>NW_006291553.1:42910-55421 GCF_000327345.1 Myotis davidii
GCTCAACTCCCGGAAGCAGAGTGCCACCCGTGAGAAAATCAGGGTTTTAATAGGGGGGTGGAGTGAGGGGAGGGGAGCTGACTGTGGGCCCTGCCGATTGGCCAGGCGCAAGTCGGGTCTCGTTACACCGGATGTGGTCATCTCTATGGCGCGCATGTTTCTTGATTGTCATTGGTTAGTTTAAAGAAATCCCGGCTTCCGGGAAGAAGGTACTTTCCTGAGCACATGGCGACTGCCCCAACATGGAGGATCCGGGGTAAGATGGAGGGCATAGCCCTCGCCCTTTCAGATATGTTTATTGTTTTCATTCTTCCAAACAGAGAGTGACCTAGTCAAAGTTGCTCCTGAGAGGGGCTGGAAAGAACCTTTGGGATTGATCTGTGTAGTCCCAGTGGTAGTGTTCTCAAAAAAGATATACTTTCTTCAAGTCTATACCCCAAATTTAGAATGTGTGAGACCATGGAAGGGGAATAGATGACAATTAGATTGTGATTGTGAATTGCAAATCTGCCATGGGAAATAGCACAGGAGAGGGGTTAACCTATGTAGAACTGGGAGGCCTCATTTGTTGGGAAGGTTGCTGAGATGGTGGCCCTGGCTGAGAACTGAACTGTTTCCAAAGAGGGGCTGTTTGGAAGACAGCAAAGTTGGCCCAGCCAGAGGGAGGCTGTAGGTTGAGAATAAAATTGCACAAGTGTTGATCAAGATGTCCTCAAAACTTTCCTGCAGGGAATGTTCTGTTACTGCAAAGAGACACCTGATATACTAGGATAGTTCTGGTTGTGACCAGTCCTAAGATGGGTACTCTGTTGGATGAGTGTTTAGTTATGTTGTTTAAGTATGACTGAAGTAACTGGCTGGCTCTGCCTGCACGTGTCCCTTTTGTCATCTCTGTGATTCAGAACTCTTAAAGCTCATCTACGTGCATGAGTTGGAACAGAGACTCTCCATGTATTTTGCAGTGGAAGGATAGACTGGAGTTGACCCATGTGTCTAAGGAAATGAGGCTGCTGTGTAGCTAGTTGATGAGAGAGGAAGACAGAGCCAGCAGTCCTGCATGAGAGTGGTGTTGAGGAGGTGATATGTTAAGTTGAGGGTTCAAGAGAGATAGTGAGGACTTAGAAAATGTTTAAGTGGTATGGTGTAATCCTGTGTACACAGCAAGTGGAGGAGAATGTTGGGGGGTGTCATTGTAACAATCCCCAAGGTTGGCTTCAGGGTCCCAACAGCAGCAAAAAAGAATTCCCCTGGCTGTTAGTCTAGGATTACAGTGACACTCATAAAAGGATAAAATAAGAACTATTAAAAAGATGGAGAGAATAATTGACCAGAGATACCAGGACATTACTTATCTGGTGTCAGTGGTTCCTCCTGGGTTTATCTTAAAGAGGAGTTTCAGACTTCCTAAGGGCTCACAGGAATAGGACTCCTGTTCATCAGGTGGTGATGGCATTGTTTCATTTTCTTCCTGGGAAGGCATCCAGGGATTCACTCGGGACAGATGGATGCAGGATTTGAAGCAGCTGACCTTGACTGCCATGGGAATGGACAAGATTATAGGATAGGGACCCTGTCATTGTGGTCCCAGAGTAGTAGAGAGGGTAGGTAGGGTCCTAATAAGCATTAGATCCCTGGGCATTAGGGGTGGAACCTGGGGATCTCTAGGCCTGGTTTCAGAGAACTGCTGAAATTTGGCCAATGCTGTAATATCTTGCTCTTATGCCACAGTTTCCCTGTCTAAGAGGAAGTCATTTATGAGGAAAGGGCATCCATAGAACATTTCATAGGGACTACACCCCAAATCTTTGATATTTCTGATTCTTAAAAGAGCTATGGGTATTTCTGATTCTTAAAAGAGCTATGGGTAGAACTAAGGGTCAGGAGAGATGAGTCTCCTGAGTGAGTTTACAAAGGTACTTTTTAAGAACGTCATTGGCCTTTTCTACCTTCCCAGAGGATTGTGGCCTCCAGGCCAATGGTGGTGGTACTGGAATCCCAAGGCCTAGAAATCCCTTGAGTGACTTGGGTCTTGAATGAAGGTCCATTGTCACTCTGGAGGGACTGGGGTAATCCAAAGTGGGGGATTATTTCTGAGGTTAAGGTTTTGATAACTTCTTGTGCCTTCTCAGTTCCACAAGAAAAGGCCACCACTCAATTTGTAAAAAATAGAAGCCAGGTGCACAAAATTTGTAAACTGGGGAGGGAGTGTCCCTCAGCCCAGCCTGCACCCTCTCCAATCTGGGACCCCTCGGGAGATGCCCGAGGGGGATAGGGCCTAAACCAGCAGTTGGACATCCCTCTCACAATCCGGGACTGCTGGCTCCCAAGCACTCACCTGCCTGCCTGCCTGGTTGCCCCTAACCACTTCTGCCTACAAGCCTGATCACCCCCTAACCACTCCCCTCCCAGCCTGATCGACACCTAACTGCTCCCCTGCTGGCCTGATCGTCCCCAACTGCCCTCACCTGCTTGCCTGGTCCCCCCCACAACTGCCCTCCCTTGCAGGCCTGGTCTCCCCTAACTGCCCTTCCCTGTGTCCTGATCACCCACAACTGCCTTCCCCTGCTGGACATCTTGTGGCTGTGGGTGCTGCCATCTTTGAGGGCATGGCAGTCAAATAGCATATTCCCTCCTTATTGGCTGTGGGTGCCTCTATCTTTGAGGGTGGGATAGTCAATTAGCATATTCCCTCCTTATTGGCTGTGGGTGCCACCATCTTTGCGATGGTGTGAGGGCAATTAGCATATTCCCTCTTTATTAGATAGGATATCTACCCACATGAAGAGGTACTGAATCCCTTTGCCTTTAGGTAAGTGGGTAAAGTCTATTTGCCAGTCTTCCCCTGGGTATTTTTCTGACCTCTGGAGACCTGGTAATACCAACTTTTCATTGCTTGGATTATTTTTTTGGCAGACTTCACAGTCTTCATAAGTCCCTTCCCCATGAATAATTATTGAATCATTTGGTAGGTTTTCTCGCTCCTGAGATGAGGTATCTGGTGTAATGTCCTACTCACCTTCTATTAACTGGCTTTAAGAAGGAGGAGCTTATCTTCCTCTGTTTGGATCCAGCTTAGTAGGGAGTGGCATATATCCTCTTGCATTTGCCCATTCTCTTTCTTCCCTGGTATAGTAGGGCTTAATGTCCCATAGGAAGTCTTCCCAAAACAGAGGTCTGCACTGCTCACAAGGGTTTTTGAGTGACAGCATTGGCCTCCAAATCTGCTTTATAGTTTCCCTATGTGATTTTGTCTATTCCCTTCTGATAGCTTTTGCAGTGTGTAACTGGAATTTCAGTGGGTTGGAAGATGGCCAACAAAAGGTGGTCAATTTCCTTATGTTATTTAATAGGAGATCCATTAGCAGTAAGGTATTGCCTCTCTTACCAAATGGCCACATAAACATGTAAAACCAGGAAGGCATATTTAGAATCAGTGTAGATATTCACTTGCTTTCCCTGGCTCAATTCTAAGGCTTTGGTGAGAACAACTAGCTCAGCTAGCAGTGCACTGGGGAGAGGGCCAGCTTTTAACAGTCTCAGTTAAGTAAACTTATTCTGCCTTTCTGACACCTTGTTTCACATAGGAGCTGCCATCTGGAAAGAGGACCATGTCAGGATTGTCTAGGGCAGTGGTCGGCAAACTTCCGCAAAATACCACGTGTGGGCGCGCACGTACAGTGTGATTGAAACTTCGTGGCCCATGTGCAGAAGTTGGTATTTTGTGGAAGAGCCACACTCAAGGGGCCAAAGAGCCGCATGTGGCTCACGAGCCGCAGTTTGCCCACCACTGGTCTAGGGGTTTTTCTTTCAAGTCCTCTCTGGCAGCGTAAATCTGCAGGATGATTTGCTCACAGTCATGGAGTGTATCCTCTTCTTCTGGAAAGGATGAGGTGGTGTTCAGAGCAGGACAGGTCTACATCTGGACAGCCAGGACCTCCAACTGATATTGAAAGAGACAGCTGTCTGAGAGCCATAGGCCACCTTTGGTGTTTAGAAGGAAGGCTACATTATGTGGGTTATACATGGTTAGATCTTGGCCTAATGTTAGCTTGGTGGCTTCAGGTATCAAAAGGGCAATGGCAGCTGCCACTCTCAGGCAAGAAGGTCAGCCCTTGGCCACAGCATCAATCTCCCTAATAAGGTATCCCTCTGGCTGTTGCGAGGGTCCCTTTGGTTGGGTTAGCACTCCCAGTGCCATTCCCTCTCTATCACCTGTGGGCAAGGTTAAATACCTGTGGGCAAGCTGAGTGGAGGAGCCTTCAAGAGACCTCCCTATAGTTGTTCAAAGGCTTCTTCAGCCTCAGATGCCCAGAATAGGGTGGAGAGATTATCTCTCTGGGCTTCTTTAACCAATTGATATGGGGGATGAGCTATTTCCCTATATCTGGGAATCTATAGCCTATAATATTCAGTGATGCCCAGGAAATCCTTGAGTTGTTTCAGGGTTCAGGGAAGAGGGAAAACAAGGATAAGATTTATCATTTCCTCCCCCAGAGTTCTGCCCCTTGACAAATTCGGACTCAGCTACCAAACTTCCTTTCGACACAATTGTGCCTTAGCCTTTAAGACATTGTACCCTCTTTCTGGCAGGACGATCAATAAGGCACTTGTCCCTTCCTGTATCGTGTCCTTCATGGGGCACATAATAGGATGTCATCTACATAGGGGATGATGTTGACCTGGGGATGCTCAAATTGGCTGAGGTCCCGGGACAAAGCCTGCCCAAACAAATGAGGGCTGTCCTGGAAGCCTTGGGGAGAGACTGTCTAGGTCAATTGAATAGTCTGGTCTCCAGGGTCTTCAAAGGCAAACAGAAATTGAGAGTCTTGGTGTAGGGCAGTGGTCAGCAAACTGCGGCTTGCGAGCCACATGCGGCTCTTTGGCCCCTTGTGTGTGGCTCTTCCACAAAATACCATGTGTGGGTGCGCATGTACAGTGCGATTGAAACTTCATGGCCCATGTGTAGAAGTCGGTATTTTGTGGAAGAGCCAGACTCAGGGAGCCAAAGAGCTGTATGTGGCTCGCGAGCCACAGTTTGTCGACCACTGATGTAGGGGAATGCAGAAGAAGGCATCTTTGAGATCCACCACTGTAAACCATTCAGTATCCTCTGGAATCTGGGCTAACAGAGTATAAGGAGTAGGGACCACTGGGTACAAAGGAATGACAGCCTTGTTTACTAGCCTCAGATCCTGTACTACTAGTAATTGCCAGTCCCCATTAGGTTTATGTACTCCTAGTATGGGTATATTTCAAGGGCTGTAGAAGAGTTTTAATAAGCCCTGAACCTTCAAATTATCAATAATTACCGTAAGTTCCTCACAGGCTTCAGTTCTAAGGAGATGAGGATAAGGTGTGGAATATTTAAGGGGTACGAACAAGTGCCAGAGAAATGGTTAGAGCTCTCCCAATTTTTCCTTGAATGGCCCAGACCTCAGGGTTAACTTCAGTCTAATCAGTGGGAGGCATAGCACATGGTCAGTGTACATGTGAATAGTTGTCCCTAAATGGGCCAGGATATCACAGCCCTAAAGGGGTGTGGGGCTTTCTGGAATGATCAGGAAGACATGGGAAAAGAACAAGTTGCCCCAGCTGCACCCTAAAGGTTGAGAAAAATATCTCTTTATCAGTTTCCCAGATACTCCTATAAAAGTTGTGGCCTCTGATAACAGTTTACCAGGATTGAAGAGGAGTACTGAGAAAGTGGCTCCAGTATTGAGGAGGAAGTTAACTTCCTTACCCTCCACTATCAGGAGTACCTGGGGCTCCTGGGAGGAGATGACAGTCCTACACGGAGCCGGGTAGAAAGATGCTGGGGCCTGTCAATCTTGTTGGACCACCTGGTTCATTGGTATGACTTCCAGTGGTCTCCCTTTCAGGTAGGACAGGGCTTAGGGGGCCACTTCCCTAGCCTTGGGGCAATTCTGGTGCATATGTCCAGTTTGGCCATAGTTGTAACAAGAGACGGGACTGAGCAGAGACCCTTATTGGCCTCTTGGAGAGCAACCACTATAATCTTTTCCATTTTAGTGGGTTTGGTCTGTTCTCATTTCTTTTTCTTTCCTCCTCTTCTTGGTCTTGGTTATTAAATACAGAGGTGTTGACTTTCAGGAGGTTCTTTAGGGTGCTTTCAGGACCAATAGCCAATTTTTTTAGCTTTCTCCTGATGTCTGGGGCTGATTAAGTAATACATTTACCCTTCAAAATTAGTTGTCCCTTTGTAGTTACTTAACCAGAACCTCCCTGAGTCTTTCTAAAAAGGCTGAAGGATTCTCATCTGCCCCCTCTGAATTGGTGGCCAGCTTAGAGTAATTAATGGGTTTGGTTTTACTACGCATAAGGCCCTCAACTATGCAAACGTGGCAATGTCTTATTTTCCACATTTCTCAGTTAGCATCCCTGTTGGGGTCCATGGGGGGAACTGCCTCTTCTCCCGTTAAACAATTTTTTCTTCGCTCCTCTGGATCAGGGTACCCTTGGGCCACAGGAAGGTAGACCTGATTTCCAAACTCCCTAGGTTTTTGTAATACATTTTGTTTTTCAAAGGGGGGCAGTGACCATGATTGAGCCCTATTTTTCATGAGTATCATGAGATCCCTGTAAGATAATTTGAACATTTGGGTAAGACTCTAGAAGACTTCTCTATATTTATCAGGATCATCTGAAAATTTCCCCAGGTCTCTTGATCTCCCTTAGATCTTGCAAAGAGAAGAGGATCTGTACCATGGAGATGACAAATTTCCCACCCACCTGTTTCACTAGCAGGAAGATGCCCCATGGCCAAGTTGGATTTGGCTCCAGGGAAGGCCTCAGTTCCTGAAAGGCCTCCTGTTGGGGAGTCTCACTCGGAGGCCCAGGGTAAGGAGGGGACAAGGGCTCACAAGAAGAAGCTGGGGGCTGCTTCTGCTCCTCCCCCTTGCCCTGCACTCCCTGGGTGACCATGGCAAGGAGTGAAGGGTCTATTTTACAGTCTTTCCACAAATTTGGTTTATCTCTAAAGGCAAAGAAGTTCTGGACATAAGGAACTTCTGACCACTTATCTTCCCTCCTACAGAAGAGGTCTAGCTGTAAAATAGCATTATAATTGAGGCTCAAGTGCTCATGTAGTTGCAGTTGTTGGTCAGACTTTGTCTTGTTACTGGTGGGGGCCTATTGCCTTCTAACCCAGTCCAACTACCAGTTTATCCTCGCATGGGAGTCTTTAAGTGGCAGCCACCCTAGTGGCTTTAAAGTGGTTTACTCATGCCAGCATCAAATAGCCTACAGATTGACATTGCTCTGAGACAAGTAGAAAGTGAAAATAAGGGAATTCTTGCTTCAGAACGGCAGCCAGAATTATGTGGCTGATGGGTGCCTGAGGATGCTCTCAGTACTACAAAGGGAGGTGGGATCCCAGGCCAACCCCCAAAGATGATAATAGAACCAGCAAGCAAGAATTCTTCCCCCGGTCATGTATCACAGAATCAAAGAATGAAGCTGTGGACCAGAGGAGTTCAAGCAAGGCAGGAGTTTATTGCAAGTGAACATAGGCTCTCCACTCAGGGAGGGCACTCAAATGGGTTGCTGTTAAAGCATTCTGCTCCTTCCCTTATATCTACTAAAAGCCCACTCTTTGTCTATCTCTGTTGCATTCTGATTGGTTCCTAGACTTTTTGCAACATTTTATTTTGCACTTGCAAGAAAAACATTCTTGTCTCAAAACGTCCTGTTTTCCTCCCGAACATTTTGTGGTTCCAGCTCCAAAGGTCATGTCCAAAATTTCCTCCTTCTCTCATCCCCTGTCTGCCTAATCCTGCTTCTAACTCCTCTCAGTAACAATATTCAGTGGATATTTAACTATAAGCAAATTATAGTATAAAATAAATTTGAACTCTGAGATACATTGATTACATAGATGACTTCCATTTTTCACTTTTTCTTGTATCTAGACCCTTGGCAATGTGGATCTTGCAGCTACTCCCATTGAGAGATTGATTATGACTTCCCATCCTTAAGTCTGGTATGCCTTGCAACTCTTTCTGGCCAACAGAATGTGGCAGAAGTGGTCATCTGTCACTCTTAAAGAGCCTAGGTCTCAAGGAACTTTATCTATTTTTTCTACCTTCCTGGCACTTGCCCTCATGTCCTGGGCTAGCCATTTGGAGGATAGAAAGCACATGGAGGAGAGCTGAGTGTCCCCCACTGAGACCATCCTAGAAGAGCCAGCCCTAAGTCAACCCTCCCAGGGAATCATAGATTCTTGAGTGACCCAACAGAATCATTAGCTAACCCATACATTTTTAAGCCAAAAAATAAATGTTTATTGTTGTATGCCACTGATATTTTGTGATTGTTATGTAGCATTGTTATGGCAATAAAACACTGAAAAATAATATATTTTTCTATAGCAGGTTTAGCTAGAACAGTAAAATTGATATAAAACAAAGAGCAAAATACAGTAAATTTGAATGAAAGCATTTCTTTATAGGTAGCCCGAGGACATGGAGACTAATATTTTAATATATATCAGTGCAGCAAACAACAGCAAAATAAATTTGAAGGAATTTCAATGTTATTCTCATGGATGTCCTAAAACATAGTAGTTTAATAAAAGAGAAACTAGAGTTTTTGTTATTATAGATACTAAAAAAGTAAGAATGCAAAAATATTTTTATCTCTATTATCAAATGTAGAGAATCATCATTTTTAAAGTGAGTTCAGTCATCCTCCTGTGATTTACTTAATCATTGGTACTCACTGCAGCAGAAATAGTCATTTTTATTTTCTAACAGTACAGTTATTACTATTTTCAAACATGTGTGTACAAATGATGCATGACCTTTTATTACCAACCCTGTTAAAATCTTAGAATCTTAGAGGAGGCAGCATACTTCCAGACCCAGAACAGTTAAAGCAGGAAAAAAGAAGATATAAGGGAAAGTAAATACTATAAAAAGGCTGAAAAAGTATGATCACAGAGTAAAGAGGAGAGCCAGAAGTGACAGTCAAAGAAGGAGGAAATTCTTAGAAAAGAGTGGTTACCAGGGTTAAATGCTTTAGAAAGTTAGGACGATACAGGAAAATATCAATTCAATTTGACAATATGTCATCAGCAATCTTAGCCAGAGTAGTTTAAATAGTGTGGTGTGAGAAGATGTTACATTGCTACTGGGCTGACAAATTGCAGGAGATAAATGCATTACCTGCAGATTATCCTTTTGAAGAACTTTGCTCCAAGAAATAGTAAAAAGTGTTTTTATCTAGAAGGAGATATAGGATCAACTGAATTTTTCTTTTTTTATGATGGAAATATCTTCACAATAGTTAAAACTGATGGTGAAGGAATCAGTAGAGAGAGAAGTGCAGCAAGAATAAGGAAATGAGCATGTTCAAAGAAAAACCTGCTGTGTGTAGAGAACACTTTGCTAGAATTCAAGATTTTAGAGAGGCTCAGTTATAGGAACTGAGGTCAGAGTGCTATCAAAGCAGATGATTTCTGGTAGAGATTTAGAAACATTGAAGAGTGTTGGCTAGGTTTTTCACATGGAAATTAAAGGACATTTTTACTGGATATAAAATTATAAGTTGATAATATTTTTCTTTAACACTAGATTTCCCAAGGAAGTCATTTTGACTGCTTTTTAATTTCAATTAGAAAAACAATGATGTATATAATGACAGAATTTCTTAGAATTTTGTGACTTTTTATACAACATATAAATGCGTTTATTAATAATTGTAGTTACCTCCCCCTCCTTCATTTCTGGCATATATATATATATATGTGTGTGTTATACCTATATTGCCCAAAAGCAGTCATTTTGACTGCCTGGGGGGGGGGGAATTTTAAATAATCAAATGACTCTTATTATTGAATTGAGTAAATTTCTTATATGACCAGTTCGGCTCTGTATTGAAATAACAGTTTTCATTTTTTTTCGATTACCGTCACATGATAACATAAAAGTACACGATAAATTGTCGATACTGGATAAGTTGCAGTTGCTCAATAAGCTAAACTAGTACTTGTTATTCGAATCTTTATGCAGTGATACTTGTTCTAATAAGTTGTTTATTTTATTTCTTTTGTGCCCTAAATTCATGAAAGAAATGTTGAATAACTTGTTATATAACTGTAAATAATATAAAAAATATTAAAAATCAATTTTAAACAAATTTCTTTACACATTAGTTATTCTTTCACAATGGATTCATTTTGATGGCTTTTGGGCAATATAGGTATATACTAAATTTCAGTCTTTCTAGTGTTAAGCATATTAAAGATGTCATTCCATTGACATATGTTCTTTTTTTCTGAGGTACACCAATTTGATTAGGTGTTCCTAGGTGCTTTTGTTTAAATCCTGCTTGAGGTTTGCTAATCTTGAATCTGATGGGTCATTCATTCAAAAAGTTTTGAAAAATTTTTGGATAATATTAATTCTGTCCCATTCTTTCTCTCCTCTCTTTCTAGGATTCCAATTATAGTATTATCCCAGAGGTCTCATGTTCTGTTAACTTTTTTCATTTGTTAATCTCTGTTTCAATTTGAGTGTTTTTAACGGGTTCATATTTGAGTTCACAGATTCCTTCTTCTACTGTGTCAGTCTGTCCATGGGTTATGCATATAAATTTTTCGTTTAATCTCTTCCTACCCCCCCTTTTCTCTCTGAACAAAATAGATTCAGAGACATTGAAGCATGGATATTTTATTTTTAAATGAAAGAACAGTGGAGATTGAACTAGATATTTTTTTGTTTTACTTCATTTTCTCCTGATAGGGTATTTATTCATTTTCTCTGAGGCAGGTAGGGTAAGGGGATGACCATTAAGAGCCCCACCCCGAGTCAAGCTGAGCTGGGGATTAGCCACAGCTTTATTCAGTTTCAGTTATCCTGTGATTTCAAATGAATTTATAGAGATTTCTCTTCCCCTGCCACCATAGAGAGACTTATCTTGCTCACACTATTAGGATTTGGGCTGGTGGGAAGTGGGTTCCAGCTTTAGTTAGTTTCCATTTGCCTCTAAATTCAACAGTTCTGCAATGCAAGCACTGAACAACACTATAAAAATCTGTCTGCTTCTCAGTTCCACTCCTATGACCACTTATTCAGCAATGTTACTGAAGTGTAGAATTGAATCTTCTAGTATTCAATCTGTCATGCCAATTCCAATTATTCTTAAAGATTTTACTTGCTTCCCCTCATCCTAGCAATCTTTTACTTATGACAGGCCCTCATCTCTGTTCATTCACACCAGACAAAGCAATACCCCGTTCCCATAATGGAGGCAACTGTTGTGCTTTGCTTTTTATGAAGAGCTTGCTTGTTTTTGAAATATAGTTCATTTAAATTACTTTGGAGTTACTATACACTTATTAATGATACACTTTCAGTTTATCTGTCTTCTTTATATAAGAGGAGTGAAGGTCTTTTATAAGTGTTTATATCTTAATGGAAAATAGAATTCCTCCATATGAACACTGATGCCATGCAAGTCTAACAGTAGATGTTGGAATGAAAATAAAAGATTAAATTACTGCCAAAGTCCTTAATAAATGAATGAGTGTACATGTGTGTGGGTGCACACGGGAGATAAGTTGTGATGATTTTGATTGTTGTATTAGTAGATGACTGTAAAAAAAAGATGATGTGATGTAGCCAGAACCCATTAACTCAGAGGGGAAAGGCACCACATATAACAGGTTGGGGATAAAAGATAGCTTATTTACAAATGGTCCAGAGAATACTGTAGAAACAAATAAATGGAAGATCAGCAGAAGTTGGAGGGTAGGAGTAAGTGGGGAGAAAAACACTTTTTAATATGTGAGAGAATGTTTAACTATAGGTTTTTGGAAATTGGCAAGTGGCCAAGGATAGAGATAAGGGATTTGGTTTGAATTATAACCCAATGAAGTAAGGCACCTATGCAGAGAAGTTTCTGAGATTATTAGAGGCCTTTTGAGGCTGGCAATATTTTTTTTTAAAAAATTTGTTTTATTGCTTAAAGTATTACATATGTCTCCTTTTTTCTTTTCTCTTCTTGAACTACCCCTGACGTCCCCTAACCCTCAGTGTCTTGTGTCCATTGGTTATGCTTATATGCATGCATACAAGTCCTTCGGTTGAACTCTTACCACCCCCCACCCACTCCCACCCCAAAATCCTCCTCGGCCTTCCCGGTGTAGTTTGACAGTCTGTTCGATGATTTTTTTTTAAAATTTGTTTTACTGCTTAAAGTATTACATATGTCTCCTTTTTTCTTTTCTCTTCTTGAACTACCCCTGACGTCCCCTAACCCTCAGTGTCTTGTGTCCATTGGTTATGCTTATATGCATGCATACAAGAGCTCTGGTTGATCTCTTACCCCCTCCCTACCCCCCCACCCTCCCCGGCCTTCCTCCTGTAGTTTGACAGTCTGTTCAAGGCAGGGCTGCCTCTGTATCTATTTTTGTTCAGCAGTTTATAATGGTCTTTATTATCCATAAAAAGTGAGATCATGTGGTATTTTTCTTTCATTGACTGGCTTACAG
>NW_006291553.1:60191-64975 GCF_000327345.1 Myotis davidii
CTGCAAACCGTCTCACCAGCTGAGCCCTTTCGCCAATTCGGGGTGGGTGTTATTAGTTTCAGCTGCTCACTCCATTTGCTCCGGGACACGACCTGGGATGCGTCTGCCTATATCGCCGCCATCTTCTTTCCTCCGCGTGCCACATTTATACCACAGAATACCAACAAATAAGTTTCAATTGTGCAGAGATACAGAAAAGTCCCTGAAAAGAGGCAGTAGAACATTGCCTAGGAACTCTCCTACCTTTTTTTTTTTAAAAGACATGCCAGACTCTAACCCTTAGCCAGTCCAAGTTTTGACCTCCCTCCCGGAAGTCCCAGAGATGGTGAATACCGTCTAAAAGCCATTCCTCCAGATACAGGACAAGTCCCTAGTACACAAACATAGACAGAAATCCTCACTAAGTGGGCTGATTCCTCCTGTGACAGAGAGCAAATGTCTCCAAGAAAACCAACTCAACAGTGCTCCCTGAGACCTTCGCAGACCACCACACATTCAGCCCTCACAAATCAAAGGTTTTAACCAGATGAGCAAACAGAAAATCAAAATAGCTTTCATTTTCACACAGACCAGTTAATCAGCAAATATCTGTACTCACACTCTCTCAGACTAGTCCAGACTGGAGCTGAGCAGATAATGCCCAACTCCCAGGATGGGCATGGGGGCACTCCCAGCACCCACGTCCCAGACCAGAATTCTTGACCGACATCTCAGTGAGAACCTACTGGAGGAGTTAAGGCTGCATCCAGCACCCCTCCTTGGTAGCAAATTGGCTAGTCCCATACACAAACAAACAGAAGAGTGAACCCATAATTCCTTAATAAAATCTGAATTCACTCACTTCTAGAGTCCTGATTCCTGATTACCTGACGAAGTGCTATGACTTTGGGGAAGTGATCAAGATCCCCCTTCCACTCACTTGGAGTGGGCCTGACTGACTAGGACCCCTACCTTACAGATTCTGACAGGACCAGAGGTGTCCGTCCACTTACTCCAGATGCCAGCAGGGTCCGGGGCTGAGGTCCGGGAGCATCTGGAGTTTCCCCCAGTTCAATTGTGCTAAAATTAGCAGCGTGCACCTTCCAGCGGCCTGGCCTGAGCCCCTGGGCCCCAAACTCTGTCCACTCACCCGAGGCAAGAGCCAAACGTGGTTAGCTTCCCCATCAGGGAACCATATGTTACAGAAGAGCAAAGAAATACCAAGGACCCTTCCTAGAGAAAGGGAGGGACCTCATTTATTAACACTAGTGGACTCCGGGAATAATTTCCAAATCAGAGTGAAGTAACACACAGAGGCTTCGCTTTTTATAACATTCTGGGGTCTTTGTCTTGCAGATATGGTTCCTCCCCATTTCATGGGCTTACAGGAAGGCCCCCAGGTATTGATCTGTCCTGGGGCCAGTGATAACAACCTTCCCCTCTCCTCCAGGGTAGTGCATTGCTCACAGTTTTTATGGCCTGACACACCTTGCAAGACCAGTTTCCTCCTCAGAACTGCACAGCTATTGTAATTGAGCAGAATTCCTGCATTGTTCTTCTTTTTTAATTTCATGTTTTAATTACAGTTTACATTCAATATTATTTTGTATTAGTTTCAGGTGTACAGTATAGTGGTTAGATAATCTTATACTTTACAAAGTGTTCCTCCCAAGTTTTCTGGTACCCACCTGGCACATGTAGTTATTATAATATTATTGACTATATTCCCTGTGCAGTACTTTGCATCCTTGTGATCAGTTTGTAACTATCAATTGGTACTGTTCTTTATAGCTTTTTATTATTTCTAAGGACTTAAAACCATCTTAAAAATACTTTATTTCATCATAAAATCAATCAATATCTAATTCCACTTATTTAACCCAGTAAGACATCTAAACAATTATATTTCTCATTTTGCTTAATCTGAACTTGTGCTAATGCTAGAATTTGAAAATATTGTACAATGACTCATAATTTAACATTTAGGTATATAATTTCTATCAATTTTTTAAAATTAATCCAAATTCTATACTATCTTCTATTGAAGTGAATTTATTTAGATGTCATAGAAAGAAGATTAGAGTTGGAGTCAGAAAACCCACGTCGAAATATCAAATTTTCTATGTTTCCCATGTTATTATGTCATCTCATTATCATCTCAGTTCAATTCTATGTAAAGCAAGGATAATCCTACTCTGTCCTTTAAAAATTGCTGTGAAAACCCAAATCAATGATGTATGTGAAAGCCCCTAGTAACAGAAATGTTTTATAAGAATGATACATGTTAATATTTTTACCTGACACCTAAAATATGGAAACACAATGCATCCACTAACATCCAGCATTTCTTCTGTTTCATTTTCTGTCACCACCACCACCTGGCTCAGATAAGCTAAGTCATTATGTTAACTGATCTATTATAAGCTTTTGATTTCATAGAAGTTGTCCATTGGTTAAATTGCATGATCCTGGTATAGATTTTCAGCTATTCATGTCCCTTCAAAGCCTTGGTCATAGTATGTTACTAACAATTTGAAAGGGCAGGAACAATATTTTGACAGATCAGTTTTAATAGTAATCTCATATGGTATGAGATGGAACTTTTTTCTAACCCCTTCTTTATCTATGTCCAAATAATTTGATGAAGCTTTTAGATGGATTAAAGATCTTTTTTTAATACTGTGAATATGAAATAGTCTCAAGGAAAAAATATGGACTTAACATCTGATTACCATAAAAAAGAATCAGTCAACAAAAATAATGTTAGAGTAAAAAATCATGATTTAGCCATATTCATTATTCAAATTAAAGATATTAAATAACATTAATCTAGAGGCTAGTTTAGTTCCTTTGTGGTACATTGTGTGGTTAATTTCCATGTAAGGAAGTAGGAGTACTTAATGTTAACTGTTTCCACAGGAATCATGGTAAAGTTGTTCAGACCAGACAATTAATAATGTCTTCCCCTTGACATGTTCTAGACCTTAGTCATCTCTTCCATGATCTATGGCATGGAACAGTAGGGGTTTAACCAAGGAGGAAGATCCAAAGCTGTTACCACAGGAAAACGTGGCCCCAGCCAGGTTCCACATTTAGTGAGAATGGAATTTTTTTGAGAAGGGTTCTTCAAGCCTTCACAAAGAAATGTCAGCTTTGCCACCTATGTGTCTGGTGTCTGATGAATTAGGATGTCCCTTCAAGCAGCAGTAGAGGCTCTGTTCTCCAGGCATTTGCCAAAGAATATAGGCTTGAAATATCTGCTCAGTGTTGCTATAAGCCTATGGAAACAAATGATATTTCAGAAAGATATTGCTCAAAGTCCCTTATATAGATAGAAATTCATACAATATATGCCTTTTGGCATTTAGTACCAAGGAAATGTCTGTTTTACTTTATGAATTGCCATGTTTTTATTTCATAAAATAGAAGTATAAAACAAATCTATCTGCTGTCAAAGGTATATTTAGAGGTATATTTAGTAATGAATTATAAAATCATAACCTGCAATTTTAATTTCATTCCCCTTTCTCACTCTATGGTGTTTGGTTTTCATTCAAATGTTCTTAGTATATGTAAATGTAAATAGAAGGCAGCAGGAAAAGAGGAAGACTAAATATGAGATGAACTAACTCCATAAAAGAAACCATAGGCAAGATTGTACAGGAGCTGAGCAGGTCTATTGAGGATAGGACACTGTGGATGTTCCTCATTTACACAGTCGCCAGTTTTTGGAGCCAACTCAATGGCACATAGGACACATGTAAATGTACACACACATATACACACATACATCATCATCATCATTTGATAAACTTTTCAAAGTAAAATATAAATAAATAAATGAATCTTACAATTTCAAACCTTTATCATACACGGAATAGCAAGGGCTGAAAACATAAGAACAATGTATATATTATTTGAGTTAAAAATATTCTCAATATCTCCTGAAAGCAAGCCCCTAAATGTAACTTCACTAATTCCTACTCATTACTCAAGAGTCATCTTTATAGTTATCATTTCCTAGAAACTTGTCAAATCCCCCAAACTCTAGCCATAGTGAAACTCCTGCCCTGTAGCTCATGGAGTCTGCCATGACCTACACTATTGGCTGTGAACTGAGATCAGAAACTCTATTTTATTTCTAAAGCCCCAGCACCTATCATAGGCAATGGTATGTAATAATGACATCAAAATATTTATAGAATAAATATAAAAATAGGTAACACCAGTTTTCTTAATTGTAGGAAGCAACATTGCAAAGAAGATAATAGCTAGAGACCAAAATCTGGTTTTAAAAGTTAAATTATGAAATTATACAATGAAATAAGTGAGCTCCTTTGTATACTGTTCAAACATCAAACTCAATCATGCTTAATTAAAGAGAATTGGTATGATTAGTAAGTAGTACAATTCACATCTACATTAGTAAAAGATATAAGAGCTAACTAGAAAAGAAATATATATATTAAAAACTAGAGGCCCAGTGCACAAAATTTGTACACAGGTAGGGCCCCTACACCTGGTTGGCGATCAAGGCCAATCGGGGCCTTCTGGCTGCCAGTAAGGGCATTCCTTCATTCCACACTGCCCCAGCTGGTCAGCACACATCATAGCAAGGGGTCAAACTCCTGGTCGATTGAACTCCTGAAGGGGGAAATTTGCATATTAGCCTTTTATTATATAGAACTAGAGGCCCGGTGCACAAAAACTTGTGCACTCGGGGTGGGGGGGGTGGGTCCCTCAGCCCGGCCTGTGCCCTCTTGCAGTCTGGGACCCCTCAGGGGATGACCACCTGCTGGCTTAGG
>NW_006291553.1:65121-75386 GCF_000327345.1 Myotis davidii
TGGAGCTGAGAGCCAGCTTTAGCTCTGAGGCTTGGCTCCAGCTCTGAGACCTTGGCTGCTGAAAGCAGGTATCTGGCTTTGTTTGGCTTCTATAATTGAAACTCTGTTGCAATTCCAGCTCGGCCGGCTGGCTGAAAGCAGGTTTCTGGAGTTTGTTTAGCTTCTATAATTGCAACATTGTTTCTTAGAGTGCAAGCTCAGAGGCCGGCAGCGGCTAGCCGGGAACGTTGGCTTCCTCCATCTTTGGAGCAAGCAGGCCTCCTGTTTGCTTCAGCTGCCTGGCTGCTGGCTGCCATCTTGGTTGGCAGTTAATTTGCGTATCTCGCTGATTAGCCAATGGGAAGGGTATGGAAGTTATGGTTAATTACCATGTTTCTCTATTATTAGATAGGATGATTATCCTTTAATTTAGAATCTATATATAGAAAAGGCTAATATGCAAAGTGTCCCCTCAGGAGTTTGACCAGGAGACTGGGAGTTTGATTGCTTGCTATGACATGTGCTGACCACCAGGGGGTGGCGCGGAATGAATGAAGGCCCCGGCCGGCAACCAGAAGGCCCCAACTGGCCCTGATCGCCAGCCAGGCCTAGGGACCCTACCCATGCACGAATTTTGAGCACTGGGCCTCTAGTATATTATAAAAATTAAACCTTTTTCAGAAACCAAATAAAAATGTTCAACTGAATTCTTCAAGACAGATTGAAACTCACCTCATTTAGAGTTTTAAAATCTATAATCTTGACCAAATGTAGTCTACACACCAATGTAGCATTACTAAAAAAAAAATCAGACGAGACATTTACACCATGGAATACTATGCAGCAATAAAAAAAGTATCTCTTGGAGAGATTAAAAATGGTGGTGGAGTAAGTAGATGCTACACAGACACACTCCCAGGACCAAACTGGAATTACAACTAAAATAAAATAAAACCAACCTGAATAATTAATTGAAGACTAGCTTAAGAGAATCCTGATAACCAAGTATGGAAAATGGAGACCACATAGAGACTGGTAGAAAGGGCAGACACAAGTAAAGGGCTGGCCAGGCTCCCATAGACAACAGCTGAAGTTCTAGAGAGATACCTCACCTTGTAAGGGGTTGTCACTGAGAACTCTAAGGTCTAATCTCCAAGTGGGGACCCCCAGTAGATGAGGGAAGTTAGCTTGACACACAGGCTGACATGGCAGGGGTCATGTGGAAAACAAAGGCAGGTGGAATATAGGCGGGGTCAGACATGGCCATTTGAGCACGCCTAATCACAGAAACCAACCAGGCAGAAATAATTAAATGTTTTTGGACTCTGAGTGGGAGACGTGTGAAACTAGGGAGGATCTACAACAATAAGGTGATGCATAGAGACAGGGAAAGTTCAGGTCTGTTGCTGGGCAAGAACAATGAGGGAATCAATCAGGTGATGTCAGAGATAGATACAAAGCAGGCTTATAGCAGATATATACCCCTGGACTACAAGGCTTCATGGGAAACCCATTATTTGGGCCCCTCCCCATACAGGGAGTATGAATCTGCTTGTAATAAATTTTCCACACTTTTGTTTAAATCTTCTGGTCCACAGAGCTCATTCTTAAGTGACACAAGACATAACCATAGGAAAAATCTTCAGCTCACCGTTCCGGTTATCAGCCTTGGGGGGCTCAGTCCAGGATCCAACCTCTCCACATCAAGCAGTGAGCCTATGGACCCTATCACCTCTTTTGATGTTTCCTTTATAATTTTGGAGGCATTGCCGGGAGCCTGTCAGCCACTTAATCAGGCTGTGGTCTCCAGTGGGCATTTTTCTCTTTCACTTTTCCAAAATTCAGTCTCTGGCCTTTGGGTCATTTTACACAGGCATGGATGAGCCAGTTAAAAGCTATTAGGGTGACTACCACATAAAGACTCCCATGGAAGAATAAACTGGTTGTCAGTCTAGGTTAGAGAGCCGTAGGCTTCCCGCCAGTTGCAAGACAAAGTCCAACCAACAACCAAATGAGAGCTTGGGTCCCTGCCCAGGCTCCGAAGATCAAAGAGGCAAATTTCTCCCTCTGGTTTGAGAATCTTGAATGTCCTTACATGAGTAAGAACCTCACAGAGATGTCTGGGGTTGAATCCTAAGATGTGCAGGGGTCTTATAGGACTCCAGAATACAACTGTAATTAAACTTTGACCCATCCAGAGAGTGCACATAAGAGCTGGTCACTCAGTGCTCTGGTCCTCTTGGCTGTTTTAGACAGTTGGGGAGAGAAACTGAGGCACATAAGAGGAGGAAAATGACAAGCAGTTTCACCGCCTCCGGGAGTTCCCTCCACAAGCAGCACATTTTGACCCACTACCTACAGCCCAACGCTGACCTGTTCCCTTGTTAGGATTTATATTCGCAGAGATCCGCTCAAACTTTCCTGCCTTTTTCCTCCTCCTACACAAGGTTGGGGGTAGAGGGATGCTAAGTTCTTCAGATCCTGGTCCAGGTCAGTTGATCTGCCATTCTTGGTGTCCCTACCACAGATGGACCCAGCCATGCATGAGCAGAGGATTCCCTCATTCCCTCATTGGCTCCTTGAACCTGACCCCCAAACACTAGATTTCTTCCAATTCCTTGCAGTGGCCTTGTGGGGACTAGAGGGGATTTGGGTCTTCAATAGAATGTTAAAGGGAACAAAGGAGGGAATGCCCTGGCCTGAGGGGCACAGCTTGCCCCTGGTATTGGTACCATGCCATGTGCCTGCGAGCATTTGAAGCCATATAGGGAGGTAGATCAGGGCATTTTCCATATATCAAAATGGAGAAAGACTACAGGGTTGGGTTTACAACAGTGCTGGAGACCCTTCAGCACTTTCTAAAATGCTTCCCTGCAGTTCCTATGACCTTTGAAATGCAAGTACCCAAGAAAAACTCAAGTCTGGGCCATCTTTAAAGGTGCAAGGTTCTGGGAAAAGCTTAGTCACATGTGCAGATCAATAAACTCATTTCAGCTTTGACTGCTTGATCGCCAGCTTTTACCTTTGTTGCTAAAAGTCTATAAAGTGGATTTGGAGTTGTTATAATGTCTTCTGCTTGTCAAAAGTGTGCTTTGAAACTAAGTATGTTTATAATATGCTCATAAGGGTCAATTTAAGGAATGCTTGTTGTTTGCTTTTCTTGGTTATTGGAAATTAAGGCTTCTAAGAATTATTAGTTGAAAATTGTATGATTTTGGTAACAAAAGGCATGGTGCATAGAGATACATTTTGAAAACTAGTTATTCATAAAAGTTGTAAAAAGGTTTGTAACTATTACAGAAGGTTTGTAAGAAAAAATATTAAAAGGAAGTTAAAATAAGGCCAAACAGTGTGGGCAATTTGCAGCAGCTTGTAACCAACAAACCATTATCTTCCCCAGCCAAGAACACAGAGAAAATGGTTAAAAACAAACAAACAAACAAAAATACCTCCCCAATAAGACAACGCAGAGAGGGAGAGGGGAGAGGAAAGGAAAAAAGGGCCATTTTACTCCCTAGGCACAGGAGCCAGCAGTCTCAAGGATTGGCAAGATAAAGTTGTGAGGTGCTTCTCATGATTTCTGGGAAGGCCACAACAAATAAAAGGGAACTTTAAGAATTAATCTGTACCAGAATATTCAACAGAGGAATTTTAGATGTATAGGCTTACTTACTTTACTTTTTTAATAAAAATGCATACTTTAATTGCTGTGATAAATTGGCTTTTCAAAATACAGTCAAGGTCTCTCATATAAACTCATTTATATGAGAAGACAAAATTTGCGTTTTGTAACTTTTGTTAAAAGTACTGCTAATTTTTAAATTTTATTTCTCAAATACAATGAAACAAAACAATTTAGTAAATTGTATATTTTTCTCCATACCTAATCCCTCCAGAATTTGGCAATTCAAAATAAATAAATCATAGTAATGTGTTTATTTGCATGAAATCAATAAGACCAGTTTCCAATCATAGTTTTGTTAAACAAGACTTTGACTGGAGTGTCATGTCTGAGAGAGACATGCCTGGACTCTGGAATGTCACCAGAAAACTTGAAGCCATTGTGAGCGAGCACCTTAGAAAAAAGCCTGGTACTTTGCTTGGCCAGCTGGTTCATAGCAGTCTTTCCAGTAAGGAACAAAGTTTGCTTTCCTGATCGATAACAAGAAAGGAACCTCAGGCCATTCTGGGAACATAAAAAACTTGAGGAATTCACCCAAGTCTACAGGTATGGCAGAAAAGCCTATTGGCAACTTGGTGGGTGGGCTTCTTTGCCCGGTAGGCCTCATTAAACTTGATCATGAGAGCCCAGCAAAACAGATTTTAAAAGAGCCTCTACAGTCAATTACTATTCTTATTGTATTCATACAAACAATCAGGCCAAATTGAAACTAAACTTAATAAATAATAAATAGGTCTTTATTTATTTATTTTTTTTAATATATTTTATTGAGTCTTCACAGAGAGGAAAGGAGAGAGATAGAGAGCCAGAAACATCGATGAGAGAGAAACATCAACCAGCCGCCTCCTGCACACTCCCCACTGGGGATGCGCCTGCAACCAAGGCACATGCCCCCGACTGGAACCGAACCCGGGACCCCCCAGTCCGCAGGCCAACGCTCCATCCACTGAGCCAAACCAGCTTCGGCAATAGGTCTTTATTTTTAAGAAAGGGTGATTTTAGGGAGAAAGATTATATTTCATCAGACTCTATAATATACAATTGTGAATCGACTCCAATTGTTTCAAAGTTTTATTGTTCACCTATGAATTGAATTGAATACTAAATGTATCTAGTTTTCTTGGATGTTTAGCTACAACTCTCCAGATTAATACCTGATTTTCTCCCATCCTTAGACTTGGAATCTATGAACACTAGCACACTTTTTCTTTTACTGGATCACTTGACATAATTCTTGTTGTTCAGTTTATTTCCACCAGGTTACAGGCCCTATTCACACACAGAGAATATCACCTCTAATTATCATCGTCACCTCCTCCTGTGCCCAGGCCTCAATGTCCCTCTGACAGGAAACAAGAATTTCTTGACTCTGAAGAAAAATATCACCTGCTTTAATATGGGATTTGTTTAGTCATTTTCCAGTCTGTTAAAAAGAAAATTATATCTTTTATATATAACTAGAGGCCTGGTGCATGACATTCATGCAATGGGTGGCGGGGAATCCCTCAGCCCAGCTGGGACCCTCCTGCAGTCTGGGACTACTTGGGGGATGTCTGCCTGCTGGCTTAGACCTGATCCCCAAGGGGATCGGCCCTAAGCAGGCAGTCATACACCCCTCTCCCAGTCTGGGGCTCTTGTAGTCTGGGACCCCTCACTCCTTATTGCTCACCTGCAGCAGAGGCAAGAGAGGCTCCCACCACCACTGCTGCGCTCGCCAGCTGTGAGCCCAGCTTCTGGCTGAGCGGTGCTCCCCCTGTGGGAGTGCACTGACCACCAGGGAGCAGTTCCTGCATTGAGCGTCTGCCCCCTGGTGGTCAGTGCATATCACAGCAACTGGTCATTCTGCCCTTTGGTCGATTTGCATATTAGCCTTTTATTATATAGGATCTTTTGGTCAAAAACTTTGACAACCTTCCCAGGGTTTAAATTTTAAGAAACTAGCCTTAAACTTATGGAAACTGAGTAAAAATGGAGAGAGAATCTTAAAAACAGCAGAAGAAAAGAATTTGTTACCTACAAAGGAGCTCCCAGAAGGCTGTCAACTGTATTCTCATCAGAAACTCCACATGTGAGAAAGAAATGACAGGAAGTAATCAAGGTAATGAATAGCAAGGGTCTGAAACTAAGATAACTATATCCAGCAAGGCTACCATTCAAAGTAGATGGTGAAATAAAGAGCTTCTCATTAAAAAAAAGTTTAAACAAATTTATCACCACCAAGCATGCATTGCAAGAAATGCTAAAGGGACAGCTGCAATGAGAAGAAGAAATAGAGAGAAAAACCTAGGCACAGAGAATTAAAATGGCAATAAATAAGTACCTATCAATAATAAATTTAAATGTAAATGGATTAAATGCTCTAATCAAAAGTCATCAGATAGCTGAATGGATACAAAAACAGAACCCAACTATATGATGTCTACAAGAGAGACACCTAAGAACAAAAGACTCACACAGGATGAAAGTGAAAGGATGGAATAAAATTTTCCATGCAAATGGAAATGAAAAAAAGCTGGGGTACCAATACTCATATCTGAAAAAATAGTTTTCAAAGTACAGGCCATTAAAAAAAAAGTAACAGCCATAACAAGAGATAATGAAGGCCAATTCGTAATACTAAAAGGATCAATCCAACTAGAGGATATAACTCTAGTAAACATATATGCATCAAATATAGGAGCATCCAAATATGTTAAAAAAAAACTGATGTCAAATTTTAAGGGAGAGGTTGAGAACAATACAATCATAGTAGGAGACTTTAACACTGCACTGACATCACTGGATAGATCTTCTAAACAAATAAGTCAACAATGAAAAATTGATCCTAAATAACACACTAGATCAGATGGAATGAATTGATATTTTCAGAACATTTCACCTCAACGCTACAGAATACACATTGTTCTCAAGTGCACATATGACATTTTCAAAGATAGACCATATGATAGGACACAAACTAAGGCTCTAAAAGTTCAAGAATATTGAAATCATTTCAAGCATCTTCTCAGGTCACAATGGCATGAAATTAGGAATCAATTCTTTAAGTTATAGGGTTAATGAGTTTAATATTAATTTTTCTTGTTTCTTTTTTTGAGTAGGCTTATAATGCTATGAACTTCCCTCTCAGGACTGTTTTCACTGTGCCCCAGAGATTTGGGGTTGCTGTGAGTTCAGTATAAACACTCAAAAACATTCAAACACATGGAGGCTAAATAGCATGCTATTAAATAATGAATGGGTTACCAAAGAGATAAAATAAAAAATAAAAAAATCCTGGAAACAAATTAAAATGAACACTTAACAACCCCAAAAGCAGTCCTCAGAAGTAAGTTCATAGCATTACAGGTTTATCACAAATTAATAATAATAATAATAAACTATTTAACCCTACAATTTAAAGAATTAGAAAGAAAACAACAAGAGAATCCCAGAGTAAATAGAAGGAAGGAAATAATAAAGATTAGAGAATAGCTGTAACCAGTTTGGCTCAGTGGATAGAGCGTCGGCCTGTGGACTGAAAGGTCCCAGGTTCGATTCTGGTCAAGGGCATGTACCTTGGTTGCAGGCACATTCCCAGTAGGAGGTTTGCAGGAGGCAGCTAATCGATGTTTCTCTCTCATCGATGTTTCTGACTCTCTATCCCTCTCCCTTCCTCTCTGTAAAAAATCATTAAAATATGTATTTTTTAAAAAATGACTAGATTATGTTTAAAAAAAAGATTAGAGAATAAATAAATGACATGGAGACTAAAAATAACAATATGAAATGTCAATACAACCAAGAGTTGGTTCTTTGAAAGGATAAATAAGATTGATAAACCATTAACCAAACTCAGCAAGAAACAAAGAGAGAGAACCCAAATAATTAAAATCATAAACAAAAGCTGAGAAATAACAACAGACACCATCTATATATAAAAGCCTAAGCCACCATTATGATGGAATGACTGGAACAACCTGAATGACCAGAACAACTGGAACAACCAGTCACTATGACATGCACTGACCACCCGGGGGGCAAATGCTCAATGCAGGAGCTTCCCCCTGCCCGCAGGCCCCAATCACTGAGGGGGTCTGCCAGCCAACCTCCCAGCTCCCTCCTCTTGCCCCTCCCCTAGCTGGCAGACCCGATTGCCTGATTGGGGCCAGACCCTGGGCTGGGACTGGGAACGGGTGTGGGCAGCGAGGGAAGGAGGAGGGGGGAGGCGGGGAGGCAGGGAACTGCGCAGGCAGTGAGGGAAGGAGGAGGTGGGGAGGCGGGGAGGCAGAGAGGCGGGGAATCTGATTGGCCCTGATTGCCAGCCAAACCTAGGGACCCCACTGTGCATGAATTTCATGCACCGGGCCTCTAGTAGAAATATAAAAGATTGTAAGAAAATACTATGAACAACTACATGCCAACAAGCTTGACAAGGTGGAAGAAATGGATAAATTCCTAGAAAAATACAATCTCCCAAAATGGAATCAGGAAGAATCAGAAAACCTGAATAGGACAATAACAATTGATGAAATAGAGGCAAAAAAATAAAAACACCTCTCAGCAAACAAAAGCCCTGGTCCAGATGGCTTCACGGGGGATTTTTAACAAATATTCAAAGAACTAACATCTATACTCCTCAGACTATTCCAAGAAAATCCAAGAAGAAGAGGAACACTTCCTAGCTCTTTTTCATGAAGCCAGCACTATCCTTATTCCAAAAATAGTTAAAGACACTACAAAGAAAGAAAATCACAGGCTAATATCCTGATGAATATAGATACTAAAATCCTAAAAAAATATTAGAAATTAGATTCAGCAATATATTAAAAAGATAATAAACCATGACCAAGTGGAATTTATTCCAGGGATGCAAGGCTGGTACAATATTCATAAATCAATAAAAGGGACATATCATATAAACAAATTGAAAGACAAAACTCATATGACCATATCAATAGATGCAGAAAAAGAATTTGACAAAATACCATGCCCATTTTTAATAAAAACTCTCAGCAAAGTGGGAATAGTGGGAACATATCTAGACATAATAAAGGCCATATATGACAATCCTATAGAAAACATCATACTCAATGGTCAAAACCTAAAAACATTTATCCTATCTAATAAAAGAGAAACATGGTAATTAGTGTACAACCGCTACCCTTCCCATTGGCTAATCAGGGCGATATGCAAATTATCTGCCAGACAAGATGGTGGTTAATTTGCATACGTGGCCACAATGCTGGGAGGCGAAAGGGTTCGGAAACCCAGGCGGCAGGCAAGAGGTGGGGGCGGGCAAAGGCATGGTGATCCCTGATTGCATTGTGGATTGGGGGCAGAGAGCCCTGGTGCAGGCCAGCCAGCATCCCTGGATCTCCCCAGGCCGGGGATGCCGGCTGGCTTGCTTCCCCGTGAACCATGGTGATCAGAGGCAGAGAGCCCCACTGGCCTGCTTCTGGTGATCGCCATGGCGATTGGGGGAGAGAGAGCCAGAGGCAGGCCAGGCGGCACCGCCAGAAACCGGGGGCCAGGGGTGCCGGCTGGCTGCGCCCGGTGATTGCATGGCAATCGGAGGGAGAGAGCTGTATTGCCATAGGAGAGCCTGGGCGCCCCGTGATTGCGATCAGCACTGATGCTGCTTCCCCTCCCTTGGACTAGCTCCCTTAGTAGTCCTACAGGTTGAATCTGAAGAGGACAGGAGAGGCACCAAGGGACCAGCGCTGCCAGCACTTGAATGTGAGCAGACAGAAGGAAAAAAGACCTTGAAGGCCTGTCCAAGGCGGTTTTGCGTTTAAAACCAAGTGGGGTGGTCCGGAGCTGCAGGCACTGACAACCATGGCACTGCGCTGCTTCCCCGTCCTAGACACTCCACAAGGTCACTTGAGCCCGCCCTGCTCCAGATGAAGTGTGATCACTGCACACGGAAACAATGCAGTAAAAAAATAAAAACCGATGACCAAGGGTCCACCTCCACGAGCTCACGGGAGCCTCTGAGCAGTGGACACCCCGAGTATTTTAGGGGCTTCAGGTGAGCGGGGGACATAGAAGGGTCAGGAAACCTCCCTGAAGGTCCGGGGGTAGGTCTGATGGCGGATCAATTCGCCCTGCTGTCTGCCAACAGCTGCCTCCTCTGCTAAGAATGGGAGAACAAAGGGAGGGGGAGATTCTGCAAACCCCAGAGGGAATCCAGGGTCCCAGGTACTCTGCCCCACCCGCTGACACTGGCTATGAGGGCACTGCAGCAGCCAACCAGCCTCATCCTCCTCGCCCTCACCCCACAACACAAACACACACCTACTGGTAGCAGACGCAGGGAGCGCCCTTTCTGAGGGGAGACGCCCACCAGGTATACAGAAGGTATATAGAAGGCGCTCAGCGAGAAGTCCCCACAGGTTGTGTTTGCACCTTCATGCTGTCTCCCCGCCCCCCCCCGCCCCCCCCACTGCAATGCCGAAGGAAGCCTGATTCAGGAACACTCCCCTGTTGACCACCCATACACGGAAAACAGCGTGTGATAAACATGTCCCCCCAGACGCCTGAATCCGCCTCAAAAGGAAGACCCTACAAACCCGGAGCAGGAAGATGGGGACTGAGACAGAAGGCCTGGGAACAGCAGGGCTGCCCC
>NW_006291553.1:76912-79186 GCF_000327345.1 Myotis davidii
TCTGCTTTGCTGCCAGAAGGATGTCTTGCCAGCTTAGGCCCAATCCCCCAGGGAGCAGGCCTAAGCCAGCAGGTGGTCACCCCCTGAGGGGTCCCAGACTGTGAGAGGGCAAAGGCCGGGCTGAGGGACCCCCCAAGAGCACAAATTTTTGTGCATGGGGGCTCTAGTATATATATATATATATAAGCCTAAGCAACCAGCTGACCGGTAGCTATGACTTGCACTGACCACCAGGGGGCAAACACTCAACAAAGGAGCAGAAAGCACAGGCATGGAAACATGGAACAGAATGATAAATCTCAGAGGGAAGGGGAGAGGGTGGAGGGTGGAAAGAGATTAACCAAAGATCTTATATGCATACTAGAGGCCAGTGCACGGATCCATGCACTGGTGGGGTCCCTCAGCCTGGCCTACGAGGATTAGGCCAAAACTGGCTCAGTGCACAGATTCATGCACCAGTGAAATCACTTAGCCTGGCCTGTGGGGATTGGGCCAAAACTGGCTCTCTGAAATCCCCCCTAGGGGTCCCAGATTGCAAAAGGGCACAGGCCAGGTGTAGGGACCCCACCAGTGCATGAATTCATGCACCAGGCCTTTAGTTTCTCATAAAAAAAAGGAATAAGAAGGGAATGTCTGCTTTCACCACTCTTATTCAACATAGTACTAGAAGTTCTACCCAAAGAGACGAGACGAGAAGAAGTAACAGGAATTCAAATTAGAAGGGAGGAAGCAAAATTCTCATTATTCTCAGATAATATAATATTGTACATAGAAAACCATAAAGACTCCACCAAAAAAAGTACTTGGTTTAATAAATGAATTTGGCAATTTAGCAGGATAGGAATTCAACACCCAAAAATCGAAGGCTATTTTATACACCAATAATGGATTCTGAGGAAGAGAAACTAAACAAACAATCTCATTTACCAGTATAACAAAAAAATGCAGATACTTAGCAACAAACTTAACCAAAAAGGTAAAATACTTGTACTTGGAAAGGTACAGGACATTGAAAAAAAGAGATAATGGAAGATGCAAACAAGTGGAAGAATATACCAAGTTCATGGATTGGGAGAATTAACATCATTAAAATGTCCATACTAACCAAGGCAATCAACAGATTCAATGCAATCCCTATTAAAATATCAACAGGTTATTTCACACATCTAGAACAAATACACCAAAAATTTATATAGAAGCAAAAAAGACCTACAATAACTGCAGCATCTTGAGAAAGAGAATGTTGTTGAAGGATTCACAAGACCAGATCAAATTATACTACAAAGCCACCATAATCAAAACAGCCTGGTCCTGGCACAAGAAGAGGCATATAGATAAATGGAACAGAACAGAGACCCCAGAATTTGACCCAAACCATTATGCTCAATTAATATTTGACAAAATAGGCAAGAACATACAATGGAGTCATGACAATCTGTTCAATAAATGATGTTGGAAAAATTGGACAGATAGATGCCAAAAAAATGAAACTAAGCCATCAACTTGCACCATATGTAAGAATGAACTCAAAATAGATAAAAGACTTAAATATAAGGCATGAAACCCATAAAAGCCCCAGAAAAACCATAGGCTGCAAAATCTCAGACATCTCTCATAGCAATATCTTTACTAATACATTTCCTAGGGCCGTGGTTGGCCAATTGCGGCTTGTGAGCCACATGCGGTTCTTTCGCCCCTTGAGTGTGGCTCTTCCACAAAATACCACATGTGGGTGCGCACGTTCAGTGCAATTGAAACTTTGTGGCCCATGCGCAGAAGTCGGTATTTTGTGAAAGAGCCGGTATTTTGTGGACATCTTCTGGACGTCCTTCTGGATAAAGCCACGGTGGCAGGGGCCAAGTCAGAGTGGTTAGGGGTGATCAGGCCAGCAGGGGAGGGCAGTTAGGGGTGATCAGGTTGGCAGGGGAGGGCAGTTAGGGGTTATCAGGCCGGCAGGCAGAGGTGGTTAGGGGTGCTCAGGCAGGCAGGCGAGCGGTTAGGAGCCAGCAGTCCTGGATTGCGAGAGGAATGCCTGACTGCTGGTTTAGGCCAATGGTTTAGGCCAATGGGATCGGGCCTAAACTGGCAGTCGGACATCCCCCGAGGGGTCCTGGATTGGAGAGAGTAATATGCTAATTAGACCAGACATCTGGACAAAGCCACAGTGGCAGGGACTGAAGCAGAGGCAGTTAGGGGCGAACACGCAGTCAGACATTCCCCAAGGGACCCCAGAATGGAGAAGGTGCAGGCCAGGATGAGGGACAACCCCCCCCC
>NW_006291553.1:79371-79876 GCF_000327345.1 Myotis davidii
ACTCACTCTGTCACAAAGATGGCGGTGGCCACAGAGGTGGAGTGAGCAGGAGGCTTAGGTTGCCCCCGGCGATGGAGGAAGTCAAACTTTCCGCCTGCCCTGGCTGGCCCTGATCTTGGCTCAAGGCTACAAACTTTCAATTACAGAAGATAAATAAATCCCAGATACCTGCTTCCAGCTAGCAAGGCCTCTGCTCAAAGAGGGGCTGGGAACAAGTGTTGCCCCTGGCAGGCTAAAAGAAGGACCAAGGCTACAAAGTTTCAATTATAGAAGTTAAATAAATTCCAGATACCTGCTTCCAGCCTGCAGCCATGGCCAGCCTGAAAATGGCCATCAGCCCCTCACCCAGGCTGACCAGGCACCCCAGTAGGGCCCCCACCCTGAAGGGGGTGTGGCTAGCCTGAAAATGGCTCTTAGACCTTCACCCAGGCTGGCCAGGTACCCCATTAGGGCCCCCAACCCTGAAAGGGGAGTGGCCAGCCTGAAAACAGCCCTCAGCCTCTCA
>NW_006291553.1:79926-81548 GCF_000327345.1 Myotis davidii
TCCCCCCCCCCCCCAGCTGGCTAGGCCCCCCAGCAGCACCCCCCCCCCTGAAGGGGGTGTGGCCAGCCTGCAAACAGCCATCAGCCCCTCACCCAGGCTGGCCAGGCATCCTAGTGGGACCCCCACCCTGATCTGGGACACCCTTCAGGGCAAACCTGCTGGTCCCCACCCGTGCACTAGGCCTCTATCCTATATAATGAAAGGGTAATATGCAAATTGACCCTAACAGCAGAACAACTGGGAATCACTGGTCACTATGACACACACTGACCACCGGGGGTAGACGCTCATGCAGGAGACGCCCCCTGGTGGTCAGTGCGCTCCAACAGGGAGAGCTCTGCTCATCCACAAGCCAGGCTAATGGCTGCCAGCACAGCAGTGGTGGCGGGAGCCTCTCCTCAGCAGCACTGAGGATGTCCGACTGCAGCTTAGGCCTGCACCCTGCTGACAAGTGGACATCCCCCGAGGGCTCCCGGGCTTCCAGAGGGATGTCTGACTGCCAGCTTAGGCCCAATCCCCTGGGGAGTGGACCTAAGCCAGCAGGTAGACATCCCCTGAGGTGTCCCAGACTGTGAGAGGGCACAGGCCGGGCTGAGGGACCCCCCCCCCAAGTGCACAAATTTTTGTGCACCGGGCCTCTAGTCTATACTAATAAAAGGATAATATGCTAATTAGAGCAGATGTCTTCCAGATGTCCTTCTGGATGTCCTTCCGTACAAAGCCACAGTGGCTGCCCGAGGCTCAGGCAAGCTGTGGATGGTGGCTGCTGCTTCCAGGACCGGCCTGAGGCTCAGGCAGGCAGCAGATGGCAGCTGCTGCTGTGAGGGCTTGAGGCTCAGGCAATGAGGGCCCATTGAGGCTCAGGCAAGCCTTGGTGGCTGCGAGGGCCAAGGCATAGGCAGCTGCAGTGGCCAGAAGTGGCAGCAGCAAAGACGTGATGGGAGCATCACCTTCCCTTGATTGGCTGGTTGCCTCCTGCAGAGGAAGGCCATCAGTAGGACATCCCCTGAGGGCTCCTGGACTGTGAGAGAGGGCAGGCCAGACTGAGGGCCCCCCTCCAGTACACGAATTTTTGTGCACCATGCCTCTAGTATATATTTCCTATCTAATAAAAGAGAAACATGGTAATTGGGGTATGACCGCTACCCTTCCCATTGGCTAATCAGTGAGATATGCAAATTAACTGCCAGCCAAGATGGCGGCCGGCAGCCAGGCAGCTTGAAACTAACATGAGGCTTGCTTGCTTCAGTGATGGAGGAAACCAACGTTCCCCACCTGCTTTGCTGGCCTCTGAACCTGCAGTTTAAGAAACATTGTAACAAATATAGAAGCTAAATAAAACCCCAGAAACCTGCTTTCATCGAGCCCGGGATCTCAGAGATGGAGCTATACAGTGTTTTGATTATAGAACCAAAACAAACCAGATACCTTCTTTCAGCAGAAGCCTCAGAGCTGGAGCAGCTAAAGCTGGCCCAGAATTAAAAAGAAAAAGAAAAAAAGGAGCAGTTGGGAGCTTCAGTCGGCCTGAAAATGGCCGTCAGCCCCTCACCCAGACTGGCCAGGCACCCCAGTGGGAACCCTCACCCTGATCCAGGACACCCTTCAGGGCAAACCAGCTGGCC
>NW_006291553.1:82090-83383 GCF_000327345.1 Myotis davidii
GCTGATGGACATAAGGGGAGAGATCAACAGTAATCCTATAAAATAAAAGCCTAATCTTCAAATCAACCAGATGGCAGAACAACCAGTCGCTATGATGTGCACTGACCACCAGGGGCCAATGTTCAATGCAGGAACTGCTGCCAGCCTGCAAGCCCTGATTGCCTGATCCAGGCCTGCCAGCCAACCCCTTGGTCACCCCCTGCAGCTGGCAGGCTCCAATCACCCAATGGGGAACTGGGAACCTGGGGTGCATGGCAGCAGATGTGGGTGGTGCCAGGCCAATGCAGGTATGCGCAGGGCCCCAATCGCCCCGCCAGTCGCCCCACACACAGAGGGTGGGTGGTGGTGGAGGGGGGTGGAGCCAGATGCCAGCATCCAGGGATAATGGCTCTGATCATAGGCCCAGCCTAGGGACCCTACCCATGCATGAATTTCATGCGTCGGGCCTCTGATATTAAAATAAAAAGCATCTGCATTGAAAAAAGATACCATCATCAGAATAACAAGAGAACCCACTCCATGGGAGAACATATTTGGCAATGATACATCTGATAAGGGGTTAATCTCCAAAATATATAGGGAACTCATACAACTTAACAAAAAGAAGACAAACAATTCAATTAAAAAATGGACACTTCTCCAAAATGGACATACAGAAAGCCAAGAGGCATATGGAAAAACAAAACAAAACAAAGGCATTAATTATCTGAGGGATGCTAATCAATTCGACAATGAGATATTACCTCACACCTGTGGCTCTAATTAACAAATCTACCAAGGACAAGTGTTGGCAAGGTTGTTGAGAAAAGGGAATTTCAGTGCACTGTTGGTGGGAATGCAGACTGGTGCAGCCACTGTGGAAAACAGTATGCAGTTTCCTCAAAAAATTAAGATGGAACCCCTTTTGACCTAGTCATTCCACTTTTAGGAATATACCCTAAGAAACCTGAGGCACTCATCAGAAAGAATGCAACCCTATTTCATAGAAGCACAATTTACTATGCTAAGATGTGGAAACAACTTTTTTTTTTTTATTGCTTAAAGTATTACAAAGGGTATTATATATGTGTCCATTCCCCCCGCCCCCCTGACAGTCCCCTAGCCTCCCATATCCCCCAGTGTCTTATGTCCATTGGTTATGCTTATATGCATGCACACAAGTCCTTTGGTTGATCTCTTACCCCCCTACCTCCTGCCCCCCAACCCTCCCACCACCAAATTTTTTTAAAAGTTGTAACATATTTCAGTCACACAGAACCGTCTGTATATATATTATATATGCATGTACTCACA
>NW_006291554.1:0-1119 GCF_000327345.1 Myotis davidii
ACCTAGCTTTTTAGAATCTTCATAAAGAAAAAGTTACTGGGTATACAGAAGAATTATTAGTAAACTTCTCCAAGTGTCACTACCACTGAAATCGCTTCCTTGCATGCTTGCTGCTCACTGCCCTTGAAAAAACATTTGTGGGAATTTCTAAAGGCCAAGGATGAAGATGCCTTCTGGAGCATGCATATAAATTCACTTCTTCTAGCAGGTGTCTGGAGGCATCAGCAGTGGAGGACCATTTTAAACCAAGCTCAGGACTTAACACATTGTATGAGGGAAACGTGTTTATACGTTTTACGTTGACTGGTAGTAAGTAGAGCGCAGGACACATATTAATACGTTTTTTATAGACTAGCGGTAGAATGCAGGTAACGTATAAATACGTAAACTAAAGTTATCGTAATTTTACTGAACGTTGCCATTTGCGCAAAAAATTAGCAAAAATGGCCCACGCCACGCGCCACCTGTTAGCGCACGATAAAAACTACCCGCAAACAATGTGTTAAGCTTCCTTGAGCAATCCAGGCTACATGGCTTCAGGCTACAGGTCTGCACAGGCAGTCTGCAGCCTCAACTTCCCCAGAAGAAGCTTTTTATTCTACTTGTTAACCCTTCTCTGCTCAGGGCAAGACAACCTGCCATGTAGCCCCCATGGTGGGCAGGCAAGTTAGTTCTGGTTCACCCTTCCCTACGGGTGCAGCCCTCTGGGGTTCTAGGTTAATGTTGGGAGGGTCTCCGATAAGACAGTCTACCTTGGGTGAACCCTAGGTTTTGCCTTCAGGCCACCGCGCCCTATAGGCTGCAGAACCAAAGGCAATGTGCCTTTGGTCTGCCAGGACTGCCCTTACCTCTCTGGATTCTGGCTTTTTCCCAAATATAAGTTGGGAACCACCATCTTAATGATGAAAATCACCAACAATTCATGCAGTAAATGTCAATGTCATAAAAGACGTTTCTATTCCTTTTTGGCAGAGAAACTGTCCTAAATTAAAGGAGACTGAAGACATATGACAACTAAATGTATTCTGTGATATATAATTGGATACTGGATCCAAAAGAAGCTGTGTAAAGAACATAACTGGAACAATTTGGCAAATCTGAAATGCAAACTGTATTCTT
>NW_006291554.1:1171-2462 GCF_000327345.1 Myotis davidii
GAGTTTCTGTAAATGTGTATCATAAGTTGGGAAAAACAACATGTATGTATTTGTGTGTGTGTGCGTTTATCTCGCAAATAATTATGCTCTAGGGTTAAATGGAGTTATCTTTAGCATACATCACTTGAACATGGAATAATTGATTATTCATTGAAACATACAATATATAGGGGATAAAAGTAGTTAGAAATGAAAGATATGGATACATTTACATTATGGCATATTGGGGAACAAAATCTTACTTTGTCTATATTTGTATCCATAATTATCAGGCTTAATATGAGAGACAGAAGCTCAATAGAAACTAAAACAATTGCTTTCTCTCATTCCTAATTTAAACATTAAAGTCACAGGAGGTTTGCAGTTACATATTGAAATAGCCACAATATCATAAAAATCTCTATATTTCTGTGACAAAACGAAGTCTGAATTAAATCATATGATACATGGCCCTAGTTGGTTTGGCTCAGTGGATAGAGCGTCAGACTGTGGACTGAAGGGTCCCGGGTTCAATTCCAGCCAAGGGCATGTACCTTGGTTGCGGGCACAGCCCCAGTAGGGGGTGTGCAGAAGGCAGCTGATCGATATTTCTAACTCTCTATCCCTCTCCCTTCCTCTCTGTAAAAAAATCAAAAAAATAGTTTCTTAAAAAAAGAGTATCCCAACTGAAAATAGTAAAGGATAATTCACAAAATACTAACCCTCACTGGCAACCAATAAGTGCAAGTAAAACCAGCTATTAAACTGGTAAAGCCCAATAATGCCCATTATGGGTGAGGGTTGAGAGAGAGGACAAATAGTGATGGCAGGAGTGTAAATTGAAATAATCTACCCAGAAATGAATTTGACATTGAATATCAAGACCTGGCCATCTTAATTACAGCAATCTACCAAGACTTAAGGACACATGAACAGACTTCACACACCTACCTACCTCTCCAGTCTCATTTCACATCATGGCCTCCCTTGCTGCAGCCACTCTGGCCTTCTTTTAGTTCCCAAACGAACACAACTCTTCATATTGGGGTCCTGAAAGATGCAACTGTGCTTTTCTTTCTGCCTGGAATGCTCTTCTCCATATCGCACGGCCCCCCGACTCCTCTGCCATCCCCCCGTTAGGCCACTTTGTTAGAGAAGCCTCGCTAATCAAAATCTGGTTCCCCTGTTACGATCCCTTATACTCTCCACTGCTCTTTGATTATACAAACCCAAACTACAATCACGTTTCCCTCAGAAAAGTTATCACCAACTGTAATTACAAGTTCACGATTATTTGTTTGGTAAGTCAACC
>NW_006291554.1:2741-6422 GCF_000327345.1 Myotis davidii
ATGTTCTTATTAGGAACAAAAAATGAGAAGTAAAGGAAGAGGGGCAAGACTTACAAAGGACCGGCTCAAAAGTTAATCAACCAAGAGATCTTGTTTTTGCAATTACTTGTAACACAGACAAGAGACTGGAGACAAAAGGCAGGTCTTGCCTATATCCAGCTGTGTAGTTACAGCCAGATAAACTGCAGCTCTCTCCTTCACTTTCAAATAAGGACCTGATCTGACTGGTCTTTCACATCGAAGTTGCAAATCTCTGCCCCACAAAGTACTGTGTATACAAAAACAGCAGAGGAACAACTCTTGTCATTATTAGTCACCGGCATGACTGAATGGGAATGAGCCGCCCTACTCATTATGTCTTAAGAGTTCATGTGGGGCCTGGCTGCGTGGCTCAGTGGTTGGGCAGGAACCTATGAACCAGGGAGGTCCACGGTTGGATTCCCAGTCAGGGCACATGCCCAGGCTGCCAGCTGGGTCCCCAGTAGGGGCAGCCAATCTGTGATTCTCTCTCATCACTGATGTTTCTCTCTCTCTCCCTCTGCCTTTCTCTCTCAAATCACTAAAAATATATATTTTTTAAAAGAGTTAGTGTGGGGACCAAAGCACGGCCCTTTTAAATGTATTTATGTATTTATTTGTTAATCCTCATCTGGTGATATTTTTTCCACTGCTTTTTAGAGAGTGGGAGGGAGGGAGGAAGCGTATACGGAGGGGTGGGGGGAGAGAAAGAGAGACACACTGATTGGTTGCCTCCCACATGCACCCCAACCAGGGTGGGGATCCAACCTGGAACCCAGGTACCTAGCCTTAACCAGAAATCGAACCCAAGACCCTTCAGTGCATGGTCAACACTCTAACCACTGAGCTCACTGGCCGGGGCTTCAATTTTTTTAAAGGTCTTCATTCATTGACACTATGCTTCACGGTTCTGGTATTGCTGCAGCAAGACAGTAGTAAACCTGGTATTTTTCCTAGTGGGAGAAACCCCGCACACGTTCAACGGGGAGTTCAGTTTCAAAATAAACCTGCCTGGGTGCCTTCTCCAGTCTTTCAACAAATACGAGAGGCCCAGTGCACGAATTCGTGCACGGTCAGGTCTGGCAGGCTGCCCCAATGGGGGCTGATCAGGGCCTGGCCGGTGGCGGGGAAGGGACAGGGGAGGTTGGCCGCCCGAGCCCTGATCCGCCTGGCTGGTGGGCTGCAGTGGGCACCATAGGACTGGTCATCCAGGCATCATTCAGGCACTGAGGTCGCTGGCTTTCTACATACACGGACTAGCTCTCTTGCTAACCCGAGTCTCAGGAGAGCACGTTCAATGAGCTCGCGTGTGCGCTCACCCTTCCTCGCACTCAGTGAACGCCCATCACGTTACCCGCCAGCGGCCGGAGTGATGATGGACAGACAGACTCCGCCGCCTCTCGGGAGCCAGCAACCCGGGGCGGGCAGACATGAACTCACGCACACGGTGACAAACACGGTGAGGACAAGAAGAGATGGAATCCCTGGGGGAGGAAGTGGGTGGGAGAGGCAGCCTAGGGGACGCGGGGAGCGGAGGCCGAGCAGGGAGCCTCGCGGGGAGGAGGGAGACATGGACTCGCGTCCGACAGACACCTGGGGCGGGGAAGGGGAAGGGGAAGGGGAAGCAGGCCCCGGCTCACCTCCCGGCTCCCTCGCCGCCAACGCGGCCTCAGTGCCCTGACTCCGGAGGAACTGCCAGGCCGTGAGCCCGGCTCCCGCGGCGCCCACCACAGCTCCGGCCACGAAGCCGCTGAAAAAGCGCCGAGAGCGAGCGAGCCGGGCGGCAAAACTTTTGGCAGCCATCGTTGCCGCGGCCCGGGCTGCAGCGCACGCGCACACGGCTTTGCCGCCTGAAAGCCAATCCCAACCTCGGAACCGAGACGCGCACGCGCAACCTGAGGCTCTCCGGAGACCTCCTCTCCGCGGAGGGCCTCGCGCGCCCCCTGGTGACACACCTGGAGGCCCAAGCGCATCCCTCTCCATCCCTGGTTCCACTTGAAGGTCTTGAAGACTCAGTCAGTCATGTGTATACCCAGTCCCGAGGGGAAAAAATACCTTTAGTCCAGTCCCACCTAATAGATGAGTAAGCCCCTTGCGCATGGCTACACGAAGGTCCTCAGAGCGAGATTCTAACCCAGGTCTGACACCAAAACCTGTGCCACCTTGGATGTCTTCGGGACACCTGGCTTTGAAGCCACGGCATACAGATCATAACTTCCAAAAATAGCTTCGCGCCCTAGCTGGTTTGGCCCAGTGGATGGAGTGTCTGCCTGCGGACTGAAGGGTCCTGGGTTCGATTCCGGCCAAGGGCACATGCCGGAATGTTGGGGTGTGCAGGAGGCAGCTGATCGGTGATTGGGTTGGGGTGTGCAGGAGGCAGCTGATCGGTGATTCTCTCTCATCGTTGATGTTTCTATCGCTCTCTCCCTCTCCCTTCCTCTCTGAAATCAATGTATTTTTAAAAAAAATAAAAATAAAAATAGCTTCGCACCTCCTAAGGATTTCTTTGACAAGACAGTACTCCATGACCGGGAATCAAACCCAAGAACCCTTCACTGCATGGCCAGCACTCTAACCACTGAGCCCACTGGCCAGAGCTTCAATTTCTTTAATTTTAGTACAACATTTAGGCTCAGGATCCTGAATCAGATGCAGCGGTTTGGATTCCTCTCTCCTTCCCACCCCCAAACCACCTTCTGTGTCCAGTTTCTTTTAGTGAAAAAGTTCCTTTGTTGGAGGGAAAACTTGACCGTAGGACTCCTACAGACCAACCTTCCAGCGTTTCCAGCTCCAAGGTCCTCATTCAAAAACTTGCCTTCCTCTCCTCTGTGCTCAGCATTGGGGCCACTCACTCATAAAAGGTGAACTTCCTAAACCTGAAAAAACGAACATAAACCAAAGGCTGGACAACTGCTCCCTAAATAAAGGGCTCCTTTATTAGAAATTAGTCCCCAGGAATTCCAAGCAGGTTATTTAGTCCTTATGAAGGGGCAAACAAAAAGGCATCAACCCCACCAGGATTCAAAGCTGGTGTTTCTCCCCTTACCAAGTTTTAGTTGCCGGCCAAAAAAATTTTTTAAATGTCACTGCAGAAAGCAGTGGGGTGATTTCTGGGGCTTTCCGTGTTTTTGTTTTGTTAGGTAGTAGAGGCGACGTTTCACTTAGTGAGAGAAGTCAGGCACTCCAAAACGTAAGAGCTGGCTTGCCGGTTCAGATCTGGGTGGTGCCCCAAAACTCTGTGGTTGAATAGCTCAGCAAGTGAGCCTGGTCCCCAGCCACGGTTAGGAGTGGCAGAGCGTGTATTCGGCAGCGGTCCTGTATGAAACCCATTTTCTAGGCACTCCGCTCTGCTTACAAAAACATGGCTCAGGACTGCCTGCAAAGTATAAGACTGGCATTTGACAGTTCATTTAGAAGCCCAGTGTCTCCACCTGCGCCCTGGGCTTCTGAAAGGTGGAGATGGAGTGAAACCGGTTTGGCTCAGTTAATAGAGCGTCGGCCTGCGGACTGAAAGGTCCCAGGTTTGATTCCGGTCAAGGGCATGTACGTTGGTTGTGGGCACATCCCCAGTGTGGGGTGTGCAGGAGGCGGCTAGTCGATGTTTCTCTCTCATCGATGTTTCTAGCTCTCTATCCCTCTCTCTTCCTCTCTGTAAAAAATCAA
>NW_006291554.1:7766-14032 GCF_000327345.1 Myotis davidii
CTGCCGCTACTTCTTTACGGATCTGTTACATGCAGGAGCTCTTTTCACAAGAATTGACTTCAAACTCGAGAGAAGTTAAGTTTACAGTACTGTGTATAGTGACTCAGATTCAAGGACAAATGTGGAGAAACGTTAACAGGTGAAAAATTCGGCCTTTGACGCTGCCCTTAAGATCATGTCAAATGCATAAGTAGATTCTTTTCTACAGTTGAAAATGGCATTGTGTTGATTTGTGGTGTGGAAGTGAAATCTAGAAATATGTTTCTGATCCGCGGTAACCCTCACCCTCAAATCTCAAGTACCACTCAATGTCCTTTGCCTTTTTACAGAATTCTAAGGGGGGGGAAAAAAAGGGGGAAAAGTTGCTGGCATTTTCACAATCCTCCCCCCGCACACGGTCTCAACACCTCCAGATGAGATCGCCCAGGAATCTCTGTATGATCACCGGCTCTCAGATAGCATGGGACAGCGACATGGATGCTTCCCAAATCAAAGCCCAACTGTTGCCTAATCTTTCCTACTCTCATCTCTGTCGTTGCTGGTAGAATTCGGATGAGCGCGTTTTTCCCTTATGGAGAAATTATTTGGCTAAACGTACACACGACTCGCGGCAGTGCTGGGAGAAAACCCCATCTGGGCTAAAGCACTTGCAGGGACTCAAGTCGACAGTCCGCGGAGCAGGGCAGAGACCACACACCATGAGGGCGGAGTCGGGACCCAGTGGGAACACTGACCTGGGGTCCCAGGGCCTGCAGGCCGCCCACAGTCATACGGCTGTTACCGCTTTTGATCTTAGTCTGCTGTCCGTGCCCCAGAGATGAAAATTCAGATGTGGTGACTGCTGGTTAATTAAACTTTTTGAACTGGTAAAAAAGACTCTTTAAAAAATATATATATTTATTTAAAATACATCAAAATGACAAACAGCCATATCCCACAAAGGCCTAATTTCACAGCAACATGCCACAGACATCTTCCCCAAATGCACTGCGGTGGAGGGTGGGTTTGACGCCTGCCACTGAAAGGAATGTTCGGCATCTGAGCTTCAGCGACTGGAAATGTGTTACCAAGAGCTCATCTTTGGAACTAATGGGTGTGCAAGCCCAGTCCGTGGGATCCCTTTGCCCGTCCAGACGCGAGAATACTGAAAATGGCAGAATTCGAAGAGGAACTCAGGAAGCACCGTGCGGATGCCACTCCAGACCCCCGACCGCAGTGCAAGGGGAGCTTGCCAGACGCCCCCCTCACAACACAGAGCTCCCTTCACAACACAGAAGTGCCCACGAGAGGCAGGGTTCCTGCCTGGGTCTGTGACAAGCCTGCGCTATCGAGGGCCTGGATGGTGACGCTGTTCGACATGAGGTCTGAGGTAACTGGTTCTTAAAGTACCTGGGGCACAGGAACTGCACCCAGAGATGTCAGCCGGGGAAAAGGAAGAAGGTGGGGCTTGGGCTAGAAAAGACAAGGAGGAAAAAAGCTTACAGCAGTTGCTTTTAGGGGGAGGCAGGTGACAAAAACAAAGGCACAACAGAATTACATTCCCAGAGACGGGCAGGAGGGCGCCGGGTTCCCGGGTGCTACTGATCTGCTGGAATAAAATGCTTTCCAAGTACAGGACGGGCACAGTGTTCAACTTCAGTCTGTGCCAGACTGCTGAGAAGCACAGCTGGCTTAAGGAGGGCCTCCCTGACAAACCGGCCTCTGAGCCAGGGCCGGGAACAGGCCCTCTGCTGCCAGTTACGGAGACAAAGAATCAGCTTCCTTCTTCACGCCCCCCCATTTCCCCATCGGCGAGGCTCACCCAAATAACCACCCACTTTCTTCCCCAAAATAAAAAGGCGGACATGAAGACGCCTCGCGTGACGCAGGGATGCTGAGCTCGGTGGGAAGAGCAGGGCCCTGAGCAGACATTAGAAGGATGCCCTGCTGGTGCGAGCAGAGCTTCCCCACGGGCTCCCGGCTGACTCGCTGGACTAAAGTAGCGAGTTACCCCCTCTCACCTCCCCACCGCCCTGACCAGAGAGGACAGGCTGTGCCTGGCAGCTCACCATCCCATCTGACCACTGAACCCACAGACCACCCACTCCACCCTCCCCCTCTTTCCAAATAAATACTCAACTGGCAATTTTATCCTGCAAAACGGGATAATTTGGTCCTAGATCACCCAGTTTGGTGAATTACTCCTATCACCAAATCTAGTCCCAACCTGCCCCAATCTGCACCCCCATACAATTTCTGTTCCCCCAAACACCCTCACACGACCGCAGCCTATGACAGGCGCTTACAAACTGATTTTTGACCTCAGAACCCCTTTGTTCAGAAGAAATCTCGGGAGGAAGGGCAAATGGGAAACACTGCAAGGCTCCTCTCGCCTCTGCCCGGGCCCCTCCTCCCTCTGCCGGCAGCCCCGCCGAGGCATCACGCAGCCGCAGTGGGGTTCTGGCCCAGCAGGACCCATCACTGGACTCCCACCCACCAGTGTCTCCCGAGACTCCAGCTGAGCGCCCCGTCCGAGCTCCACACCACCCCTGCTCCAGTGTACATTATGCCGAGAGGTAAAGCTCACCACTGTGGTTACTACATCATTCTTCCTCAAACTCACGAGGCTTTATAAAAATAATCTGGTATAAAACAATCTCCACGCTGCGCGGAAGGGTCTGTCGGGTGATATAACTAAATACATATGTAGAGCTATAGGTTTTTTAAAGTAAAATTTCAAGTGTCATCTCTCTATTATAGAACCTACTCTCTTATTTACAGTGCTAGCTAACCACATTCCGATGCCCACGTGATGGGGACGGACAGGGCAGGGGCCCCGTCCAGCAGACAGCAGACGACAGCAGGACGCCACCTGCAACATCACCCGTCCTCGCCTGCCTGGACGGCAGGAGCCAACGGGCCCTGTGTCTCGTAACGCCGAGCCCTAAATGTAAACTTTGAAGATGTGACACTTTTCCATCGGTGTCCAGAAGAGCCCACATCTGTGTAACGTACTGCAAACACACGTATGTCCATGCGTCTATTTCCTTAGTGTCCTGTAGTTAGCTTGCAGTTCTCGGAACTGCCCGTGCCCCAGACAACCCAGAGACACGCCAGGCCCGTCACCAAACACTGGCATTTAGAAAATGGGCATTTTCATTCATGAGGAAAAGCCACTAGTGTTACCTCTACAAGCTGCCAAAGGAGCAAATCAAGTATCACTGGTTTTGGCACTACAGGGACCCAGGGAGTACCACGGTCAGAAGTCCTGCTTCATTCATACCTGGAAGATACCCTCACAAAACGCAAAAGCTTGGTAACAACACAGACAGTGGTAAATCCTTTAAATTCAAACTCCTGTCCGAACCGAAGATTACAGTAGACCCAAAATGAGTATAAAAAGGAATATTAAAAGCATCCCACTACATCATCTGGACGTTCATTGGATGATTGCTTGTGACAATGTGGCTGAGTCAACTGAATTTCCAGGGGAAAATGGGTGTTGTAAACTTCAGTGTATTTTTCCTACAAAACTAAATCATTATCTTAAAAAACGTTTCCAAGCCTCCTAAGGGTTTGGGATACATTCATAGGTGAATTGCTGGTTACAAGTCAACGACCAAGGAAGCTTACTACGAGAACTATGGGTATGAACCTGAATTCGTTAAACACGTACACATCTAGACTGAGGAGATGAAAAACATCAACTGAATTACCGGGCCTGTTTCTTTACCGAAAACATCACAGTTCGCCGAGACGTAAACCCGTCATGACTGGGTTGAACACATGCGCTGCTGAGTATCTTGCTAGTTCACAGCCTGTGTAAGCGGCCACTGACCAAGGAGAATTCACATCGCCCGGATGAGGAAGAGCCACCACCGGTCTCCTCTCTGACTGCTCGCCCGGGTGAGCGGGGAGGAGTCAGCTCGCTGTGCTGCTTCGGAAGGCGGTCCATGCCCCTGAAATGTGAACCGTGCCTGGCTCTCTCTCCAAACAGAAGCCGTGAAGAACCCGATAGGAGACGGAAACAGCCGACACTGACAATCACACGGAGTTAAGTTGTGGAAAATGCTTTACAAACCAGGTGTTTTTCTAGCGAGTCAAGTCCTCAGGAATAAAGCCTGGCTCTTGGGCTTTTAGTACCGATTCTTAAAACTGACCGACGTTCGCTTACTCTAACCTTATATTACCAGTGGGTGCTGGGGATGCCACCCGGCATTCTAAAAAGAGCAAAATTCCATTTGCAAGCGTGCCGGCCAGCCCTCCCACCCTGCACGGCACAGCCACCGCCCTGCCCTCGTGGCTCAGAGCACAGGGGCCACCTGACTGGCGTTCTGAGCCACACGCAGCACGTGGTGGACATTCAAGACTCAGCTGGGCATGTCACCAAGGAAACACCACACCCACAGTGGCTGGGTAGCAGGGAGCAAGAACCCGGCCAACTGGAGAGAACGGTGATAGGATCACCTGCTTTGCTCTTCAAACATGACATGACAAGAGTTAGCCTGGCCCCTAGGGGCCACACTATCTCAGTGGCCTGGAGATGGGCCCCTTCCCTTGCTTGAGAATGTGTGTGTGTGGGGGGGGCCTCCCAAAGATGCTCAAGGCTGGACACCCATGGCCACATCTGGACAGGAGGGATCCTGAGTCTGCAGCGGCTGGTGCACAGGGAAGCCCTCCACGGGCAGGGCTGAAGCCAGCACGCCAGGAAGGCCGTGCTGAGGAACAAAGGTTGGTGACGCTCCCATCTTCCCTCGTGGCCAGGTCTCCCTTCCTCCTGAGAATGGCCCATCTACAACCCTTGCCCTGAGGAACTTGCTCAAAGGACCCCTGATGGGGACCAGCGGCCCCAGGATGGCTAATGGCTCCCTTCACGGCCTTCCCCGCCCGCTGCCCTCGCGAAGAGCCCCCTCAGGACGCTGTGAACCGTGCCTCTGTCCCCACCTGTTCCTCTCCCTTGCTCATGGCTGGACTTCTCTGGCTAAAGATGTCTTCCCACAGGGATCGTGGGTGTTTGCAGACAGAACACATTCTTCCCTAAAGCCCGTCCCACACAGCCAGGCGCCTGGACACCAGCTTGGATGACGGGACACCAGAAAGGAGAGGGGAGGGTGCTCGGCCCCTCGTCTCCCCGGACGTGCCGCCTCCCACTGCAGATGGGGCAGCCCCCCGTGGGAGGGACAGGGACGCAGACTCCGTTCCCACCGTCGCCCAGAGCCACCTGAGCTCCGGGAAGCAGCGTCACCTGAAACCGCCGTGGAGAAGAGAACAGCCAGAGGCCCTGTGGCCCCATAAACACAAACGGGGCTCGAGATGGCACTCTCCACAAAGAGCACGTCGGCAAACAGACAAGCCCCTGATCTGAGGCAGCAGGTAGACGCAGGCTCCCCACCCGCCTGCTCCAGCAGCAGCCGCCGGGAGTACCGATGAGGGGGAGAGGCAGCCTGAAGCCCAAAGAGCTGGCGCAGACCCCCGGCCGCTCCCCTCTCCCCGGCCACACCCAACAGGACCATCTCCTGACACATCAATCTGGTGCCAAGGCCCAAAAGAGATGCCACCGCGGCTGAGCGCAGGGTCAGTAAGGAGGGAGCCGACCCCCGGATAAAAGGCACGCAGGCCGCCAGGAAGGCATCCTGACCAGCGGGTCCCCACACAGGGCCGGGGCCCAGCCCACCACAGCCAGGCCCGAACTGTTCTCCCACGAAGCCAGCCAGCGCACAAAAGGAACAGCCCCCGGAGGACACCTGAAGTGGCCACGCGAGGAGAGGCTGGGCGATGCCCCAGCAGAAACAGGCCCGTCATCCCGGGGGAGTCAGCTACATGAGCGGGCGGTCCCCTGGTTTCCGAGGGTGGGAAGGAGGGACGCCCGGCCCTGCCTGAGCAGAACGCTACGGAAATGAGATATGGCACTTTTCAATAAATAGTTTAAAGCTTCTTAAAGAAATCAGCGAAAAAGAAAAGCAACTGCTGTAAGACCTGTTTTGTTTAAAAAAATGATTCCGAAGGGGAGAAAAATACCACAGCACAAAGTAGGTTTTTTTAGAAGTAAACAACAACATAGCTTCCCCAAACAACAACAAAACAAGAAGACCTGTGCCTGCAGCCAGCTCAGCCGGCTCCCACCATGACCCACAAAGCAAACACTGAGCCCTGGGAGGGAAGCACTCGCCTCCCACGCCCCCGTGCAAACGGGGAGGAGAGGGCACGGCCACCCCAGCATGCCGAGCGGGCAGTGGGCCCGAGCTCGGGTGGGAACTCCCAGACACCCCCCCTGACACAGACCCCCC
>NW_006291554.1:14099-15675 GCF_000327345.1 Myotis davidii
TCACGTCCTCAAGCAATGAAGTCTCAAGTAAAATGACCGCACGCGGGTCTCTGAGGGCCACCGTTTCACCAAGTTACAGTGGGGTTACCTGTCCTTCCGAACATCAACCCATCAGCTGGAGGGATACCTCTGAACCCCCAAATACCCCAGAGGTGCCCCTCCCAGGCTCCCCAGGTCAGCCTCTCCCCATCGCCCTCCAACTCCCCCCCTCCCCGCGCCCCAATATGAAGAGATCGCTTTAGAGAAAATGGCCTACAGAAACCAGAAGGAAAAGCCATGACAAACACGCGTGATGGGTGCCGGCTCGGCCCGCATAGCCGGCCGGCCTACAGGTGACGACGACTATTTACACGGGGCGTTACCAAGCAAAAATGGTAGCACTACCTAGGAGGCTCCGACTTTTTTTCTTTTTCTCTATTTCTTTTAAACTTTCTCGTCGTAAAAGCCAACTTACATTAAAATATACTTATTACAAGACAACACAACTAACAAAATAGATAATAAAACGTACACAAGTAGAAAATTCTGAGGTATTTCTGGTTTGAGGTGGTCTGTGGTCGTGAAGTTTTCTTTTTCAAAATTTAAACCTCGGAAGCCACATAGCAAAGCGTGCGTGTGTGTGTGTGTGTTTCATGTTTGTTTTTTAACTTTGCATGTCTCATAAATTAAAAAAAGAAGTCAAATGTTGAAACAGCAGCACTAGGAACATCCGCGGACCAGAGCCAGGTGGTGGCGTCAGAGAGAACGGGTTTGGGATAGGCACCGCTTGAAGGGTCTGGACAAAGCGCATCCACGACCCACACGGAGGGGACAGTCGCGTCACCACTCGGGGTGGAGCCGGCGCCCCAACCTCAGCGTCTCCAGAGGGGCAGGCCTCAGCGGGCTCCAGCCCATTCCTCTGGCCCTGGCCGTGAGGGCGCCCCCTGCGGGCATTTCCCTGAACTGCTGCAGGAGGAAGCGAAGTATTCCCGCTTTCCCTCCTTGAAGGATATTTACAGCATCACGCCTTACGAAGCGTGTACTCACTGAGCTGTGACTCCCGCCTAACCTCCCCGGAAAACACGGGGCAGAAAGGAACGTTCTGTCTGAGGCCCAAGCCCAAGCGGGTGGAAAGAACCCGGCCTGGGCCCGCCGCCGCCGGGCCAGCTGCGCGCGCCGCCGGACTTGCCCCAAACCCTGCCCTTGCCGGTCATGCCCGGCCTCCCGGCCCTTGCCCTCGCTCCTGGTTACCTGAGAAGTAGCCTCACGGCAGAGGGTGTTGCTCCGGATGTGCCGTGTCCAGTGTAGCTTGTTCCAGACCGTCCCCCACTGCACCGCCCCCTCCAACTCGCCCACCCACCTTCCTCCTCCTCCTCCTCCTCCCAGCTTGGCCTCGGTCAGGACACCCGTTAATCCGTGAAAGACACATCTGCTGTTTCTTAAACTCGCTGTCTAAAAAGGAGAAAAAACACCCTATGAGAGAGGGAGGGAGGGGAGGAGGAAGGGAGGGAGGGGAGGAGGGAGGGAGGGGAGAAGGGAGGGAGGGGTGACTCCTCTGGAGGAAGGTGTGTTCTGATGTAACAGTCTTCATAGGTTC
>NW_006291554.1:15799-30236 GCF_000327345.1 Myotis davidii
ATACAGTAGAGCAATGTGCTGGTAGAACTGATCCGATCCCCAAAATAACATTAATAATAATAATTATAATAATTATAATAGAAAGTCAAGGTAAAATAGCAGCTGCATTTTATGTGTTTGTTGGTGGTGTGGGACTTCCGGAACAAAACACTTCTTTCCTTTCCTTTCCTCTTCAGATCCGTCGAGTCTGGAGAGCCTCTCGCGTCCTGGGCTTAGATGCTCGACTCCTTCGGGGGCAGGTCCACGTTGGTGACAGAGGTCACCAGGGAGACCAGACAGTCCGAGGTAGTGCCATTGACCGACCGCCGGATCAGGGACACCCGCTCCTCCACGCAGCCCGCAGACAGGCGAGCCTCCGCGTCGTGGTCCCAGCACTCCTCAATGGTCACACAGAGCTGGGCCAGGCCCTGCACCACGGGGGTGGGGAGAGGGATGGGGAGAGGGAAACAGCCCTGTCTTGTCCTGCAGGGAGGACACGCCTGGGGGACAGCCAGCTTGGTGATGCTGCCCAGGGTCAGGCAGAGCCCACGGGCATCCCAACCCCAGAAGATGCCCATCAGCAGGAGGCACCATCCTGAGCCCACGGCCTCCCGCACAGGAAGGTCCCCTGAACCTCAATGTAGGAAGCGGGGGAACCAGGACCCTCCTGGGGCAGACACAGTGACGTTCAGACAAAATCTCCCGGGAAGCACAAGTCATGCAGGGGCCCAAAAAGCAGTGGTCACAGTGGAGACCAGAGGGCACGGTCCCACCCTACACCCCGCAGCCCCTGGGGCCACTCCCCCAAGTTCGAGGACGTGGTGGCATGACACCCTATGAGGGACCCAACTGTGCGGAGCTGGGAAAGGCAGACTATGGACAGAATGCCCACATCCGGGGGCTCTCTGGCCTGCTTGGCCACACCGCGACCTCGCTGGACCTTGGACTGCTGTCCAAGGACCGGGACCGGCTGCCCCAGCACCTCTGCCTGGGGAGACTGAGAAAGTCTGAGGCAGAGGCGGGCTCCGGCCCAGCCTCCCCCTTCCCCACTTGCAGCCCTGGGTTCCAGGGAGCAGCGTGGCAGCTGAACGTGGCCTCGGCAGCTTGACCCCGGACGGTGTGGGTGGTAGAGCGCTAGCCCCAGTGATCCCAAGCCTGTCCTTTTTCTGAATTGACCCTGGAGTGAGCAGGGGGATGGGGCTCAATGGAGCTGAGGGCAAGTATCCTGCCAAGAGAGGAGATGGTTGACACAGCTGGAGTCTTTGTGCCCAGAGTGGAGGAGCCCAGATGCCACGCAGCTCAGCACATGCCCAGAAAATGATGACGGCAGAAAACAGAGAATACTTAACCAGAGCAAACCCATATTCAATGCTTATACAATGCAGGTGTCCTGCCAAGAGATTTCTAATGATAACTCATTAAATCTATTCCTACCCTGAGGAGATGGAGGCCCAGAGAAATAAAGCCATTGGCCCGAAGCCGCCCAGCCACTCCTGGGCAAATCCAGGACTCAAACCAAGCTGGGCAGGCTCAGGGCCAGCAGGCTCCACGGCACAGCTGACCCACACGGGGCAACCTGGGTTCTGCCCCAGCAAACCAGCGCCCCTCCCTGCAGAGCACGGAACCTAGCGCTCCCCTGGAGGGAGGGGAAAGGCGCTAAGGGGCCTCTGGCCTGGCGGAAGAGGCGCGTTGTCCTGCTGCCTGAGACATCCTCTCTCTCTGCCCCATGCCCCCTTGATCTCAGGTTCCTGCCACCCAGGCCCTCACCGGATGCTTCAGCCAGTGATCCTTAATGGCGGGCCGCATCTTCTTGTGCACGACCACCTCCTGCAGCTCCTCCAGCGAGGGGTGCTGGCCGATCTCTTCCTCAAAGGGCAGCATGTATTCGTCCACCGGTCCTGGGGGTGAGAACAAACTCACCGTCGGCGGCCTTGCAGCGGGAGACAAGCTCCCACAGCACCAGCCCCATGGCATACATGTCGATGCGCAGGAAGGCGTCTCTCTGGAAGTTGATGGCCCCCTCGAGCACCTCGGGGGCCATGTACCGCCGCGTGCCCACCTACACAGGACGGGGAGGGTCAACAGTCACCAGCCACGCTCGATGCTCTCACAACCGGACAGGGAGCTACATCCCTTGTGCACGGGATGGGCCACGGCGGCAGAATTCAGAGCAGGCGCCGACAGTGACGGCCAGGCACGGTGCACCACATTCCCGAGAGGGTCACGAAAGGTCCCGGTGTAAACTGTACCGCAGCGATCACTTAACACGTCACACACCCGAGACGGCAGTAAGCTAACCTGGAACTGCCGCCTTGACCCCGTCAACACCACGCGGGCCACACAGATGTGTGTTTCACTGAGATTAACACCAAAAACAAAAGGGGAGGACAATACTTAAAAATATGAACAGGGGAGAAAAAAAAAAGCACCTGATTTCTCTAGAACCAAAGTGTGTGTGTATGTGTGTGTGTGTATAAATAAACAAACAGGGACAGTTTTAGAATGATTTAATTTTTTACTTATTTGTTCTACGTTGTTGGGTTGGGGTTTTTAATATATTTCTTTCTGTGTTATCTTGCTTAATAATTATAACTAAAAAGAAAAAGGGAGAGTAAAACCGAGGCAACAAGGACAAGCAGCCAAAACCCCCACCAGGAATCCTTGGCACGTCTCAGCTGCCCGGCCCGGCTCCCTCGCCGCCGCCCAGGCCATGCTCTCCCTGGCAGTGCATGAGCCCTGTTCTCAAGGTCTGGGGGCACTCTGGGTTCACGCAGCCACCCTGGCTCCTGCGCCTTGCCAGCTGAGCACCACAAGGGCAATACCACCCCCTCTCACACCCCAAGTCTGTTACCTGCCCATGGGTGTCCCCGGGAGGTTTCCCCGGCTCAAACCGAACAGCCAGGCCGAAGTCAGCCAGCACGGCCGTGAAGGGAGACAAGTTGGCTGAGATGAGATGAACACCCGGTCCCGCCTACCTGCTCCTGGGTTCCCATCCTGGCTCTCAAGGCTCTGGAGCTGGTGCCCTGCCCTACAGCCGCCAGAGACCCGGGAGCAGGGTCAGCACCAGGGCGGAGTTCCACAAAGCTGCAGGCGGGCGGTTTTAGGACATCCCCCCTACGCTGGCACGAGCATCCCTAACTGCATTTCCCCCGGAGCTGTCAGAGCGACACCTGCCCTCAGTGGCCGGGCCAACTCCATCCCAGTCCCATGTCAGAGGTCAGGCCTGCATTCGCAGGGAGTTGAGGGCGGCACCCTGACCTGGATTCATGTTTCCTGAGAAGAGTCTATAGTGTTTAGAATGTGAGTGAGCACAGAAGCTGAGCTTGCCTGGGCTGCCGTCCAGGCCCGTGGGGCCCACGCCCGCCACGGAGGCAGGCGCGGAGCAGGGTGCTGGTGTGCGCTCAGCCCACCTGGCACTGGCAGCTACTTCTGGTCCTCAGTCTCCCCAGTGCCTGTCTCAGCCTTGGTGTGAGGACTACATGCTCGGGGACGCCCCTGGCACACTTACTAGGCACTACTGTTAGGTTGAACCATATGGAAGAGTCGACACTCAACCGTTTGTGACCTACAAAAATGGCAATTTCATACAGTCAACCTTTTATGACATCACTGTTAGTACCGTTAGGGGCCCTCGCATTCCCCTCCCTCATAGCCACAGAACCGCACTAAACCAGATACGGCTAAGCTACTCGGCTTCTCTGTACTGCTGCTCCCTCCTCTGTGAGCCGGGGCGGAGAAAAGCCACCTCCTGGCGGCACAGAGGGTAAAACGGGCGGGAACTCCTAAGTGTCTGGGGCACTGGCTGCCAGGCACCCCACTAAGGTGAGGAGCGAACACAGCGGCTCCCGGAGGGTCCCTGAGACTGTTTCGGGGGATCTGCAAGGACAAAACTATGCTCACAGCCATCTATTATTTGGCTTTCTTAAGCTCATTCTCTCAAGAGTAGTTTCCCAGAGACTACGTACATGTAATGTCATCACTCTGACAGCTGGTGGGATGTGGGTGCTTTAATACAGCAAATATCAATAGACATAAGCCACATACACAGAAGTGTTTTAACAGTACAGACTGGAACCAAAAACACAACTTCTGAGCCAACTCTCCACAGTGGCCACTGGAGGGCACCAGGAAACCGGCGTGGAGGCCAGGCCAGGCCCGGGACAGGGGTGGCCAGCAGGCAGCGGCAGCGGCAGCAGGTGGGCCCTGGTCTTTGCGCCCAGTCATTTCTGACACCCCACAGAGTGGCCGGGCGTGTCTCTGAAGTTGAGGACACACACAACGCCCCCTCCCGCCCCAGGCCCTGTTCTCGCCCTCCAACCTTCTCTGCAGCCCCAGGCCGAGCCCAGGGGGGTCCACTGCTAACCCAGGTACCTGTGGGCGATAGACGGCTTGTGGCCCTCTCCACGGCACCAGGGCACGTCCTCGTGTAGGTACGACAGGCCTCTGGACATGGTCTCTGCCACGTGACACAGTTCGTTCCACGTGATGATGTTCCCCTTGAGGTAATCCGTGAGGGAGCCCTAGGGGAGACACACAGACCGTGGGGACAGGTGCTGGGGACAGGGCAGGACCAGACCAGCCTGGGAGGCCGTCTCAGGGGACTGACGGCTGGGGTCGCCCCCTGGCGGCTGGAGTTGATGCAGAAGATATATGAGGCCAGTAGGGGGGGAGGGGGGGGCGTGGTCAGAGGTTTTAGTTATGAAGCCACTACTCTTATTCATAAGAATGTATCCCAGAGTTAGGGCTTCTTATTGTAGGCACTCGTGTCCATACCTACGGCAGGGTCCCTCCCTGTGGAAGGCCGGCAGGGGAGGGGCTGTGGTCGCGCTCACCCAGCCTGGGCGCCCACCTCCCCGGCCGCGGCTCATCGGCTCACCTTGTCGTGGAAGGCCGTGATGAGCCACAGCTCCACCTCCAGGTTGGAGCCGCGCTTCTCGGCCGCGATGAACTGCAGCAGGTTCTCGTGCTTCATGCCGGGCGTGCTGAAGATCTCCCGCTCGCTCTGCCACGACTGCTTGTCCTGAGGCAGGGACACGGCTGAACCCCCCTGCAGCCACCGCCCTCGCCCCGTTCCCCACGCCCCCAGCCTCAGCACCTGGAAGGGAGGCAGGCGGGACCCGCACTGAGCCGGGCCCGGGAGCAGAGGCCAGGCGTGATCCCTGAGGCCACTAAGGCTCAGCACCGGATTCACAAGCGGGCGCCCTGAGGTCCAGAGAGGGGAGCGAGTGGCCCCGTATCACCCCACACACGAGAGACACGGCTGGGCCCGGCTTTGCTGAGGGTCTCAGGAAACTGCTTGGGGAGCCTGGCGTCCAGGATCTCTAAGCAGAACCTGATGTCCAGAACAAAGCCCTGAAAACCAGAGTGGCTCTGCAGAGCCCTAGCTAGCCGCACAGTGAATGTCGCCACGCCCAAGGGGGCCCGCTTCTCTCTCACCCCACCTACAAGGGCCTGCACTGCCCGGGGACAGGAGAGCTCAGGCCACAGCACAGCCGGACGGCCTGGAGCCCCTCCAACGCTCACCTGGAGTGGGAAGATCTTGACAGCCACGAAGTCGTTCATGAGCTGCGCCTTCCACACACAGCCAAAGCGCCCCCGAGCCTTGATCTCCAGCAGCTGCAGTGGCTTGAGGCCCACCAGAGGGGATGGGGGTGGAGGTCCAGGGTCCTGGGGGAGATCAGGGCTTAAAGCGCCTGTCCTGGCCTCGCCACCTCGACCCTGCCCTGCCCCGAGCCCGCGCCTCACCTCATGGATGTCCACGTGGCCGTAGGGGGCTTTGCGGTGCCGGTACATCCAGAAGGCCAGCAGGACGATGAGGGAGAGGCCCCCGATGGGCAGCAGTGAGTAGGCCAGCACCGTGAGCAGGGTGGGGGCTGTCGGGGGTGGCTCGTACGTGACTGGGGGACACACGGAGCCCTGTGTCACACAGCCCGCCCACCCCCGCACCTCTAGGGCCAGAGAGGCCTGCAGCCACGCCCCACCCAACTCCGGAGCCGAGCACTCCTCCCGGGCCAAGGAGCGGCCCGAGCCTGCTTCTCCCTCGGCCCTCACCTTCCGGGCCCCCAGCCTCGGGCAGGTGGGTGAAGCGCTCGTTGCAGAAGTTGCCTTCACAGCAGCAGAAGTACACCTGGGGGTTCTCCTCGGTGGCCACACACTCCTGCCTGGGGGCACAGTTTCCCACACACCCCTCAGCTGAGGCCCAGCCAAACCCCGCCCCACCGACAGAGAGCCTCACGGGGAACCCCAGGGGGACAGCGTACACCCACCTCCCGGCAAGTGGGACCGAAAGTCTGGGAGGGGCAGCAGGGTGGACACTCACTCAGAGCTCCTCGGGTCGGGGACCCCGCAGCACCCCGCGTGTCCCAGCTCTCGAGAGCCCCTGTCCTTCCCCTCTGGCCCTAAATGCCAGGCTCAGTCTCACACACCCTGAGACCCGTGCGGTCAGCAGGCAGGGTGCCGGCAGGCGGGGGGGTCGTCCAGCCAGCAGCCCTTCTTGACGAGCTCGATGGTGCCCGAGCTGTTGCGCCAGGAGGCGTAGCAGTGCAGCCGCTTGTCCTGCTCGCCCTCGCAGCGCTCCAGGCCGCTCTGGTTGGTGCGCTCCAGCTCCCAGTTGGCGTTGTAGTAGATGCACTCCCGCGTCTCGGCCTCGCTGCGCCCGGAACCTGCGTGGCACCCCGAGGGAGACCTGCTGAGCACTCCACCCGCCTCGGCTCCCTGTCCTGGACCCAGGCCACCCTGAGGGAGGCGGGGGGTGGGTGCCAAGCACCACGCCACCCACCCATTCGACACCAATTAGTTTAACCGTTTGGCTGCTGACGTATTTTTTCGGACATATGCCAAAACTGCGGCACTAATTGCGCGTGTATGGGGAAAAATGTAAAACAATTTACAATAAACTCACTTGTATTGCTTTGCAACAACAAAAATTAAAAAATACCAATTGTTTACATAAATTTGTTTTAAATAAGAAGAGCGCGATAGCGCTCCTTAGCAGTCAAACGGTTAATGTGCCAGCCAGCACCCGCCTCCATCCCATTCCCCCCTCCAACTGCCCCCTGGCCCAATCAAGAGGGAGGCGGCCACACACCTAACAACACAGCTCGGAGAAACAGACACCCAGACTGCGGGCCAGAAGCAACAAAGGGGGCTCCGCCGCCGTCTGAGGCTCCTGGGTGGGGGCTGCTCCCCTACAGCAGCCATGACTAGAGGGGCCCTCAAAGCCTCGTGCACATCAGCAGCACTGCGTGTGCAGGCGGGGGTTGGGGGTTCAGCCCAGACCTATCCAACTGGAACTGGGGCAAATCCACGTTTTCGATCACCCCCGTCTCAGCTGATTCTGTTATAGACCTCAGCCCCGGCTGCTGCTGTCTCTGCCTCAACCCCTGCTCGCCACAGTCCCCCAGGGAGACACTGCTGGTGTATCCCCCACAGCCCCCTGCCCACCCGCTCCTGCGCCCCCTGCTCAAGTGCCATCCAGGCTGAAAGTTGGATCCTCAATTGCTCCTTCAAACGCGGCCTGGAACTCACCAAATCCATCCTCTCACCCATCCCCTCCAAACAACCCCAGTCCCAGCCCCCAGATCTGCCCCACTGCCCCACCCCCCACAGCCCTGTGGCAGGAAGGAGGAGGAGAGGCCCAAGGAGGCTGGCTCCCAGGCCTAACCCCCAACCCGCCCCCCCAACGCCTAGGTTGAAATGTTCCCAGGCCTCGGGTTGGGAGCGCCCTGCCATCGTCTCTTTAAGGGGTACCCCTAACCCTCAGCCTTACAACCTCACTGCCTAACACCGGCACCAAGCTCCCTCCTAGCCTCTCCACCTCCCTACTGCCAGCTGGTGGCCTGCCACCACCCCTGCTGGACTCCCCTACAGCCCCAGAAAGGCGGGAGGGGCGGTCCATGGCACCCCCTGCCTCACCATTACTCAGCCTGAAAGGCTGGCTGGAACAGCAACAGAAGACCTCACCCTAACCCGGGGGCGGGGGGGCCACAAACGCCCTGAATCCATGGGGCCTAGACTCAGACACAAGTAAGAAGAGTGGGTTCCTGACCCCCAGGCAGCTGGGACCCAGCCTGGTCCACAGGGCCCACAAAGGGGCTCTGCAGGGTGCACACTGGTGCCCCCCCAGCCAGGCCCTGCGTCCAGCTGAAGGGACCTGAGGTCTGAGGGGAGAACCTGAGGGAGCAGGGTGGGCGGAGGACCACAGGCTGAGGGAACACCAGGACCAGGACCCAGGTTGGCTCCCACAATGCACACAGACCCTTACCCACCAGTTACAGCATCTGGGGGCCGGGCTATGCAAAGCCCCGCCCCCCCAAGTCCAGAGGGCACGGGGCCTCCTCCCCCAGCCTGGGGGCCCACAGCACTTCCAGCAGCAATTCCGTAGGGGTCCCCAGGGACTGAGACTCGTGAGCAGACAGGGACCTCCCACCTGCTCCTCACCGCAGTCACCACACGACCAGGCATTGACCACGCTGGGCTCCTGGGCTGAGTTAGCGCAAGCGACCACCTCTGGCTGCAAGATGCTCCCCACTCTCCCCTTTACATTTCAGCTCTTCCCTCTCCCTGGAGACCAGGTCAACGCTGCTGCCACATGCCTTCATGCTTCCTCCAAAACCCAGCTCATCACCCTGGACTGCTGTTGTTAAAGGGGTATTTCAGACATTCAAAGAGAGCAAAAATGATGTAACCAACGCTAATTCCCAGGAGGAAGTCACATCATGAAGGCTCGTAGAAGAAGTAGGATATTAGAATGTGCTCAACAACTGCTTTTTAAATGTCCGGCTTCCCCGGCGAGACTGCAAAGTTGATGCAGGCAGAAGCCTTGGCTGTCTTGAGTGCTAAGACCAGTTCTGGACACGAGGGATGGACAGACAGAAGGACCAAGGAACGGACAGAAAGACATAGTTAGCTCCTGGCTAGGGCAGGGTTTCCAAGGGAGGGGACAACAGAAGGGGGGGCCTGCTGCCCAAACTCTCGAGTCCTCTGAGGAGTTTCCTTCTCCACTCTGACAACAAGCAACAAGCCCCCTATGCAAGGCTAGGAGCCAGAGCAAGGGAGGCCCACAGACACCGCGAGTGGCCCAGCCCCTCTCCCAGGCCCCGGATCAGGTGGGGACCCCCACTGGCCACTACCGTGGGCAGGACCCAAGCGCACAGGGCTGGGAACCCCAAATCTCAAGCCCCAGGGGGAGGACACACAGATGTGGGATGCCACCAAACCCCCCTCTGACCAGACCCTCCTACACGTGGACAAGAAATGCAACCATGAGCGGTCAGTCTTCGGTCAAATCCTGGCTCTGATGCTTCTGAGCGGTGTGACCCGGGGCAAGTTACCAAACCACCCAGCCCTGTCTCCTGCTCGTGAAAAGGGAGTGCTAAGGGCACATACTTCTAGCTCGGCTCCAAGAGATGAGTTCGTGCACTTTCAGAGTGGTCAGGGCAGTGCCCGGCACGGGTGTGTTAGATGGCATATTAGAGCCATACCTGCCCCTGCTGCCCAGGAAAACCCCTCACAACATGAGCCCCCCCGGGCCCCCAACCCACCAAGCGGGAAGTGTGCACACACCCACACCTGCAAGAACTTGGCATTCAGAGCCCAAGGGGGACCTGGCCCCTCCCACACCACGCCCAGGCTCTGCTGCCAGCTGGAGACCCAGGGGCCTCCCCCTGCCTCCCTCCTCCCTGGCAAGCTCTGCTTCTGCACACACTCAGCTATTTATAGCCTCTGGCAACACTCCAACCACAAGGCCGCCTCTGCTTTTAATAGGCACAGCCCCCACTCGCGGAGCCAGCGCACCCGTGCACAGGAGGCTCCCCGACCTCCAGCTCACCCCCCGTCCTGCAGGAGAGGAAGCTGTGCTCCTGGGACTGGGGCACATGTGGTGCCCCCTGATACTTGCTGGCCCCGACGTGAGGCACACGCTCCCCACGCACCCAGGCGAGGAAGGGGCTCACTGTGTCCCTGAGCTACAGCCAACCCAACCGCTGGCCTCCAAAGGAAGCAGGTATCCAAGTGGCACTGTCCCCAACAGGTAGTCCCTATGTTCCCAGGGGCCTACACGCTGGTGAAAGAAGCCCCCACGCTCACCAAGCCCCAGTCCAGGCAGGCGGGGACACACCACTGCCGGGCACACGCCACCTCCAAAAAACACAAGCAAACAAACCACCAGGACACACGCAGATCCCACTCCGAACAGCCTGTAGGGGAGCAAGACCTCAGTGGACCAGCTCTGGCAGGCGAGGAAAAGCGCTGGGAGGTCTGTGTCCCCAGTCCAGGAGGCCTTGGCTGCACCCACTATGCGCAGGGGAGAAACGGGAGAAATCCCACCAGGATCTCGCTGTGAAGGACTCAAAGGGCACTGGGGACAGGGAAGAATGAAGGGCAGATGGAGAAGGGAGGGGCGATCAAGACAGAGCCTTGGTGGGAAGGTTTGAAGCTGAAGTGGTCAGGTGCCCCCTGGGGTTCTATGAGCTCCAGGCTTGGGGTGTGTCCAGCCAGCTGACGCCTCCCCGAGGAACTGTGGACCCCAGCCGCCAATGGGCCGCTGCACTCTACCCTTGGATCCTGGAGGCCCCCCAGAGAGCAGGGTTCCAGCCCCACCCACGCAGGTGAGAAAGGATGGACCCAGCACCACATCCATCAGCCAAGGTGCACCCTCCCAGAAGCCACCATGCCTGAGAGGTGGCCAAAAAGGACTCAAGCAGCCCATGGTCTCCTCACTGTCCAGCTCCAGGTCTGCCCAGACAGGACAGGCAGCTGACCCCCGACAGACAGCGGTCAGGCTGCCTTCCCGGTGGGCTCCTGCCTTAAGCTCCCTGCCCTGCCCCGTCGGAAGGCAGCCCTGCAGTTTGCTGGTGCCCGGAGGAGCCACCAGTGCCTGTGTTCATGACTCCACTACTTCAATCCACACAGTGGCATCGCCACCATCTTCCCCACGCCCCGAGTAAAGATGTGCATGTTACTCCATTGGGAGCTCATCCAGGTCTGCTTCAACTGCAAAGTGCCTGCTGACTATTTATTTAAAACTAGAGGCCCCGTGCACATTTGTGCACTGGGGCTTGGGGAGTCCCTCAGCCTGGCCTGCACCCTCTCACAGTCTGGGACCCCTCAGGGGATGTTTACCTGCCAGCTTAGGCCCGATCCCTAGGGCCCTAAGCCGGCAGTCAGACATCCCTCTTGCAGTCTGGGACCCCTCGCTCCTTACCACCCTCCTGCAGCAGAGGCAGGAGTGGCTCCCACCACTCGGCTGCAAACACCAGCTGTGAGCTCAGCTTCTGGTTGAGCGGCGCTCCCCCTTTGCATGTGGCCCACGGGCCGTATGCACTACATACACTACATAGGAGTATATGTAGACAGAGAAAAGGCCATGTGAGAAGACAACAAGACGGCCGCTACCTGCACGCCAAGGAGAAAGGCCTCATCGGAAACCAACCCTGCCAGCACCTTGGTTTTGGGCGTCCAGCCTCCAGGACTGTGAGAAAATATTCTGTGTCGGCCGTCCTAGAAGACTGACACACAGACAGCGCACACCACGCTGGTGGGAAAGCTGACTGCCTAGAAACAGTACCTCACATCCGGTGTCACCTACACCCACAAGTGGGGCCTGACCAGTGGGCTCACACCGGAATCGCAGTACAACTCGTGAAACGGCAGACACCATGCTGAAGGAGGAGGCTAGGAAAGCAAGCGCTCTGAAGAGCAAGTCATCGCAAATCGTCTTCCCTACCTCTAACCGAGGCAGAAGGCTGTGCAAGGGAACAAGGCAGACACTCTCCGCCAGGAAAGGAAGCTTGCCAGGGCCCCTTCTTTCATGAGCAACTTCTCAGGAGACTAAACTAATTCTCCTACAGGTTTCTCCCACACCCCCTTCCACGGTGATCACCACCTGTGAACGCCGGATCTTCACCGGGGTCACCACTAATGCCCTGACCCACAACTCCTCAGCAACCTTTAGCAAGCGGCTCCGTCTCTCTGGAGGGTGGCAGCAGCACGGAGCCCAGCGAGTGAGCACACACAGACACACACAAGCAAACCCAGATCCTGCTAGTCCACTGCTCCCCACCTTCCCTCCCCTCGTTCCCCAGGCTCTGCCAGCACGGCCACCAGAAGACTCAGACACAGGGACCAGCCCCCCTGGCTCTCCGCAGACACTACCCAGTGGAAGGGAACACCCCCACCCCCCGTCCAGGCACCCTTCACAGAGTGGGCTATTTCCTACCTCTGTGATCTAGTTTCTGCAGGGGAGGGTGCTCACAGGTTACTGACTGCAGAGGGCCACCTGCCACCTCTCCCCACTGCCACCACCTGGGTAGCCTGGGGGGAAAAACACCACAGAGCCATTTCTCAGCACTTATTAAGATTTTAAATATGCATGTCCTACCACCCAGAAATTCTTCCTCTTGTCCTCTACCCTCGAGAAACAATCCGCATAAATTGTACACAATCAGAAAGTCCATCAGTGAGAGACAAGATAAAATGGAGTCTATACGGCCAAACTTTGAAATGTCATACAAAGTCTTAGAAAGACCGAGGTAGATCCGTATGTATTAGAACGACTGCCAAAACGCATCTCTGAGTTTAAGAAGCCATGATGTGCAACAACACAGATGCAAGTCACAAACATGATAAGCAGAAGATGAACACAAAACAGTTCACTCTGCACGATTCCATCCATACAAAGAACAAAACAGGTAAAACTAACTTACGCTGTTAGAATAGTAGTTACCCTTAGGGGTGAGGGATGGAGAGGGGAATGCAGGCAGCGGGCTTGGGGGGCCGGTAAATTTCTGATTCTTGACCTGGATACTCACTACATGGATGTGTTCCGTTTGTGAAAAACGCACGAAGCTGTCGCCTCTGACAATTACACTTATATATGTATTTTACAGTTCAAGTAGATGTTTTAAAGGGGCAATAGCATGTTAGGTTAAAGAACAACCCTCTCTATTTCTCTATGTATATGTGCAGCTCTAGGTGCACAAGTAAGATGTCTAGAAGAATGTACAACAACCTGAGAAGGCTCACTTCTGGAGGGAGACTTAGATGGGAGAACCTAGTTTTATCTGTAACAACTAAATTCTTGCCATTAAATGTAAGTATACTATTTGGGAAACAAAACTTACAATGGGAAGAGAAGTCATGGGCCAAGTGACCTCTACTCCTCCAAGTGACACCCCAGGGTAGCTAACCAGGAGAGCTGTGGGCGAGAGGTCGGGGTGCACTTTTCACTGTAGGGAAGATAGGACTGCATTGCTCTGGCTTCCTTCTCCCCCCAAGTGACGCTCCAGGACCCACTCTCAGGTGGAGGGTTCAGAGGAGGACCCACACCAGGTGTGAAATCAAAACAATTCATCTAACTTCCCTGCTGCTCTATTCTCTAAGCCCGGAGCAGATGAAGCCTGATGCCCTACATCTTCGGGGCACAGAGAAGCTGAGCCTCCTTATGAGACCTGGGCCACAGGGCTCCCCTCTAACTCACACCCCGAAGAAGCCAGCAGTTCCAAGTGGGCGCCCTGTCTGCCTGGTTTGTGATGAGAACGTCAAAACTTGGGTGAGAAGAAAATTCCCAAAGGCGCATAAAGTAAGGGTTTCTCCGCCCCAGGCTATCAATCTGGGGCTCTGAGAACTCCTGCATGCTCTGAACCAGTGGGTGGGGGCGGAGGAAGAGGGCTGTCAATGACACTTGGACAGGTAAAGGCACTGCCCTCATACCTGAAAACAACGCGCACCCCCATACAAGCCAGAAGGAAAAATCACCCCAGCATCCACGCTCAGAGTCAGCTTCCCAGTCAGCCTCCTTCCTGCTTTCATTGGTTCAGGTCTAGGAGGCAAACAGGGCCCCTCCCGCTCCTTAGATGGACAGACAACAGCTGGTCTGATCACATCTCCTGCAATGCTCGGCCACAAAACCCGGGAAGCAGCCTCCTGCATCCCCCAGCCAAGGGCTTGGGTTTCCAACCAGCCTTCCTTTTCCTTCCCCGGAACTAATTTTAGCCTGCTTGGTTGTCAGAGTGGAACCGAAATAGTGGGCAGAGGAACGTATGCAAACGAGAGCAGGAGCTCACCTCACAAAACATCTCATCTCCGGCCCAGAAACTGGCCTGAGAGGAGACCCACTGTGCGGCAAGCCAGGCCCCTAGAGAAGCGCCCTTGGGAGGAGGGACACACACCTGCCCAGGGGAGCAGGCTTCTCCCAGCACCAGCTCCCAGCGATCACCTGCGCATGAATGAAAACACCGGTCGGGTCGGGCTGCCAGCCCCCGAGAGAGTCTGGAAAAGGCACTGATAGGTGCAGGCACTTAAGGCTGCAATAACCAGGGCAAAGCACGGGGCTCAAGGTGAGAAGCATATTGATCTCGGTTCAGGGAGAGGCATGGATGACCCCCAACAGTACCAGCCTGAACCATCAGTTGGTTTCAAGCACCCACCATTGTCTCAAACGAAGGCATCACTGAGAAAC
>NW_006291554.1:30402-30770 GCF_000327345.1 Myotis davidii
TCACCAGCTCCCAGCGATCACCTGCGCATGAATGAAAACACCGGTCGGGTCGGGCTGCCAGCCCCTGAGAGAGTCTGGAAAAGGCACTGATAGGTGCAGGCACTTAAGGCTGCAATAACCAGGGCAAAGCACGGGGCTCAAGGTGAGAAGCATATTGATCTCGGTTCAGGGAGAGGCATGGATGACCCCCAACAGTACCAGCCTGAACCATCAATTGATTTCAAGCACCCACCATTGTCTCAAACGAAGGCATCACTGAGAAACTTAAACAGCAAAGACTCAGAAGGCAGGAGCATCTCCTCTCTCCCACCCCCAGCCCCACCCCACCCCCCGGAAGTGGCACCACCAGGACCTCAAGGAGGAAGCAC
>NW_006291554.1:30878-31473 GCF_000327345.1 Myotis davidii
GTCTATTCTGGAACAAAGAATTGGTGATGAGAGTGAGAGGGAAGAAATAAAAGATAAAAAATTCTGAGAAGGCAACCAGGTTCCTTTAGAAACACCACAAAAGAGATGGAACTAGGAAGTCCACCCCTTCCCACCCCAGGGATGCGGAGCACCTGGCAACGGATGCTGCTTCCTCCACCCGCGGAGCCCAGTCCCAGTCCCTGAGCAGCTCCCAGCGCACCGAGCTGTGTCTCGCTGAGATCACAGCAGAGCCCCCAGAAGGCCCTTCCAGCAGAGCCAGGAGCAGGGCGGGAGGAGTGGAAAGCACACAGGGGCTGCCAATTGCCAAGCCCAACCAGCAGGCGCCCCCAACCCCTGGGGTCAGGGCCTCCAGTGCTGGCACCCGTCAGGGCAGCTCTATCCACACCTCCCGGGTCCAGAGGAGGAAGCCTGGCCCTGCCCTCCAACTCCCTGAGGCCGGGTAGAGGCCTGTACCCATACCTTTAGGGAGAGGCTGACCCCTGGCCCTGGTGTCCCCAGGCTCGGAGCTCCAGGCCCACAGCCGCTGCGGCTCATCGGGGCGCCATGCAGCTGGCCCGCTCGGGGGAAAGGGCAT
>NW_006291554.1:31510-34220 GCF_000327345.1 Myotis davidii
GCCTCCGCTCCGGCGGCTCCCAGGCCCCAGCGACAGGCCCTGCCTGACATTCTGTGCGTGTGGGAGGGAGAGGCACGAGTGCAAACCTCAAGGCGACCGTCAGAGGCGGGTGGGCGGGTGCGGGCAGGCAGGCTGCCCGGCCACCCACAACCACCGCCTCCCTGAAACCTGAACCACTTGTGGGAAAACTCAAGGACGCCAGGATTCTCTTCGGTGGCCAGCGGTACTCCAGAACCACATCTCCAACCAAACTCTCCCCCCTGAGCAGGTTTAGCGAGAAGGCGCGAAGCTCCTAGCCTGAATCGGACGGGGCAGAGCTGGGGGAGGCCTCAGCCATGAACCCCATCTCCCAAAACTGTCTCTTTAAAAGCATGAGGACATTCTAGATCAGCGGTTCTCAGCCTGAGGTGGTTTTGCCCCCGCTCTGCCCAGGCTTTTGGCCATGCCTGGAGACGGTTTCAGCTGCCACGATTAGAAGTGCTACTAGCAGTTACTGGTAGAGGCCAGGGTGCTGCTAAACATCCTACAATGCACAAGAGCACCCCCTCCCCACACACGCCAAAGAGTCATCAGCTTCAACTGTCAACAGTGTCAGGCTGAGAAGCCCTGTTCTAGAATGAGGCCCACCCAGCCAGGACCCTGCCTGAGGGCTGTCTATCCAGTGCCATTCGCGTAGGTATTCCCCAGACCGCCAGGTCCCAGCTATGGTAACACGCCAGAAACTGCAAGTGGATCCTAACCCCCATCTGAGGTCCCGTGGTTCCCACTTGCACTACCCTGAGCTCCCAGGCAGGGAGCTCAATGTACTGGCACTCAGGGGAGGGCTTCCCGGAGGAGGAGAAGGAGGCGCAGGAGGCGAAGGAGGAGGAGGAGGAGGAGGAGGAGGAGGAGGGGGAGGAGGAAGGGGAAGGCCAGGGCTGGAATCTGAACATTGGGCAGAGTCTGAACAAAAAGCAAAGATCCAGTGGCCAGAACAGGGTAAGTCGAAGCAGCAATGTGGGGACGAGCCCAGTATCCCCCAAGGACAGCACGTTGCCCCTCAGGACTGGTACAGTGGGTATGTGCAGGGCAGCCAGGACTTCACAGAGTTCAACCCAGGGAGCCCAAGTTTCCCGGCATCGGTGCAAAACAGCGAGTTGCACGTATGTTTGGGTGCATGTGTACGCACCTACATACACATTCGTATTTTCCTGGGCAAAGGGTCTACACCTCCTCCATCAGATTCCCAGAGGAGCCTGTGATACAAAGGACCACGGTGTAGCACGGGCCCTCTTCATGGGTGTCCCTGAAAAGGAATTCCCTAGGTGAGATGCCAGGGGAAGTCCAGTGCTAACTGAGGATCTCCATGCCCAGAAAGACCCCAAAGGTATTACACCAGAGACCAGGGAGTTCCAGGTCTTGTTTGCACGCAGATGTGGGGCCTGGGCAGATGGGCAGGCCCTACATCTAATAGCTGAGAAGGGTGCCCCCTCCTCCCAAAGGACACCCTTCCCTGTGGAGGGCACTAAAGGCCTGTGGCTCTGTGGTCTGTGCTCTTGACGGCTACCAATACCCTGGGCCCGAACATCACTATACACACACACACACACACATACACACTTCTCTCCCCAGGAAATGGACATGTTTGGGTCAGAGAGTAGCTGACCTGAGGGCAGACTAGGGCAGTCGAGGCCTGCACTTCCTGACAGCACAGACAGGAGTCAGATTCCCCTCCCAGCCAGCGGCTCCTGACATTCCACTCAGAACACTCTCCACCTGGTCCCACAGGCCCTGGTCTGGCCCAGGTACAGTACGGACAGAGACAGACGCCGGGAGCTCCTGTGGCATTCCCCTGGGCATGGGCAGCTCTCCCTACGGTCCTCAAAGGTCAGGACAGGGGCCACCAGAGGGCGGACAGGACAGGTAGGTGTAACCCCCACCTTCCTCCCAGGGCAGGAACACAGGTGGTTGTTTTTCCGTCCAACTCCAGCTGCCCCACCTTGCAGGGCGCTGCCCACGCCAGGTGGGAGACCCAGAGGGAAGAGGAGGGAAATACAGTGTTGGGTGGGAGAGGATAGGACCCACCCTGCCCTGCCTAACCTGTGAGGAGGGTGAGGACCGTGAGACCACCCTGAGACAATTTAGGAGACAGATCCCAGGGATGTCCAGGAAGATTCCAGAGCTAGACAGGTGAGCTGTGCGTGCCTATTAAGTCGGCTGGCTGCCACCCTCCCCTCTACAGGCCAAAACCTTCCTTTTCTTGGGAAAAAGCATCTCAGAGCAGCACTTAAAAGAGATCAGGGGCAGAGGGGGGGACAAGTTTAACAACAACACTTTGCTTCTACCACACAGGAAACTGCTCCAGAAGAGCCATGAGACTCCCTGCAAGAGCGCCCTGGTCCTCACCGGTTTGGCTCAGTGGATAGAGCGTCGGCCTGCGGACTGAAAGGTCCCAGGTTCGATTCGGGTCAAGGGCATGTACCTTGGTTGCGGGCACATCCCCAGTAGGAGGTATACAGGAGGCAGCTGATCAATGTTTCTCTCTCATTGATGTTTCTGTCTATCCCTCTCCCTTCCTCTCTGTAAAAAAAAAATCAATAAAATGTATTTTTAAAAAGAGTACCAATGAGGTCTCTATCCTCTGGTCTACACCCAGGCTACGAAGCACCGAGCCCCGCAAAGAGAGCTCACTTGCTTTAATGTAGACAGCTATGTCAAGCAACATCGCCAC
>NW_006291554.1:34500-35080 GCF_000327345.1 Myotis davidii
GGCCTGGCCCTGCGCGCACACCCGGCTCCGGCGGGCCCCAGCAGCGCTAAAGGAGGGAACCCGGTGCTCGGGCCGTTAAGGGGCAAATCGCTTCCCCAAAAGAACCCGCACACTCTCAACCACGCGCGCGCAAGTCAAACTAGCCGCGCGGGCCATCCACCCCCGCCACGTGCTTCCTCGAGGCCAGAAGGAAGGGGGACCTGTTGGTTTTCCTTCGCGCCCCACCTCCCCTCCCCTCCCCGGCGCCCACAACAAAGCGGTCCCGCGGGGTGGCTGCACCTCGCGCAGGTGGGAGCCGGTGCCAGAGGCCCGCCTTGCGCGGAACCCGAGAGTCTGGTGGGATGGGGTGCAGAGGACTCCGAGCTGCGCACAGCAACCCCTTCGCTACGCCTGGTGGCTCCGAGGGTCGCGTAGCCCTTCCCACAGCCGCTGCTGCACCCACAACCCCGCCACCCCCGGATCGGATCTGCCCGCCCCGCTTGGCGCCCTTCCCACACTCTGGTTTTCCTCTCCCGGAGTTCCCTGCGCCCGCGTAGCCCGAACCCCGACCCTGGGACTCCGAGTCCCGGCCCCCACCGTG
>NW_006291554.1:35803-38668 GCF_000327345.1 Myotis davidii
CCTCGTGGCCGCCGCACGTGGAATTCTTGCTCCGCGCGCTGGAACCCAGGCTCCCGAGCGCACGCTGCCCGGGGACCCGGAATGGGGTGGTGGGGAAGCCCCGAACTCTGGCCTGGCTTCCCCTCCGGGCCTGGTTACCCCCCTGAATTAGGAGAGGCACAGCGAACCATTGGAGAGTCGTGCGAACTAATCAGCAGAATAAGACTGTCTTCTTTGAAATGAGGAGTGGGCACCCACGTCTGCACCCCAGGTACCCCCGCCACCACCATCACCCGCCCCCAGCACATACACACACACACACACACACACACACACAAAGGCACAGCTGGGGGATCCTGGAGCTGGACCCACGCAAGTGAGGGAGGGCGCGGAGCCCCGCAGGCAGAGTAGCAGCGGACCCAAAAGGGCCTTTGCGACTTGCCTCCCGACCCTTAACTCCAAGGGTCCTCGGCACTCTCACCCCCACCCCCACCCGCCCGCGCGCCAGTCTGCCCCACGGAAACCGTTCACAGTTGCCTCGGGTCCCCCGGTTGGAGATCTCGTCTCCGGAGGCCGGCTTCGCTGCCCTCTGCACCTCCCCCAGGTTCCTCCCTGGGGCGGTCGTTCCCCAGCTCAGATTCCGCCCTCCTTATCACTCCACCGCAGCTGGAGAGGTCACGACGTGGCTCCCGGCCAAAGAGGGAAAGCCCGTCACAGCTCGGGGAAGGGGTGAGGACCCCTGGATACAGAAATTGTCCTCCCTCTTCTGACTTGTCCCGGCCTTCGTTCGGGCAGGAGCGGGGCAAGAGCGGCCGGGAGGGAGGCGGTGCGGGGAAGCCGGTGTTATTTCACTTCTCCGATCCTGTTTGCTGCCTCAGAAAGTGAAGCGGTGAGACTCCCTCCGTGCTTTGTGGTTTTTACACAGCCAAAACGTTACTCAGACACAATCTGATGTCTGAGTCCACCACGTACAACGCCTGTCACCTTATTGGAGTTGGGATAAGTGTCCCCCACCTCCAGGTTCCAAAGCACCTGGGGCCACATTTGGGAGTCACTACCCAGAAAGATTGCTGGGTTCCTAAAGGTCCCTTCCGGTCCCGGAAAGTTCTATGTGGAAATGACAGCTTGTAAGGCAGGATTGAATGGCCTGCAGCCAAGCAAGGAGCAGTGTACTGGGGGGTTGGTGATCCCACCGGAGGCTATGCTGACAGACACAGGGCAGCAACTCCATCTCCTGAATCCAACAGGGCCTCGCCATCAAAGAAAGGTTCTTGGAAACAAGGATTTAAAGCAAAACAAGGTATAATGGAACCAGTTTTACCAGAGGCTAGTTGATACATACATGAGTTCAGTTCCTATGGTATATTTCTGGTCACGAAAAGCTTTTAAATAAAGACACCCCCAAAACAGTTCTAATACCAGAATTTGAGATAATGTGAGCTACACATACATTTAAGAAAGATTAATAAAAACAAGTACGATTATTTTCCTACCTGCTTGCTCCAGTTCAGGGTCACAGGTGGCCAGAGCCTACCCCAGCAGCTCAGGGCACAAGGTGGAAACCAGTCTTGGGCAAACACCCTTCCATTTCAGGACCACACACATACCTCCACACTCACTCAGACTGGGACAATGCAGAGACCCCAATTCATCCTCACGTGCACATCTTTGGGGTGTGGGAGGAAACCTGAGTACTCAGAGAAAATCCACAAAAACATGGGGAGAACATGCAAACTTCACACAGGCAGTGGTCCCTGCTGGGAATCGAACTTTTTTTTCTTATCAACATTCTAACAAAATGACACTGAACAAAATGCTGTTATATAAGAACCTGCTGTAAAGTCTTTTCTAAGGAAGATAAATCACTGCCTCTACTGGAAGCGATCCTATATAATAAAAGGCTAATATGCAAATTGTCATGACGCCCTCATGCCATAACGACCAATCAGCAGGAGGCTGTGTACGCAGCAGGCGCGGGTGGGCGGGGCTGTGTGCGCGGTGAGGCTGGGGGATGTAAGGCTGTGTCCCCCACCTGGTGCCCGCTGGGGGATGTGATGCTGTTGTTTATTTATTAATAAATTTGTATATTATTTTCATATACATCTTACTAATTTTCTTTCATCTTTGACACTTCTATTATAAAGGGCAAATAGCAATATTGAAATATTTCCTCTAATTCCCTTTCAGTGTGCATGAATTTTGTGCACTGGGCCACTAGTCAACTATAATCCTTTTGCCAACAATTAGATTGGCTGGTTCCTCTTTTCTATTCCACACCAGGTAGGGTATCACAGTAAGAACTCCTAGTGGTCCAAGCTGACAGCACATCTGTGTCTTCCATCCTGATGTCTCTGGGAACTCCAAGTTCGTATATCCAACTGTCTACTTGCCATCTCTATTTGGCAACCTCTCAGGCATCCCAAGCTTAACCTAGTTGAAGCAGAAGTCTTCATTTTCCCCATCAATCCTCTCCTCCCACTTTGTCCCTATTTAACTCAATGGCATAACCAACTAGCTAATTTCTCAAATCAAAACTTTGTGAGTCATTCTTGATTCCTCTCATATTGTCCATCAGCAGGTTGGCTTCCACGATCCAGCACATACAAGTGTATACCATCAACACCCCACATCTGGCAGCTGGCCCATTGCAACAGCAGTGAACTGAAATGGATAACTGGTCACCTGTCTCCATTCTTGCCTAGCTATGAGACATTTTCCTTGCAGAAACTGGAATGCTCTATTAAAACTGGAACTCATGCCCTGGCCAGTAACTCAGTTGGTTAGAGTGTCATCCTGATATGCCAAGGTTGGGGTTCGATCTCTGGTCAGGGTATATACAAGAGTTAATCAATAAATGCATGGATAAGTGGAACAACAAATTGATGT
>NW_006291554.1:39289-48322 GCF_000327345.1 Myotis davidii
CTCTTTTGGCTTAAAGGGGCGAAGATGAGAAAGTTATTTTCTTCATTCTAGCATCTGTAGATCCCCTCTAAATTCTACTTTAAATCTGGCTAGTTTGACACTTTCAACATTCTGCTTAGAAATTTCTTTTCTCAAGCCCAGATGTCCAGTAGGTCAACTTTCTATCCTCCACGTTACCTGGGTACTCAGTTACCTTGCATTTTTCTCAGACTCCTGTAAGGATTTTTTCACCATTTTTCCTCTCTCCACCACAGCCCAGTTTCAAGGTCACACTTATTTCCTTTTTGTGTTGGCACCAATTTTTGTATCAGTTATCTATTGCTGTGTAATAAATCACTGTAGTCTCCACGCTTTAAAATCGTATTTACTTAGCTCATGAATCTGTAGGCTGGTGATGTACATTGAGCTTGCTGGGCATTTCTTCAGGTCTCATCTGGACTCACATGACGGGACAGTCAGTCACGCCCTGGCTGATTCAGGAGGGCTTTGGTCAGGCTAGCTTAGGCACGAGACTTTCATGAAAAAGGCAGAGAGCAGAGCGAGAGCAATCCCAACTGCATCAGGGCTTTCCAAGCCCTGGCTTACATCATGCTTGTGAAAATCCCCTTGTCCAAACTCGCAGAGCTGAGCTCAGAGAGGAGAGCGTAACAAAATTCCATAGCAAAATACATGGCTATAGAGAGAAGTGAAGAATGGGGGCGTTTGCAACTTAGTATAGAGGTCAATGTTATATTCGCTTCATAAAAATGATCTGGAAGAGCTCTTTTTTCTTTTCCAGGGTTCTGGGATACATCCTGTTGCATAGGGATTAACTGGTCTATGAAGGTTTAGTAAAATTCCCCTGTGACCCCATCTAACCTAGTGCCTTTTTTTATAGGGTAGTTCTTTTATAATCTTTTCCATTTCTTTTATGAAAATTAGTCTGCTTGAACTTTCTGTCACTACTGGGGTCATTTTAGTAAATTACCTATTTTCCTAGGTGTTTACCATTTCTTCTAGGTTTTCAAATTTATTTGCGGAGTTGTGCGAAGCAGTTCTTAAAATTAAAAATTTTGTTTCAACGTTAATTTTTCACTATTTTTATTTTGTGTTATTGCTTTCTCCCCTTTTTTTACCTAGTAGTTTATCTATTTTGATTTTTTTCAAATACTCAAAATACTGTTCATTTATTAATTCTGTTTTTTCCTGTTTTCTTCGCTGGTTAATGTGTGATCTTTATGACTCACTATGTGCTCTGTCCCCTGTATTATTGTGTGTGTGCACATTGAAGGAGACGCCTATTTTTATCCTACTGATTACCTTTAATACCATACACTATTGCCTTTATATAATGCTCACTATATATAACTATTTGGCCTGTCAACTTTAAATGATACTGACACACATATTGCCTTTGCAACGAAGAGCTCTTCGTACGGTCCTCTCCCTCCTTTTTCATTCACTTAGTTGTGTCACTTCTATCTTGTCAAACCGTATACCATTTAGTGCTATTCTTCCACCCTTATCCCCACTTTCATTTTGGTCTTTTATCCCAAATTAAAGATATTCAATGATCATTACCAGTCTTTGTGCTTTAGTTTCACCAATCATCTCCTCGTTGGATGAAGCTTGTCTTTTAGTAGAATCGCAAGGGGTTACTTTCTGAGCTCTTGCATGAATAAAACTTCTTAAAAATTATCCTTGATACTTGGGCAGCTTAGTTGGTATTAAACACTTATTTCATATTTTTAGTTTGAGTTTCTTAAAAATGTTGTTCCACTGCTACTTACTCTTTGAGATGTCTGATACCAACCTGATCTTTTCTTGTAAAAAACTAGGTCTTTTGGCTTAGAGACACCCCACACCCCTCATCTTCTCCTTTAACGTGTAATAGTTAGCTAGGATACTTTGTAGTTGGTCGTTCTGAGACAATTTTCCAAGTGGCCAGAGAGTCAGGACTGGAGAAGAGGATGGGCTGGGGTCAAGGTTTATGGGATGGCATTCTCTTCCCTGTTTTGCTGATTTAGTTCCTTGGATTAGATTTACTTCTGCCTTTGCAAAGGAAAATCTCGGCCCAGCTGACTGTGGCTCAGTGGTTGAGCGTCGACCTACGAACCAGGAGGTCACAGTTCTATTCCCAGTCAGGGCATATGCCCAGGTTGCGGTTGTGGGCTCGATCCCCAGTAGCGGGCATGCAGGAGGCAGCCGATCAATGATTCTCTCTCATCATTCGTGTTTCTATCTCTCTCTCTCCCTCTCCCTTCTTCTTTGAAATCAATTAAAATATAGTTTAAAAAAGAAAGGAAAATGTTAGTCTTTATTGGAGATACCCCAGGCTCCGTGTTATCCTGCCTCCTGAAATGAAGACAGGGAAGAGATGCTCTCCTGCCCTGAGCACAGCACACAGGGACACAAGCAGCCCGCTGATGTCAGGAAGGTGTGCGAGACAGGCTTCCAGGTGGCCCGGGACAGGGCTGGAGCCCATCAGGGGCCAGGGGCCAGGCACCCAGAACAGGGAAGAGGGTCCCTGCTGTCCAGGGCCACGTCTCCCAGTGGGGTCAGCGAGTCGGAGCCGGCAGGGTCCACAGGCGCCCGGACCTGCAGGACTCACTCCGGAAGCCCCTGGGGCTGGGACAGGATTCTCTGCTCGAGCTGGGCGTACCTTGGCAGGAGGGCAGCGTAGACCTGCAGGGGCAGAAAGAGCAGTTTAGAAGAGAAAGGGGAGGGGCCTCTTCCATCTCTTTGCATCTCGAAATTTAAAATCTTTACATCCCATTTACTTGCCATTTAATTTTCTTGGCGGGCAAAAGAAAGGAAGCGTCAAACCATTAAAAAAAGGGGAATGCTACTGCTTCTCAAACCTGGAGTTTAAAATGTTTTTTAAATGCAAACTATGACAAGAAGCCGATTTCTGTTATCAAATCTACACAATTAAAAAACAAATTCGGGTGAAGAGACTGGGATATGGCTGTCTCCTTGCACACCTGGTGGAAGCTGCTGGTGCAACCCTTTTGGGAATCAACTTGACTTGATGCCTGTTTCAAGGAGCTTGAAAATGCCCGTAAGCCTTTGACCCAGCGATTCTACTTCTGCAAAGCTCTCCTAAGGCAATAATCCTAAATGTAGGGTGACAGGCCCACCAAAGGTCTCCTTAGACACCACAGAACATTCAGGCTCATACGACTAGCATGAGCCACACGTTGGCTCTCAAGAGGATACACTGGGGAAACACAGCCGCCGGCACAGTGACCGCAGGGGCCCTCTTCAATGAGAGGCCATATAGGGGGCATGCAGTTCGCATGGATGCCCAGAAAAGGGGCTCTTAGCCTCCCTGCCTTCTCCCTTCCTTTCCCTCCAGGTTGTAGCTCAGGTGCAAAGAGATAGAATGCACAGGTGCAAGAGCAGGTGCAAGAACCACCCGGGCTTTCAAACTTCATGTCCCACAGAGGCATCTCTTGCAACAACTCCCTCGGCATGCCCAGGAGAAGCCACCACACTGTATCCATTCCAGTTTATTGAGCCTCAAAGGAAACAGAGCTAGAAAGCTAACAGAATAGAAAAAAGGTTTCGTTAACCCTTTACCCACATAGAGTTGATGATAATATTTGAAAAATTAGAAGCAACTGCTCTAAGACATGAAAAATCCTCAAGTAAATTATGGCTCATTAGCCAGAGATAATATTATGCAGTCATTAAAGATAACATGTATGTGCATTTTTAAGAATGTAAATAGCTATGTGGTGATGCAAATTTTATATATGTTTGTGTATTACATACATATAATTATTATATTACATATACATATGTCTTATATATAATTATAATATATATACACACAAAATTATGTGTACAGTATGCTGTATAATAAACCCAAACCTAAAAACCAACCAGGGAAAAAGAACCGCAAAGAAATAAACTCCATGCCGAAACCGGTTTGGCTTAGTGGATAGAGCATCGGACTGCTGACTGAAAGGTCCCAGGTTCGATTCCGGTCAAGGGCATGTACCTGGGTTGCGAGCACATCCCCAGTAGGAGACCCATTATTCGTTTTTTTAAAGCTGTTTTCTCCTGTGGCTCCACAAGCCTGGCCTGAAAAATGGCACGCTCCATACGAGCGCACGCTACCTTACAGACAACCAACGCTTAAGACCAAAGGACCAGTTTCCTTGGGACTCACACACCCCACCAGTTCCAGCCAGCCCCAGTCCTGCCTCATTTGGCTTCATCAGCTCCAAGTCAAGCACTTCGGTAATTGACTGTGCAATGAGGGCCTACTCTTGGTGCAGCTAGGGCAGCTCTGTCTGCGAACACAAGCAGAAGTGAGGACTCCCCGATTTCCTCTCCAGGAAAGAAACTGCAACATTCAGCTAAGCCCAGAGAGAAAACACTCAACACTGTTACTGTTTTGAATTTCCACTACAGCACAGCCCTCCTGAGGCACAGAGAGACAACGGGCTGCCACCCTGTTCTCCAGGAACTTCCAATCCAGCCCGCAAATACGTCACTTATGCCAACAGTCAGAGACCTGTCACTGCCTGCAGCCTGGTGTTGAGCAGGACTCTGAGGTTGCACTTGGTTTTAGGGGTAAAGAGTTCCACGAGCTATGAGTGACCGGCCATGCGCAAGCCAGGGGGCGTGGCCGCACACCAGTATTTACTACCTGTTTCCTTAGCTTTCCCCACCTACCTGCTTCCTTGCATCCTAGAGAGGATGAAAGAGCCAGACCCTGCAACAGCCTTTCTTACAACCACGGCTGGCCAGGTGACCAAGTCGTAGGCTGCTGGGGAGCTGAGGGGAACAGACCAGGATGTCTTGAGAAGTGTGTGAGGAGAGACTCTGCCCAGTGAGTGTGGTGGTGGGAGACACGTGCTTGGAGCAGCTGCAGACACCCTGCCACCATCTGGGACACGTCTAGAGCTGCAGGATCCAATACGGGAGCCACAAGCCATCTGGGCCTGTGTGTGCTTGAGATGCAGCTAGTGCTCTAAGCACACACCAGATTTCAGAAGCTCCAGACACAAAAGGAGCAAAATATCACATTAGCACTTCTTCTTAATGATTACATGTTGAAATGACAATATTTTGGACTTACTGGATTAAGTAAAGTATTATTAAAAGTTGCCATTTCTTTCTTTATACCTTTTTAAAAAATGAGACTACTGGAAATTTTTAGATGACCCAGGTGGCTCTCATGAGGTTCTCATTGTCCACTGCTGATCTGGAGAACTTCAGGGATCGTGGCGCAGGGCCCTGACACTGTGGAACCATTGAACCAACACTGGCAATGACCTTCAGACCTCCTGTTATATAATAAAGCCACGATTCTCAAGGCTGCTCGTTAAGCCTCACAATTGGCAACTTAAAAGTAGGCAGGACAGATGTTGTCCCCGATTCACAGATGAAGAAACAGAGGTTCAGAGAGGAGGAGTGCTGCTCAAGGTCACATGAGGGTCAGATGGTGGAGGAGAGGCAGAATAAGTTCAGAACCCAAAGCTCCTTTATCTCAATGTAGGATCTTTCTTCTGCACTGAGCTGTCTCTTAAACACAAGGACACACAATCTATAATAACAAAAGCGTAATATGCTGAACGACCTTCCAGACATCATCCCTGATGTCCTTCTGGACGAAGTTGCCGTGGCAGAGGCTGAGGCAGAGGCAGTTAGGGGTGATCAGGCAGGTAGGTAAGCGGTTAGGGACGATGAGGCAGGCAGGCAGAGTCGTTAGGGGCGATGAGGAAGGCAAGCAGGCAGGCAGGCGAGGAGTTAGGAGCCAGCGGTCCTGGATTGCGAGAGGGATGTCCGACTGCCAGCAGTCAGACATCGCCCAAAGGGTCCCAGATTGGAGAGGGTACATGCCGGGCTGATGGATGCCGCGCCCCCCCCCACTCCCCCCGGCCCAATGCATGAATTTCCTGCACTGGGCCTCTAGTAGTAAATAAAATCTTGGGTACATCTATGTATGTGGGTTACCCTGTCACCTGGAAAGTATGAGCTTCTGCTTCCAAACTATGCTGGGAACAATACTCAGTGATGTTTCTACATGTCACAGCTTTTGTTCCCCACCATCTTTCCAAGGACGTTTATACAGCAGCCTTGGAAGACACAGATAGTGTCACCCTCTGGGGGCAGAAGGAACATTTTTTTGCCACCTGGGATAACAAAGATAGTGTCTCCTTTGGGGGCAAAGGTTGGACAGCATCTCTTGCCACTCCTTTATAAGGTTACAAGTGTCTAAGCTCAGGGTCCCTCCGTTGTGACACAGACACAGTGCGGGCACAGTATCCACCTGGGCCCACTCCGAATCACCCCAGGACCCTTCAGGATGAAGGAAACATGAAGCTCACGCTGCCCGCTGGACCCCCGTGAATAATAAAGCCCTTTGCCTGCACCGCCCTGCCCCTCGGCTGCAAGGACCTTCTGCAAACAGGACAGCGGTGGGGTCCATGCTATGGCAGACCACCCAGACTGCCCTTCAGAAACGGAGGGCTTACTCCCCAGCCCTCAGCAGACAGTTCCCTTTGGGGGTGGCTTCAGCCATGGAGGGCTGCCTTACCCCATCCTGGGATGGCCTGCAGCCTGCATGGAATGACTGGCTGACATGGAGTCTAAAGGCCTGGCAGACCCCAACTGGGTAAAACTCTAAAGGGTCATCCCAGCTTCCGAAGTTCCTGTAGGGACGGCTGAGGGCTCCACTGGGACTGCCCTGCAGCTCACCTCCTCCTTTCCCTTCCACAGACTAGAGTCCCAAGAGTAGCCCCTCCTAAGTCCCCGGCATCCTTTATCGACATCTGACAGTCTGCTTTCCCGGGAACCTAACCTATAACCGTGGGGGCCAACACACAGGGATTTCCTGGCCTGAGGGACTGCTCGGCTGTCTAGGATCCAGACTTCAGATCTGAGTGCTAGGCAGCCCTGTGCTTCAGCAACAGTCTTTCTGTGGCTTCTGTGACTGGTGAAACGGAAGGGCCTGCCCTGAGGCACACGGAACAATGAAGATGTGCCCAGCACTCTCTCTGACCCCTGAGGCTGTAAAATCAGCAGTCACTGGTATCTGTGAATCTCAGCTGACAACCCGGCTTCTTTTGCTCTGGTTCCTTGACTTTAACGTAGGTGACAAAGAAAAACTTACCTTTTGCGAGGGCAAGGGGAGAACCCGGATGGTTTTCACAGTGCAAACGCTATAAGCAAGTTCTGACGGTCTCTCACCTGAGCAGCTCCTGGGCTCGGGGTAGCAGCTAATCTGGGGCTTGGGGCGAACTTCACAACCTCCGAGAAGGGCACACCTGTCCCAGCTGCAAGGCCTAGAAAAGGAAAGCTCAGTTCACGTCAGTGTATGTTGCAAACCAGGACACTAACCGGAAATAGCATTTTCTCTCTGGGGCGACAAAATGCTCTAAGACGGGATTAGGGAAATGGTTACACCCCTCAGTAAATTTATTTGAAATCACTGAGTTGTATACTTACAGCTGGGTCATTCTTATGTCATATCATCATGCCCTGATAAAACCATTAACACAGAGAGAGAGAGAAGAGAAAATCTCAAGTGCAGGCCTCCTCAGCAGGGCCTGGTTTGTCATGCTCACTGATAGACCTGTCCGTCCTCGGCTGAGCCCTGGCATCTAACAGAGGGGAGGGCCGCCTGCCTCTCCTCCTCACATTACTCATCCCTCCCGTCGCCTCCATCACTCACTACATCCGACGCGACCCTTCGGCTTTCAATCCCTCCTGCCTCAGAGCCTTTTCACTGGGTGGAACGTTCTTCTCTCTCCATGTACTTATTCTTTTCTCCTCGGATAAGCGGCGGCCAAGAACCACACTGGCTTGGGAGGCTCCCTCCCCCACCCCTCCGCCTCTCAGCACCATCGGCTCCCTCAGGGCACTTCTCACAGTTTCCTGCCACAGGTGTGATGACGGTCCCTGCCTTGCTCTGTGAGGCCAGGGCCTGGGTCTCCACTGGCGCCTGGGGCCTCGCACACTACCTGCATACAGGAGGCACTCCATAAATACTCACCAAGCAAATGGGTGGCAGTGCTGGAAAAGAGGGAAGGTTGCCGCAGGCGGGCAAGAGACAGTGAAGGGTCTGCAGGCAATTTAAGGAGTAGCATCGGATTGACAGGGAAACAACCCCACCAGGAGTGAAGGAGCCCACGGAAGAGGTGAGGCGGTTTTCTATCCGAGGGCTGGAGTACACCAGCTCGGAGCTGTGTGGAGGAGCGAAGAGGATGAGTGGTGCGGTGGCCAGCGGTGAGACTCATCAAAAGATATAGCTCCCTTTCCACCCCTTCACGGACTGCTGCATGTGAAATTCATCCCCGGACCCAGCCAGGGAGAAGAGGTCTCTAGATGAAGTGGCTGAGGCACCTCGGGGTGGGAACTGATATGCTAGGACAGGGGTGGGGACCCTTTCTCTGCCAAGGGCCATTTGGATATTGATAACATCACTCACGGGCCATGCAGAATTATCCACTTAAAAACTAGCCTGCTATATTTGGTCTAACATTTAATTAACTTAACCCTTAATGCCTTGGCAAGGCCAGACGAAATGATTTTGCAGGCCTTATATGGCCTGTGGGCTGGATGTTCCCCACCCCTGCTTTAGTATCAACTACCCCCAAGGTTCTAACTTTTTTATATTCTTATCAACCATGGATACATTTTCTATGGTTCTCTTTCACTTCCACCTTCAATGAGATCCACTGTTAATTACTAATACCATCCCAGATCTTTTTCAGTGCCCTTATAAACAGTCACAGAATTTGTTTTTTCTAAACCACTTAAGAGGAGGATGAGGAGGAGGCAGACCCAGGCTTCTGATGGGCAACACTGAAGGCTGGACAACTGTGGACGTGTTTTCAAAGTCCTGGAGCGAAGTATTTTGAACTTAGAGTCCTCTGCCCAGCCAAGGTCACATTCTTTGGGAGGACAAAGCAAAGCTCTTGCTGGCCATGTGAGGCCTCAGAAAATTATCACCTACTGAATTCACTCTGAAAAACGTATTTAGGTTGTATATGTCAACAAAAAACTAGCATAGACTGGAAGGAGAAACTGCAGCGA
>NW_006291554.1:49816-52880 GCF_000327345.1 Myotis davidii
AGGCAGGTGCAAAGGAAAGGATAAAATTCTGTACTCAGAGTCCTAAGAAGTGGATGTCAGTTAATTTTGACTCCCGCTAGGACAGGGTGGGGACCCTTTCTCTGCCAAGGGCCATTTGGATATTGATAACATCACTCGCGGGCCATGCAGAATTATCCACTTAAAAATTAGCCTGCTATATTTGGTCTAACATTTAATTAACTCATCCCTAATGCCTTGGCCGGGCCAGACTGAATGATTTCACAGGCCTCATGTGGCCCGCAGGCCGGACATTCCCCACCTCTGTGCTAGGTCTTAGCTTGGGTTTTGGTTTTGGGGGGCAGAGTAGGGCAATGCCCCAGATAACCTTTGGCAACTAAGTAGGCACAGAAAAGGAAAGATGGGAGAGAAATGCATGCAGCAGAGCAGCAAAGTCCTCCCCAAAAAGGAGTTCTTTCCCTGCTTTGGCAGAAGGAGGAGGAGGAGGAGGAGGAGGAGGAGGAGGAGGCAGACCCAGGCTTCTCATGGGCAACACTGAAGGCTGGACGATTGTGGACGTGTTTTCAAAGTCCTGGAGTGAAGTATTTTGAACTTGGAGTCCTCTGCCCAGCCAAGGTCACATTCTTTGGGAGGACAAAGCAAAGCTCTTGCTGGCCATGTGAGGCCTCAGAAAATTATCACCTACTGAATTCCCCCTTAAAAACGTATTTAGGTTGTACATGTCAACAAAAAACTAGCATAGACTGGAAGGAGAAACTGCAGCGAGTTAAAAAAGAAAAAAAACCTCCTCTAAGGAGGCATTAAATACACTGCATTTTGTCTCCTTACAAGTCTGCCTCCTGCCTCCTGAACTACATATCCCTGAGGGCAGGGCCATGTTCTATTCTTTGTAGCGCTAGCATCCAGTCTGATACTCAATAAATACTGAATGAGTAAATGAAGTAACAGATTTACTTCATTAATTAAAGATATGCCTATGATTAAGGAGCTCATTAAGTTCCAAAATGAAAAGAGGACTAATAAACATGTGAAGAACAGAACCTCTAGAGCAGTGGTTCTCAACCTTCCAAATGCCGCGACCCTTTAATACGGTTCCTCCTGTTGTGGTGATCCCCAAACATAAAATTATCTTCGTTGCTACTTCGTAACTGTAATGTTGCTACTGTTATGAATCGTCATGTAAATATCTGATATGCAGGATGTATTTTCATTGTTACAAATTGAACATAATTAAAGCATAGTGATTCATCACAAAAACAATATGTAATTATATATGTGTTTTCCGATGGTCTTAGGCGACCCCTGTGAAAGGGTCGTTCGACCCCCAAAGGGGTCGCGACCCACAGGTTGAGAACCGCTGCTCTCGAGGGAAAAGACAAAGCCCTTAAGGTACATGGGCAGCCGGAGGAGCAGCCTGAGCCATCAGGGGGCAGAGAAAACTGACCAAACGGAAGGAAGGACGCTCTTGTGGGCACGTCTGCTCCTGCCACAACGCCCCCAGGTGGGGGGATTCCTTTACTACCAGGGGTGTGAGAGAGGCCTCCATGAGAGCCAAGACGCACAGGGCGCTGTCCAAGGTCCTGAAGTGCCTGGCTCCTAAGCCTTCGCGGTTGACTCAACGCCCCGCTCTTGCTGAAAAGACTCTGGACTTCATCCACCTCTCCTGCCCACCAGCTGTCCACACCCAGGCACTCGTGCCCTCAGTATGCCTACATCCATTCCCAATGAGCCTGTATCTGAGCCTGATCCTGACCAGGCCTCACTCAGGACCCTGCCACTCCTTCCCCACTTTACGTCGAGGATAAAGGGACTGAAAATTGGGGTTGGTTCTCGCCTTCTGGGAAGGAGAAAAATGAAGGTACAGCCGACAAGACTCCAATGTCCCGAAAGACTGGGGACACCTTAGTCTCCCCTTTCTACCCTCCTCAGCCCCAGTGAGTGCCCACCCACTCTCCCCCCATCGACCTACCGTGGAAAGCTCGGTAAGCGGAGCCCACGCAGGCTGAGTTGGCGGTGTCTATGACATATACCGGGGCGCCAAACACATCCGCAAGCACCTGGAGAGGGCAGAGGCTCTGACTGTGGCGAGTCACTGCTCAGAGGGACACAGGGAGCCCGGCCCACATTTTCCGGCTCTTCCCTCACCCATCTTCTGATGCCTCCTAGGACACCTCTACTGCCTTAAAGGAAGTGCACTTGGCCATGTGCCCGTGATAAAAGGGTCCGGATGACCTACAGGAAGTCTCGAGTGGAGGACCACAGCTCTCCAGGTTGTCCCCGCACTGTCTAACCATGGCATCGAAGACAAGGAGGAAGATTTAGGAAGTATGCTTAGCAAATGGTCAAGGTGGAGACGGCTGGGTATCAGACTAATATTCACAAGCCCAAACCCAACGAACAAGGGCATGTTTTATAGGAATAAATACAAAGGTTTCCATTTAAATCCTCCTAATAAATTGCATACACACAGAATGGGGGGCATGTGCTAAGAGGAGCTCACATGGAAAAGACCTGGGGGCCTTTTTTGTTGTTAATCCTCATCAGAGGACATTTTCCCATTGATTTATAGAGAGAGTGGAAGGGAGGGGGAGTGACAGAGAGAGAAACATTGATGTGAGAGAGACATATCGATTGGTTGCCTCCCACAGGCACCCTGGGATCGAGACTGCAATTGAGGTACGTGCCCTTGACTAGAATTGAGCCCAGGATCCTTTAGTCTGTGGGCCGACGCTTCATCCACTGAGCCAAACTGGCTAGGGCAAGACTTGAGGGTCTTAATTGAACAGAGATATTGTAGTAGATGCCACTGATACCCTATATGTATCCCCTGACTGGACTACTGTGCACCCCTCTCCAGATGCTATGAATATTGGCTACTAATGGCTCACAACTGTCCCTCCTTAAAAGAACTACTCTCTTGCCCTAACCAGTTTGGCTCAGTGGATAGAGCATCGACCTGTGGACTGAAGGGTCCCAGGTTTGATTCCAGTCAAGGCATGTACCTTGGTTGTCGGCACATCCCCAGTAGGGGGTGTGCAGGAGGCAGCTGATCAATGTTTCTCTCTCATCGATGTTTCTAACTCTC
>NW_006291554.1:52993-66077 GCF_000327345.1 Myotis davidii
CTTCCCAGGACGGCCGGTTGGCCCCCTCACCCCAAGATGAAAACGAGTCTGAGGTAGAGTTCCTGTTCCGGATCTCCCCACGGGATGGAGCTGAAGCCGACGCCAGCCAAAAGCACATCCTTGCTTGCCCTTCTGCCCTGCCTGCATCTCCCACCCCCTCTCCCAGGAGAACTCTCTCAACACATCACTTTATAGGAAATGCCCATTTCAGACTCTGCTTCTAGAGAATCTTACCTAAGGCAGGTGTATTACAAGTCAAGAGTCAATGCAGTTATTCAAACAGCTAAGGCAGCCCCAGGCTACATCCCAAAATACTCAGCCCCAAGATGTAACAGCCTGATTGTCAGACATCTGCGCGTTGATTCCAATTTTGGTCACATATTTCTAGCATAGTGGAGGATCAGAAAGACCGTGACCAAGTCCGGCAACTGTATTACAAGAGGAATGGTTGAGAAATCAGAGATCTTTACACGGAAGGCAGAGCTTTTGGGAAGGCAAGAACACTGGCCTGCGATGTCAGGTATGACGTGTGGGACAGGCACTTTCCGCGTGAGTACAGAGGCGGGTGCTGGGATCAGAGAGTGGAGTTCGACAGGGAGCGGATTTCCTGAGTCTAAGACAACCTGCTCACAGTGTAAGCTGCAAGGCAGCGGATCTGGCTTCCTGGGAGGGAAGGAGTGGGAACAGGCATTCCTCCTGCTGAATGTCTGGCTCTTAGAAGTAACAGACATGGACCCAGCCGGTGTGGCTGGATGGTTGAGCGTTGACCTATGAACCAGGAGATCACGGTTCGATTCCCAGTCAGGGCACATGCCTGGGTTGCGGGCCCCAGTAAGGGGGCATGCAAGAGGCAGCCAATCAATAATTCTCTCTCATCATTGATGTTTCTCTCTCTCTCCCTTCTTATCTGAAATCAATTTTTTTAAAAAAACAATTTTTTAAAAAGAATGAACAGATATGGGAGAGATCCTTTCAACACTTACTTGTAGCATGTCTCTGTTATGAGATGCCCCTCCAGTGGCCAAAATCTTTGTCTTGGGCACTGCAAGGAGAAAGAAAAAAAAAATGACTGGGGGTTTCCTGGAGTTCTTCAGCCACGAAGGGCTTGTGTCGGCCATTGTTCTTGCTTATCACAGAGGATGGGGGGAGAGACCCTCAGCTGGTTCTGTCCCCTATAATCGGCTTGTGTGGCTGCTGCCCACCCACCTCTTAAGATCATCTTTTTCTTTTAATTATTAAAAATCTCTCCAAAAAAGGGAAGAAGGGACCTTAATTAAATGGATGAAGGCCATATGTCCAAAATGTACAACACACATCACTCTTAACAGAAACATCTAGAAGCATTCTCTTTAAGACTTGTGTGCTGCCCGGCCGGTGTGGCTCAGTGATTGAGCATCGACCCATGAACCATGAACGGTTTGATTCCTGGTCAGGGCTCATGCTGACTGATGGATTCTCCCTCATCATTGGTGTTTCTCTCTCTCTCTCCCTCTCTAATCAATAGAAATATATTAAAAACGAAACAAAAATAGCCTCTCTGCCTGACTGCAGGGAAAGCACATGAAGCAGGCTTTTGATAAACTTCAGGGATTGCATGCACAAAGGAAATACTGGTAGGACTATAGCAAGATAGAAATAAGCCCATAAGGAAGACTGGAAGAACTTCCAGGTGGTGCAAGGGGCTGGAAGAGGAGATTCTAAGTAGTTTTCTTTACTTTCCAAACTTGCTAAGATAAGGTTTGGTTGCTTTTACAAACCAACCTCAACAAAATGAATTATACACAGAAACATAAGCTGAAAGGGACCATGGTGTAGCCCAGTGCAGATGGGTGCATGTCTGTCAGTGTCTAAACATCAAGAGAGCGATGGTTCTTTAAATAAAGCATCTGTAGCCAGTCGTTAAGAACTCAGAGTCTGGCCCTAGCTGGTTTGGCTCAGTGGATACAGCATCGGCCTACGAACTGAAGGGTCCCAGGTTCGATTCCAGTCAAGGGCACATGACAGGGTTGTGGGCTCAATCCCCAGTAGGGGGCATGCAGGAGGCAGCGATCAATGATTCTCATCATTGATGTTTTTCTCTCTCTCTCCCTCTCCCTTCCTCTCTGAAATCAATAAAAATTTTAAAAAAGAACCAAGAGTCTGGAGCCAGAAGCTTGGTTCAGAAGCTCTGCTAGCCTCAACGTGCTAAGCAAGCGACTCAATACGTTTCCTACTTTGGGAAGTAGGAGTAATACCAGCACCTACCTCGGAGCGCTGCTGTTAATAAGGAATGAGTGCTTAGAACCAGGCTGGGCACACAGTAGGTGCTTAATAAATGTTAGGATCTATTATTATCATGACCACCAGCCCTACATCAAGTGCCTCTTTATTCTCTTTAAACACTATTTATCAAGATTAGGGTTGATCAAGAAGGAACCCAAGCGGGTCCATCCACACAGCAGCTGGAAGATGATGCCTCTTAGTGCTGCGGGGGGAGTTGGGAGGGTGTGTGTGTGGCGGGGGGAGTGTAGGTGTGTGTGTAGGGGGAGCAACCTCATTCATTTACATGATCCTGTTGGAGAGGAACCCAGCAGAGCTGGCGAACAGGTTTGATTGTACTTTTAGGCTCGCTAAGAGGATAAGTAACTTTATGCTGTTTTGCACAGGAAATGCTTTAGAGGGTGGGAATGATGGCTTGATCGCATTACCTTCCTGAGCCCAGGAGGACCTCCCTGCCCTCGCTGCCTCTCCCTGCACACCCAGCTGCCCCTCCTGACAGCTAGAGAACCCTTCCAACCACAGCACACAGCTGTGTCTGCTCTCGAATTTGGTGTACACGGCATCCTGCCACGTGTATTTGGGTTTGGCTTCTTTTGCTCAGATTTCCATTGGTGAGATCGATTCTGTCCCATGGGGTTGAGGCCGGGCCCTTTTCATTTCTGTGTACTATCACGTTGTGTGAACACCCACAAGGCATGTACCCTGGCTGTCATCAACGGGTGTTGGGTTGTTCCCCATGTGGGGCATCAAGCACAGAGCCCTGATGCGTGGTCTCCGGCACGTCTTTGGAGAACACGCGTACATACTTCTGACACACGTCCGCCGAGGGCTGTGCCTGCAGCTTAGTAGGTGCTGCCTAACAGGTCTTCAGAAGGTCTCCCTGATGCTTATTTTTTAATATCCGCTTACTTGGTGGGTTTGAAAGCATAACACGTGCTGCCTAGAACTTCGACTGCCCGTGAAAGTACCCAGAGGAGGCCATCAGCGAAGGGGGCTTCAGTTTTCTACCTTCTCTAGTGACAACCGCTGCTGCCCAGAGGGACAAATACATGTTAGAAACCTGGTTTCCTTGCAAAACCCCCAGACCATACCAATGCCATCAGTACGGGGGACTCACTCACCTCCTAAAGCTGCCCATTCCATAGCTCAAGTTCTTAGAAACCCCCTTCTCCCCCATGGGCTCCCCAAGCCCTGGTTCTGCTGCTCCGTTCCAGACCTCTCAGTGTGGACAGTGGCTCCACATCCCCACTCCTCCCTATCCGAATTGAAATGCCCAGAACTGTGCCCCCAGGGAGGTGGGACCTGGCAGGCGAGATGGAGGTCAAGGTCCAGCCATGGCCTCAGCCCAGACCTATCCCACCTGCGTGCCCATGTCCTCAGGGCCCAGGTCTTGAGACATTCAGTTTGCAGGTTGGAGCTTAGGGTTACAGAAAGATTGCCGAGCCTAGCCGGTGTGGCTCAGTGATTGAGCGTCTGTCTATGAACCAGGAAGTCACGGTTCGATTCCCGGTCAGGTCACTACCCTGGTTGCGGGCCCAATCGCCAGTGGGCGTCGTGCAGGAGGCAGCCAATCAACGATTCTCTCTCATCATTAATGTTTCTATCTCTCTCTTCCCCTCCCTTCCTCTCTGAAATCAATAAAAATATATTTAAAAAAGAAAGAAAGATCGTCAATCCTATAGCTCCTGGCCTGGAGATGAGGCTACAGGGGATAGAGCGGGCAAACAGGAACACCTGTCCCCTCATGTAGGTTGCCCACACGAGCCAGTCACCTCATTTTCAGGCCCCACCAGGGTCAGGCTCCTCTTCTCTCCTGCCTGAGGCCCCTGCGATGGAGCCTTAACAGACAGGCCCCGCCAGGCCACGTCTGACGGCCGAACAGACCGCAAGCCCCGTGGTGCGAGCGAGACCCGGGCTCCCGCCCCAGAACACAGCCCGCCATGGCTCACTTACGGACTCGATAGCCCAGGCCCTCCGCATGAATCCTCTTGGCCATGAACTGTCCTTCAATCAGTGCTCGGATCTCCACATCCGCAGGGAACGCTGGGACCTGTGTCCAGGAGACAGCAAGCACGGAGTGAGGAGCTCTCACTGTCACTCATGTGTGTGTTAGCATGTTAACCAATGACCCGGACTCAGAATGCATGGCTCAGGCCTCCAGTGGATCTCAGGCATAGCTGCTGACTCCCCACATCGAGCATGCACCCTGGCACATCAAAATAAATTATTTTAATTGATTTGAGAGGGAGAGAGAGTAAGGGAGGGAGAGGGGGAAAGAGCAAGCGGGGGAAGAGGAGAGAGAGAGAGACCTTGATTTGTCGTTTCAGTTATCCATGCTTTCATTGGTTGATTCTTGTATGTGCCCCAACCAGGGATCAAACCCGAAACCTTGGTGTATCAGGACGACTCTCTAACCAACTGAGCTACCCGGCCAGAGGCTCAAAAACATTTGTTTTATCGATGGATGAGTGAATGAATGGAGCCCTTAAAAGGAGCATCATTCCATAGGCAACTGTTAAATGTAATACTCAGAATTGGAGCCCATACAGCTCCAATACATGTAGCACGTACCTCACGGTTTTCTGGGCTAAACCTATGACGCCCGATCATTTCAGGGGTGATCTCCTTGACGTCAAAATAAAAACCTGAAACAGACCAGGAAGAGAGTAGCCGTCAACAATCAAAAACAAAAGGTGGGCGTCTCAAGACTTAGAGAAAGGGCGGGTGCAGCGACCCCACATCTCTGTCGCTGGGCCCCACTCACCCACGGGAGGACATCTACGAATACTCTCAGTCCCTTGCCCTCCGGCAGGACAGAGGGCATCCGGAAAGGCCTCGGCAAGTTTCCTTAGACAGCTCTCCCGACGCTCACCCGGCAGCTGGGCCACGGGCAGCTGCCCCACTAGCCCTGAAATACCTGCCCACGCCCCCTCCCTGCTCAGAGGCCTGTTCCAGACACTGGGCACTTTTCCTAACAGGACCTGGTGCCTGCAGCAGAAAGCTGTGCACAGGATGCACCAGAGGGAGCAGGCACTGTGGCTGCCACCAGGCGCTCTGAGGGGGCAGGAGATGCAGCGATGGCCCAATCTTCCACTCAGGGCAGCCTCCAGCCCAGCCTCACTCAGAACACAGGGTGTCAGACCAGCTGTCAGGCCCATGGAGCACAAGTGTAGACACACAGGGCTCTCCTGGGCCTCTCCCTGGCCCTCCTCTCCCCCTACTCACGGGGCGCCAGGCCCTGCCCCTTCCACAGGCAGCTGCTGCCCCTCCCCAGGCCTGGCCTGCGCAGCACCCAATAGCCTACCCAAGCTTCCGCCATTCCCCATCTCCGTGGACTGCAGCGCCTTTGAGAACTCGCTCCAGGAACCAGAAGCCGACTCGTCGCGGATCTTCTCTCTCATGAGCGAGCCATTCTTAAAGCTGCAGAAGTGCACACAACCCTGAGGGAGCGCCCCAGTGCTTGCTGACTGGACACACGTGTTGCCAAGAAGAGGAGCTGCAGGTCAGGCTGGACCACAACCCCCAGCCACTGCATGGCAGGGATCGGCGGCTCTCCCTCAGGTCCCAGGCCTAGCTCAGGTCCCAGGAATCACCTGGAAATGCACTTGTCTCGGGCTGTTTACAGAGGAGGCTGCCACAGAGGAGCCCCAAGAGGGGCAGGGAGCTGGGGTTCTGCACGTGGTACCACCTGGACAACGGGGAGGGGCTGGCTAGATCTGCTAGACCCACATATTCCCCAGCAGTTCCTGGGGCGTAGAGGCTCAGAAACCTCCCTCAGTAGTTTTCAGCGAGTGTCTGAAGGCCTGTGCTCAGCGCACCCCCTTCCTGGAGGAACTGAATCGACCATGTGCCAAACACGTCTTCACAGTACAAAGTAAACGCTCCCCTTCTCCTCAGGTTATGAACAAAGTGTGGCCCAGACATGCTAGGGCCGTGGTCGGCAAACTGCGGCTCGCGAGCCACATGCGGCTCTTTGGCCCCTTGAGTGTGGCTCTTCCACCAAATACCACATGCGGGCGCGCACGTACAGTGCGATTGAAACTTCGTGGCCCATGCACAGAAGTCGGTATTTTGTGGAACCATATGCGGCTCTTTGGCCCCTTGAGTGTGGCTCTTCCACCAAATACCACATGCGGGCGCGCATACAGTGCGATTGAAACAACGCGGCCCATGCGCAGAAGTCGGTTTTCGGCCCGGGCGAGCCTATTTTGAAGAAGTACTGTTGATATTTGGCTCTGTTGACGAATGAGTTTGCCGACCACTGTGCTAGGGCGTCTGCCCCAGGTCACACACAGGCTGAGCACCCAGGGTGGGGGTGGTAGGGCTGGAATTGGGACCTGGGCTTGGGGGACTCCAGGTCCTGGGTTGCTCCCACCCAGCTCTATGTCAGCAGGACCCAGTGCGTCCCGGGGTCTCAGCTGCCCACAGGAGCCTGCACAGGGGGACAACTTGGGGTGCTCCCAATGGGGGCAGACGGCCTTCCTCCCCACCCAACCTACCAGAGCAGCGCCATGTAGTGCCGGGGGTCGACCGGGCTGCAGAAGATGTGGCCCTCCAGGGCAGGCGTGGGCTCCTGGAGCCAGAGGAACAGGGTGTCGCTGGTGCCCAGGCTGATCTGAGGAGAGATGGGCAGGGTGAGGTACCCTGTCCTTGCCCAGCTCCACCGCCCTGACCCCATCGCTTCCCTCCTCACGCTGCAGACCGCAGAGTAAAGGCCACTTCCAGGGAGAAACCTGTTCTGACCCTCGCACACCACAGGAGCCCAAGGTCAGCTCCCCAGATACAGGCTGTCCCGGATCCTATGGGCTGACCTTCTAGAACTCACCACAACTGTGTCTAACTAATGGTGTGGGTGATGGATGACTGGTTCCCCAAGCGACTGCCCAATACACCCAGGAGGGCATGGGTGGTGTCTGCCTTTCTCACTGGGGAGCTCACATCCTCACACCTTCTGCCACTGTGCCCGCCAGGACTGGCCACTGTCAAGGTGGGCAGAGGACTCAGCCAAGGCAAATGGCCTTCTAAGAGAGGAGATGTGGGCAGGCCCTGGGTCTCCCTGTCCCCTCCCTCCGCTGCCCTTTGGAACCAGCAGGCCCTCTGATAGGCAACAACGATGACCCCCAGGGCAGACAGAGCTGGCTCCACCTGTGGGCGTGAGTAGTCACCTTACCGCAATGTCACCTTCCTCCAGCCTCATGCCTGCCAGCGATGCTGAGGACGGGAGGGGAGCCTCTGGTTAGACACTTCGGAGCCACGGAGCAAACGACAATCGCCCCCCAGATGGGAGCACAGCCCCCACCCCCTCCCTGAACCCACATGCTAAGGGTAGAGGCAGGAACAGGGTGAGCTGAGGGCTCAGAGGTCCCCAAAGGATATCCTAGGGGCGAGAGAGTGGAGGCTCTGTGATCAGGGCCTTTGATTTGGGCTGGGACCTCTTCCCTAAGGCAGTCCACACTCCCCACCCACCGTCAGGGGCTCCCAGGAGCACCGAGAACGGAGGGGGCCAGATCAAAACACCAGGACCGGCCTGAAACCAAAGTCCAATAAAAGGATAGAAAGCTGCTTCTTTGCCATTTCAGCTCACACGTGTCCCGAAGCGGACACTTCAGGGTTAGAAGCAAGCCCAGTATCCTCCCGGGCGGGTGTTCTTCTCGTCGGGAGAGGAGTAAGAACTAACACGTGCTCCTAAGGAGACTCAATGAACTTATTTTCACTTTGAAAGGAAAACAAGGTGTGTGCATGAGGAATAAGCCAGTAGATCAAATGACGGGTAGGGCCTCAAAACCGGGTCCCAGAGGAAGGGTGAGAGGGAGTGGGAGGTTTAGCTTGGACCAGAAATGGCAGGTCTAGGAGCTGTGGGCAGGGCTGCCTTCCTTGATCACCGTCAGTTTTCTCCTGGGCGGGGAGGCGGCCTTGTGGCTCCTGAGGACAGGCAGGGCCACGGTGGGGCAAGTCCAGGGGGCCAGCTTTCAGGAGTGGAGCCCGCAGCCAGGGAGGGCGGGACCCCACCCCAGGGGGGCTTCACAGAGGCCAGGCTACGGACCAAGGCAGGCTCCCTGGGGAGCGATACCCACCAGGGACTCACCTGGGTTGTCCCCAGTGAAGGCCACCACTTTGCATCCCGGCGGAAACCCGTAGCGCTGGACGTAGTAGGAGGAAACGGGCCCCTGAGGAGGAAAAGCCGGGACCCTCTGCTGAGGCCAAGCCTGCCTTCCCAGCACAGCGTCCACCCGCAGGCCACGGGACTGGGACCGGCTCCAGGTCACAGCCCGGAGCCACATCACTCCCTGTGGCAAACCGGGATGTCCCTCCTGCTCACAAAAGGCCAGAGGAGCCCCGGACAGGTCATCCCACCACCTCGAAGACCACTTGGTGTTGAGAGCCAAGGTCACCAGAACAAGCTCATCTGCAACTTGGACATGTCACGAGAGCTTCAACTTCTGGATGTAGCATGAAAACAGACAGGTCATCCCACCACCTCGAAGACCAACTTGGTGTTGACAGCCAAGGTCACCAGAGCAAGCCCGTCTGCAACTTGGACATGTCACGAGAGCTTCAAATTCTGGATGTAGCAGGAAAACTAAGCAAATGAATTACCGGGGGGCACCCGTAAGCCAACTCGGGGGAGTAGACAAACCCTGACACGCCCCCCCCACCCCACCCCCATCAGCCCAGCCATCGGATTAAGAACCACTGGGCAGCCCTGGCCGGGGAGCTCTGTTGGTTCGAGCATCGTCCCCCTATGCCAAGGTTGGGGGTTCCATCCCCGGTCAGGGCACATACAATAACCACCAATGAATGCATTCGTAAGAGCAACAGCAAATAGATGATTTTCTCTCTCCCTGCCTCTCTCGTTAAAATTAATAAACATTTTTTTAAAAAAGAATAACTGAACACATGAACGCCGATGTTAACGGTCCACAGAAAATAAACCCAAAAGGCAGTGCGGGCAGGGGGGCCCCCAGGAACCAGGGTCCTCAGGCGCCTCCATGAGCTGCTGTGGGACCAGAGGGCAGGGACCCCTCTAGACAGATGGGTAATCTTTAGAAAGCACAATCAGGAAAAGAAAGTGTTTTTTCCCCCCTTTCCCTGACTTTACTTTAGTCCTGAAAGTTTAAAATACATGGTAAGATTTCCTGGTGTCTGGGAAGAAAGGTTTGTTCCCTCCAGCTCTTAAAGGAGCCACGTCCCCGGAAAGAGGACCTACCACAACTGAGCATGACGGTACCGGGGGGCCCAGCTTCTCCTCTAAATGGGGTGCACAGGCACCAAGGCACGCCTGGGCCCAGACTTTGTCCTGGATCTGCAACAAGTTCATTCCAGAACCTACGGACGGCAGGAAACAAGAATTAGAAACATCTTGCAAAAATGCACAGATCTGGGAGGGCGGATCATGCTCTCGCAGCGAACTCGGACCAGCGGAAGGTGTACCATGTGCCTGGGTCACGCTGGACCCAGCCAGCCAGCCGCCAACAGGGCCCTGGGAAACACAGGCCCTGCCCCACCCCCGCTTCTTCCAAATACTTTCCCAGCAGCTCAGACACCACAGCTACCTGGAAAGCTGCTGCTCCCAGACCTGGCCGCGACCTGGCCAGGGGAAGGGAATATGTTGACAAGGAACTGCTCTGTGTCCCCTGAAGTTCAAGCTGTCTCCTCAGAGGTAGCCCACTGCTGATGTGGGCCAGCCCTCAGTGACTTCCCAACCACATCGAACTTCGGGGAGAGCGCTCAGATGCCCCTCACCTTCCTCCTGCTCCTCACTGAGCTCACCTGTCTTGGCTACCACGATCTATTTCTCCCAAGGCTTTCCTCGGGATGGGGAAGGGGATGGAACCGGAGCACAGGTGGAGGCAGACAGAGGGGGCTGGGGCGGGGATGGAGTCACCTGCCCATGAGAGGCAGCTGGTAAGTTAGGCGGTGCTTCCTCAGGTGAGGGAGCGGAAGGCCCAGCGGAGGCTGAAGATCGTGGAGCAGTGAGCAGCGTGTGACCTGCCCCAGAGGCACTCACTCTGCCTCAGGGAGAGGTGGGGAGCACGGTGCACACCCCGCTCGCCCATGTGTAAGTTCTGCTGATCTGAGTTCTATGCCATTAGCTGCAGGGACCTTTACATCTCCAGGCTGTGAGTGAGGATTGTTGGGGGGAGGGGGGGCACTCCTTAACCGCCCCATTTTTCCCCCCTGAAAACTCGAATAACGTCTGGAACACGACAGCACTCGAAAACGTCAGCTGGATTCCCGGGGGCTGAGAGCACTCACTCTGTTCTGAAGCCACTTTCCCGGGTCTGGGCTCCTGCTCTACATCCTCCTCCTGCTCTGGTCACTCCTGCAGCCTAGGCCCACCCAAGAGTTCCTTCCGTATCTCCTCCCGGCCTTCCTCCCTCGCTGCTACCATTTCCATTTAGTTTTGTTCAGGCTTTTTATTTTATTTTTCTAAAATATGCTTTTACTGATTTCAGAGAGGAAGGAAGTTGTTACAAAGCTCTGGCGCCCTCAGACGCTGTTTCCCTTTGTTGTGCTTAAACACCCCTCTCTTTCCGCACGTTCCCACGGCTCTTCTTCATTCCCCGGCTGCTGCACATCGTAACCATCAGAAATGTCTGATCGCCTTAAGATGCTGGAAGCACTGCTCGCAGGCTCAGCTAGTGACGCGGCGCTATCCCAGCTGCGGTCACTTCAGGTTTTCATTCCAGAAGCTCACAACTCCCAGGAGTTTCCCAAATGTGAACAAAAACGTCAGTAAGTGACTTCTGGGGGAGCCAGGTTCCAAGATTGGCCCCAGCTCACCCCGAGTCCTGGTGTTCACGCCTGGGAGGTCCTCCCCTCCCCACACCTGGGTGGGTCTGTGCGACTGTAGGCTGGGGAAGAAGTGATGGCACCTCAATTCCCAGATTAGGGAATACAGCCGTGTTGTCATTAACAGCCCCGCAGGAACCGAGGCCTCTGACCAACAGGCCTGTGTGTGAACCTGGATCCTCCAGCCTCTGGATGGCTGCAGCCCAGGGTCGCCAGCTGGACGGCCCCTCACGAGAGCTCCTGAGCCAGAATCACCCGGCTAAACTGCTCCCACACTCCTGACCTTCAGAGACTCTGGGCAAAGAAACATTTGTGACCTGCAGCAGCGAACTGCTCGGTCGTCTGCCAACAGCAAGGTAACTAACACCCTCCCCGCTTGGCAGCAGATAACAGGCCTGAAAGACTGGCACCGACCAGGTGGACGAGGCCCACACTGCCTGCATGCCCCCTGCATGGGCACACGCCCAGGACTCCGCAGGCCCACTCACCGTCACTGTAGTCAATAGGGCAGTAGGACCCCAGGAACAGGGAAGCGGCAAAACTGCTGACCAAGGAAATTCTCTGTAAGAGAAGGAAACTGAGATATGACTCACTTCCATAGAGTCTAAGCCAGCGGTCGCCAACCTTTCGGACCTCACAGACCACCAGTGGTCTGCGGACCACCGGTTGGCGACCACTGCTCTAAGCAACTGAATACTTCACACACACACACACATGCACACACACACACACACACATACACACATGAGAAGAGCTTTATATTATGAGCAAGATGCCCCAGTAATGGCCGAGGCATCTCACCCCGCAGGTTCCGACAGTCCATACAACTGTCAGTTGAACAGAGGAAGGCACACTTAGGGGAGCGGGTTTTCCACCCGGCATCCAGGGAGCGTGGTGCCGACTTCCTGCCTCCCCTTCTGTGGTCTCTGTATCTCCGCGGTTCTCAACCTGTGGGTCACGACCCCTTTGGCAGTCGAACGACCCTTTCACAGGGGTCACCTAAGACCATCCTGCATATCCGATATTTACATTACGACTCATAACAGTAGCAACATTACAGTTATGAAGTAGCAACGAAAATAATTTTATGGTTGGGTCACCACATGAGGAACTGTATTTAAAGGGCCAGGAGGCTGAGAACCACTGCTGTATCTAGTCACAGGGAAGTGGGATGTGTGACCGCAGGACTCAGACCCAAAAAAGACACTTGAGGGTTCAGAGCAAGAATCAGTGAAAGCCGGCCCCTAGGAAGCTTTCGATTGGCCTAGACAGGAGCTGCAGGAACAGATAACAGATTTCAGATGTCAGCTCGGGGGTCTGGGCCTCCACAAGGGAACCACGGGCCCCTGGACCAGGGCAGAGAATGCCAACACCTCCTGCCCCCATCAGCCACCTCTGTCCGGTGTTTCCCACAGAATTCCGAGCGGGCTTTCCACCCCTGGCTAACGCTGCAAAGTAATCCTGAATCATTATAATGTAAATTGGATGTTAACTTCCAAGATTAAAAAGGCGCGTTGGGCCCAGCCACAGAAACAAGCAAATTGTTTTCCAAATGAGAGAAGGAAGCAAAGTGAATGTATCATTTTTAATGCCCGCTAATCAATGTCTGTGTTTTTTCCCACCAATGCACATGAGATGTATTTCTGTTGAAGATAATTATTAGAAAAGGAATTCAACCGTGACTTTCAATCAAGTGGGAACGTTTAACCAACCTCCGTGTGTGAGTAGGCCTCGGGGTTCTGCTGGTGAATCTTTGCAATCTGGTTTCCTGTAAATCGCTGAAAAAAAGACGGCAAACTCGTAAAAACCCAAATTCTACGTGGAATGAGCATCTCCACACTCTGGAAATCCGTTAGTATGTGAAGACTTTCAAAAGGCTTCAGGCCCTAAGCGGGTTGGCTCAGTGGATAGAGCATCAGCCTGCGGACTCCAGGGTCCCAGGTTCGATTCCGGTCAAGGGCATGTACCTGGGTTGCAGGCACATCCCCAGTAGGGGGTGTGCAGGAGGCAGCTGATCGATGTTTCTGACTCT
>NW_006291554.1:66264-75398 GCF_000327345.1 Myotis davidii
TAAATAAAAAGGCCTCAGCGGTGCTTGGCACCTGCTGGCCACCTGCGTGACCAAGCCTCGCTCAGGACTGACACTCAGGGAGGCTGCTCTGATCACGGCACCCGTGCAGGGGACTCGGGGGGTCCCTTCCCCACCCGCATCCTTCTGACCTCAGGTGGCCCCGGTGGGGTTGGCCCTGTCCCCCAAACCTATGCTCCAGCGAGAGTCGCATGACCCCAGCTGGGGCCGGGCCGGTGACAGCCACCCGTGGGTGGGGTGGGGCCTTCGCTGAGGCCAGCAGGAAACAGGCACTCTTTTCATTTTTTCACTTTGCCAGAAACTGTATTATCTTACAAGCGCTGAGTCCTTTCAGCTTCAAAACTACCCAAAACCGGAGTGAGAGAGGCTGAAAGCAAGGCGCCTTCGTCACCCCGGCGGACGCGAGGAGCACAGCCATGTTCACACCTGGGCACACACCGGGGAGGCCTGTCCTTGCTCGACGGGCAGCACAAGGAGGCAGGACGGCCTTGATCGGAACCCGGGGCCAGAGAGCCTAGTCCTGGCTCCTCTGGGACCCCACCCGGCCTCATGTGATCCCCACAGGGACCGGCCACCAGCTGTGTCCTCCCAGACACCCAGGGAAAAGGGACTGGAGCCAACTACCAGACCTTCCTCCGGGTCCCAGCCCCAGCCCAGCCCAGCCCAAGGCGAGCCCTGCTCACCTCGTAGGCACGGGAGCCGGTGAGGCAGCTGAGAGCCTGGGCCCCGCCCACGGCGGCCTCCAGCTGGCGGCACTGGGCTGTGGTGCTGGAGTCCATCCACACCGGGCAGTCGCGGATGGAGAAACAGGCCTGGAGAGAAGGGGCCAGGACTCAGGCTTGCGCTCTGCCCGCTGGTGCGGGTGCCTCTGAGCAGGTGTGGGTATCTCTTCCCTGGATGTGACCTTGGGAGACCCAAGGGCAAGCCCACCACGCCCACACCTCAGCCTGGCCCACTGGGATCTCTCCCAGAAAGCTCGAGGTGGAAGGTTCTGGGGAGGATGCCCGAGTGACCCAGGCGATGGTAGATGTGGGCGGGAAAGGATTCGTGCCACTCTGCCAGGGCTCCTGGAGCCTGGGAGGAGAGGAGAAGCCAGAGCCGGCTTCCAGCATCAGGAGGCATCCGGCCCCATGAGGAGATTCCCAAGGGGCCATGAGCCGGAGTCAGGCTGGGCAGGAGGGGCCGTGTGATGAGGGCTGCTAGCACCTGACCCTTTGTCCAGACACCAGGTATGCCCACTGCGGGGGGGCAGGGCAGACCCGACTCACAGGACTACCACCCAAGCCACCTTCCTACACCCCGACAATGCTCAAAGCCTCACACCTCAGGGCCTTCCTCTCCCCTCTAGAGAAGCTTCTTGGACTCCCCCATCCTGGCCAGTTACCTGCAGCTGCTCGTGTAACGGGAGGTCTGGTGACAGGCTTGTCAGCACCCGACTGGCCCCAGCTTTCCAGTATATACTTCCATGTTGCTGTCCAGGGAAAGCCAAGTACATGCTCATTAGGCCACACACTGGTGTCACAGGCTTCAGGAGACACAGAAAGCACAGAAAGACCCCAAACCACACGCAAAGATGGCTCCACAGAGCTCATCGTCTTCAGGAGCCTTGGTTTTCCTGTCTATACAATGGGGGGGACTCTGCCCCATCCACCTCACAACTTGTAGGAAGACTCCAAGAAGGAACGGTCAGTCTGGATATTGGTGCTTTGGTAAAACTGGATTTAAGTATATTGCTCAGAATATTACCTGAAATTCACTCATCCAATCATTTCCAGGGGTGGGGAACCTTTTTCCCACCAAGGGCCATTTGGATATTAATAACTTCATTCTCAGGCCACACAAAATTATCAACTTAAAAATGAGCCTGCTCTATTTGGTCGAACATTTAATTAGCTAGCCCCTAATGCCTTGGCAGGGCCGGACCCAATGATTTTGCAGGCCTTCTACGGTCTGCGGGCCAGACGTTCCCCACCCTCCTTACCCATCCATTCATTCCACAAACACTGAGCACCTAGATCATGCCAGGCATAGGACAGATGCATCAGACAGTACTGTCCCTATTCTGCAGGACACCGAGGTTGAGTCAGGAAAGAAGATACACATGTATAATCAGAAAACCCTGGCAGTGCAGGTAGGGCTGCGGGAACAGACAGGAGGGCCAGGTGGAGGGAAGGGCGGCATCCTAAGCAGTGGGCCCGAGCTGGGGCAGGAGGTGGGTGATGGGGCTGGAGGGGAAGGCGGCAGCATCAGGGCCCCAATGCCCATGCTCAGAGGTTGGGGTTCGTCCTGGAGGTGTGGGGACTCTGGCTTAGCGGGATGTGGCCGGGCCGAATGCATGAACGGGCCCGTGGGAACCTTGGAGAAGGTTGGCTGCAGGTAGGGAAGCTGGAGCCGAAGCCCAGAGGAAAATGATGGCACTAGGCCTGGGCAACAGAAGCAGAGTTGGAGAAGAGGTGGCAGATTCAGGAGTCGTGTACAAAGCAACGTGGGGACCCTTGGATGTGGGGGTGGGAAGATGACACCTGAGGCAGGGAGCCCGAGGAAGACGTATGGGGACAGATGGGTACTCAGTCTGGGTCGTGGTACGTCTGCGGTGGTCATAGGGCACCCGGCCATGGGGGTGAAGGGGATGCCTAGCAGGGAGAGGGTGTCTGGGCCCGGGATCAGGTGAGAAGCAGACAAGAGCACCCAGGGAATCTGCTTAGTTTAACAAGGACAAAAGCAATCAATTCCTGTCCGGTCGGGGGGAAGAGGCGTCTTCTGAGAAATGAGTGAGCACTCCCTAATGAGGGCTAATCCAGCAGGGAGCGAAGTGACCTTAGACAAGTGACGTCGCCTCTCTGTGGCCCACTCCCCCCCTCCTCCCCATTTCAATGGCAATGACAATAAAAGTAGTAGCTAAAGCTTAAAGGTTTTACATACTTAGGCACAGTTACATTTTACGCATTTGACACTCACATTGAGCCTATGACAGATGAGGGTGAGGAGGCAGCAGAGAGCTAGGTGGCGTGCCCCAGGTCACCGCCGAAAACAGCAGAGCTGGGGACCAAACCAGACCCCCTGTGCTGACCACTCCGGGATCCCGCCTCGTAGAAGTGGTATGAGGACTCAGATAACTTATCTCATAGGCTCAGCACTGCGGCCAGCACACATTCATTGTCAGTAGTAGCACCTCTACTACTGAAACTGCTACCATTGTTAGTGTAATTTCTGCCTTTGGTTTTACCTCCAGGAAACAGAAATGCCATGTTAGTGCCCCGGTCATCACAAATTGATGCCAATCCCTCCATCCCCTCAGTCCTCCTCACCCACTGTCCGATTTCATGCGCAATCGTAAGAACTGTCTCAGATCCTTCTGCGAGGAGCCAAGCCATATACCCTCCAAGGGCTACAGGGGCTTTTACAACAATGAAATGTGTCAGTGGGTCTCAAGGACGAGCACCCTCCCTCTCGGGGAGCGGGCACCTCGCACCGGCTCCCCTGCCCTAGACAGCAGCCCTCGCGTGGCCCGTGCGGGCTGCTGCAGACTGACCTGGCCTGCCCCAGACAAGGCGAGGACTCGAGAAAAGTCGAAGCCCGAAGCCCTCATCTTCTCCAGGAGGATATCCAAAGCCTGGGAAGGAAAACAGAAAGCACCGTGACTGTAGCGATCCACGGAACCAGACAACCACACAAGCCTCAGAACGGATACGGAAGGGCTTGCCAGTACAGCGGAGGTGACGAAGAAGGAACGGATACAATGAATGAGAGAGAACCATGGGTGTGAGAGACACAGGGACCAGCAAGCGCCCCGACTGGGGATCAAACCTGTAACCTAGGTATGTGTGTGCCTTGACCTGGAATCAAACCCGCAACCTTTTGATGTACAGCATGATGTTCCAACCCACTGAGCCATCTGGCCAGGGCTATGCCAAAGCTATTTTGAGAAAACGGAAGCGCCAACCACTAATCCTTAACTTCTGCTTCTGCAAGGTGTGACGTCCAAGCACTCGGGAAGAGAGAAAGCACGGCGGCTCAAATGTTGGTTTCGTTGATTTGTGTTTTCGACCCACCGTACTGATGATGTCACTTCACTGCCATGGAGAAGTGAAAAGCAAAGCAGAGGGCTCCCACCAGAAGGGGGCTCCAGGCCCACAGTCCCCATGTCCAGGCGGGAGGGACAGTAGGCAGGGGGTGGCCGTTTATCCCAGCCCCTCCACCATCCACCATCCAGTTGGCATCTTCTTCCTCACAAGACCACCCTCCCCCACCGGGGGGCACAGATGGCAGTGCCCAGCAGAGCTCAACACTTCCCCTAAGATTTCCTAGCAAGAATTAGAGTCACCACAGGCAGGGATTTCCTTACGGGCAGAGGAGCCACCTGAGCTCCTGGCTGACCCCGCCATCCCACCCAGGGCAGGGAGGACTCCTTTCACAATCCTGGCTGTGGCTGTCAGCTCTAACTCTGCCTGCCAACCCCCTGCAGGGAGTGTGGTGCAGCTGGGGCAAGGATGGGCAAAACTAGAGCTTGTCCAATCCTAGAGGCTGCTCATAATTAGAAACCACCCCCAAACCATCCCCAACCCCAAGCCTGGCTCTCTACCCACTGCTCACCCCCAAATCAAGGTCTGGACCTCATCACTGGGACCTCTAGACACCAACTCTTGCCTGTCACCTCCAACCCCTCCACCACTGCCCCTCGGTCTGGCTCAGCCCTCTGAAGCACATTCTGGCCAGCCTGCCTGGTGGAAAGTCATCCTTTTTTTAAATATATTTTATTGATTTTTTTACAGAGAGGAAGGGAGAGGGATAGAGAGTTAGAAACATCGATCAGCTGCCTCCTGCACACCCCCTACTGGGGATGTGCCCGCAACCCAGGTACATGCCCTTGACCGGAATTGAACCTGGGACCCTTGAGTCCGCAGGCCGACGCTCTATCCACTGAGCCAAACCGGTTACGGCTAGAAAGTCATCCTTGACACCAGTCCTCCAGTGTGAGTCAAGGTCAGGCTGATAAATAAGAAATCAGACTAGTTATCTCAACAGAAAGAATTTCCTACAGGAATTTGGTTAAACGGGTATTGGAGGATTGAAAAAGCTTTGGGCAGACACATTCAGTGCTGCCTTTGGCTGGCCTCCAGTGTCAGGGCTTCGCGTCCCCTGTGGCGTATCAGGCAGCTCCCAGCCCGGTCCTGCCTGTCCGTGCGGTCCACACCCTCGGTCCTGTGGCCCCATGGGTCACCTGGATCTGGCAACAGGCATCTTCCTATCTCATTGGTCTTGAGTGGGCAGGCCTGCGTGAACCTGATGGGGCAGGTCACCAGCCACCATTCCGGGGGAGGAGGGGTCTGGGGACCAAGCAGTAAGAACCCAAGGCTGTGTGTGACCTCAGGGCATTAGGGTGGTCACAGGCCTGAGTATTTGGGAAAGGTCTGCTCTGTGGTATCTGGAAGGTGGAGACTGGCTGGACTTTCCAGCTGCCATGGCTCCCGAACCCAGAAGCTCAGTACTGACACCAGCTGAGGCCAGGCCTGGCCCTAGGAACCACACGGCCTCCAGTTCCCCGTGAGGACTTGGCCTCAACAGATGCTCTCACGAGCTGCCACCTTTGGGCTTCCTAGCAAGTCACCAGGTCGGCTGGTAAGGCAGGCGGGGGACAGGAGAGGGACAGGGATCCCTGTGCTCACCTGGACCCACATCAGGACTGGAGAAGTCACTGTCAGACCATCTTGGTGAACATGAACTCCACCCTGAGTCCTACAAGGAGAACAAGAGAGGATGAGGGACAGAGCTGGGGCAGGGGCCCAGCGGCAGCAGATCCTGGGTAACGCCAGTGGAGGCAGAAACTCCCCCTCCTCCAACCTTAAGAGGAGATGCTAGATTGAACAGGCTTGAAAGCTGAGTGAGATGGAAAAAGAAACCGTGAAAATTGCCCAGAGTGGCAATTCTCAGAAAGCACCAGCAAAAGCAAGCCTTGGAAGGCAGGCACTGGTGTCACTTGATCAAGAAGGGACTGGGGGAGCACGGGGTTGGAGGAGAAGCCCACCCAAATCCATTGCATTTGGAGAGGGGAAGGTGTGGCTACAGGAGGAGCTGCACCTGTGAGAAAAGTTCTTGGCTATCAGACCGAGTCCTTGGATTACAATCTGTGGAAGGTTACCTGGAACCCTCTCCCACTCCTCCTCACCCCTGCAAGACCCTCATCCAAAATGACAATCTAATTAGAAATAAGATTTAAAATAACTATGTGCACTGGGTACTTTTTGCCTCATTACAAACCACTTCAAAACGTAATGGCTTGAAACTTCTTAGCTCACACTTCTGTTGGTCAGTCACTGGGCTGAGCTCAGCTGGTTGGTTCTTCTGGTCTCACTCATGCATCTGTGGCCAGTTAACTGTAGCTAGAGGGCCCTGCTTCTGGGGGCTGAATTCTGCTTCTCTTAGCTGGGGATATGGGGGCAATGAGGCCACAGGTCCCTCAGTCTCCAGCAGTCTAGCCTGAGCTTGTTCACGTGGTGGCTGTACTGGATTCCAAGAATGAGAGTAGATGCACGCACAGCCAATCGAGGGCTGGGGTTAGAATTGGCACAGTGTTACCTCCCCCATGTTCTACTGATTAAAACCAACAGGTGCAGAAAGGACTCCATCTCTTAATGAAAGGAGCTGCAAAGTCACATAGCAAAGGGCATGGTACAGGGAGGCATGGAGGATTATGGTCATTTCTGCAATATACCACAATGCGCAAAATCCATATGTTAAGCATATTAAGATATACATGAAGTGCTCAAAAGAACTGAGCAAATGGGAAAACACAGTCTGAGCTTAGGCAGGAAGACTTGACCTCTTGTCAATTCCCTCCAAGTTAATTTATAAATGTAATGTGATCTCAATAAAAATATTAATAACTTTGCTTTCTGGAACATTAAATGCTGATTCTAAAGTAAGCATCAATTAAGGGCGAGAAAGAGTAGCCATGGAAACTGAAAAAGAAGAACAATCAGAGAGGACCAACAATTCCAGATATTAAATCCTATTCTAAAGCTGGAATAATTAAAACGATGTGTTACTGGCTCATGAGCAGACACACTAACCAATCAAGCAAAAGAAAATGCCCCAAAATAGACCTAAACACACAGAGAAATTTAGTATATGATAAGGCTGGTATCTCAAATCAGTGAGGTAATGATGGGCTTCTAAAAAAATTATGTCAAACCACTGAAGAGTCATCTGGGAAAAAAATTAAGTGTATGTAGAAATGTCATGCCATGTACCTAAAGAAACTCCCAAATTCTTTTATATTGGAAAACTGAAATCTTATAAGAACTAGATGCAAACATAAGTGAATTCCTTCATAATCTTGAGTAAGGGAGGCTTTTTAAAGTATGACTCAAAATCTAGAATAGGAAGAGATGGAGAAATTCAATGGCATAGAAAACAAAGACCCATGTATGGCAACAACAGCAACCACCCATACACAAGTCAAAGCAAACAAAAATCTGAGAAACCTATTTGTGATTCATGTAACAAGAGAGATAATTCCTCTAATATGTGAAGAGCTCCTTGAAATTGATAAGAAATAGATAACCAATCCAACAGAAAAATGGGCAAAGGACATGAAAAATAAGTTCATGAAAAAAAGAAATTCGAGTAGGTCTTCAACAGATGAAAAGACGCTCGGCTTCATTCACAATCTCTTTCACGACCACCCTGAATTGGCAGTGCTGTGGGAAACACTCTCACGTATTGGCTGATGGGTTGCAAATCAATACAATCCCTACGGGAAGCAATTTGGCTGCATCTTCCGAAATTATAAATCTATTTGCTCTCTGATACAGCAATCCTATTTCCAAAATGTTGTCTTACAGATACACTAGTGCATAGCTGTAATAGCATATGTAGGTAATTCACTACATCATTTTTCATTGCTAACAACCCAATATCCTTACATAGGAGATGGTAAATTTACCCAATGGAATATTATCTATATCATAAAAGGCCTGTGGTCGTCACACCGTAACCACGGAACAAGCAGACAACTGGTCATCAGGAGGTGCATGGAGCACCTCTCGCAGGCTGAGTTTGCATGGGGCTGGTGGGGCTGGGGCAGTGGAGGCGGGGCCTGTGTCTCACACAGGGTGGGTCTGGGTCTTGCACAATTTCTTGCACTGGGCCTCTAATGCATCTATTAAAAGAACAAAGCAGTTCTACATACTGACATGGAAAACACAGGCAAGTGACTGTGAAATGAATAAAGCAAAGTACAGAATGCTATATATGGTATGCTTTTTTCTGTGTAAGAAAGGGAGAAAATAAGAATATTCATATCTGCTAATATTTCCATATGAAACTCTGGAAGGCTTCCCCAAAAACTAACGAAAGAAGTAGAAGAGGCCAGGAGAGAAGAGATGAGATCATAGAGGGATTAAAACTTTTCAGTGTAGGCCTTTTGTTTCTTTGGAATGATGTACCAACTACATGCAATGCCTATTAACAAAACATTTTTATTAAAACAACTGCTTTGGAAGGGAACTGGCAATTTCTTAAAAAGTTAGACATACACCTACCATACAACTTAGCCATTCCTGGGTATTTCATTTGCAAGAGAAATGAAAGCTTATGTCAACACCAAGACTTGTATGTGAATTTCACAGCCTCCTTATTTATAATAATAAAAAACTGGAAACAACCCAAATGTCTCTCATCAGGTGAATGGATAAACTAGTTGTGATCCTTTCGTACAATGAATACTACTGAGCAATAAAAAGAACAAACTACTGATAAACATGGATGAATCTCAAAATGACTGTATTGAACTAGAGGCCCGATGCATGAAGAGTCATGCAAGAATGGGCCTTCCTTCCCCTTGCTGCCAGCACTGCCTTCACTCAGGCCCAGAGCCACCTTCCCACCTTCCCACGCTGCCCAGAGGCCTGGAGCGGCTAGGACAGTGTGGAATGCCTGCATCCCGCGCCCGCCCCCCCCCAGCCGCTCAGGCCTATGTATGCAAATTAGCCCACCATATTTGTTTGGGTTAATTTGCATACTCACTCCTGATTGGCTGGTGGGCATCACAAAGGTACGGTCAATTTGCATCTTTCTCTTTCATTAGTGTAGATTAAAATGTCAGATTAAAAAAA
>NW_006291554.1:75477-77015 GCF_000327345.1 Myotis davidii
GAGCCACCTTCCCCCCTTCCCACGCTGCCCAGAGGCCTGGAGCGGCTAGGACAGTGTGGAATGCCTGCATCCCGCGCCCCCCCTCCCCAGCCACTCAGGCCTATGTATGCAAATTAACCCACCATATTTGTTTGGGTTAATTTGCATACCCACTCCTGATTGGCTGGTGGGCATCACAAAGGTACGGTCAATTTGCATCTTTCTCTTTCATTAGTGTAGATTAAAATGTCAGATAAAAAAAAGAGTATATAACTCCCTTTATATAAAATTCTCAGACCCAGCACAGTACCTGATGCAAAGTCTTGATTGGTACTTACTGCTTATATGCATGAATGAATGGATGAATGAATGGAACTGCAAAGGAATGGAGGAGGGAGCATTACAGGCAAAGAAAAGGGGGTGCTGAAGACCACAACTCCTGCAGTTGATGAAGCCAAAATAGTATGTTTATGGATGTTAAAGGTTGAGTGAGGGCCCCCACAAACCAAGACCCCACACACAGAGAAACATGCACACAAGGTACATACCCAAATTCTGGAAGGTCTCTGTCAAAATGCACACTGTCCTCATAGAAGACGTTCATCGCTGCATCAACAGCAACCACTTTCACCTGCAAAGCATTCGAGAAGATGGGGCAGAGAATTTCCCTCAGCTGCTACGCAGGGCCAGGGACAAACTTCATCAGGTAAAGTGAGGGGTTCAACCTGGAGACCTTCTGGAAGGCTGGGGTGCATTGTCATAACCATGGCAACCGAGCCTCACCTGGGGACATGCCCCAAGATTTAGTACAATGAAGCTGAGACTGCATTGAAACACCTTGGTAGCTCAAGGAATCTCTGCCCACCAAACACCCAAAGCCAAGATCCTCTTAGAGAAAAATGTTCACAGATGAGCTGATTCCTGGCCAGGAGGCCTGAGAAAGCCCTAGAGGCGAAGGCATGGCAGGTTAGGGTTTGGAGCTGCCTCTGGGGGACCATGTCTGCAGGGATCTGAGAGCCAGGCAAGGCCCCTGAGCTGTTTCCACAGGGCATGGCCGTGGTCCGGAGACAGACTGTGTTGCAAAGCAGCAGACCTCCAAACCCAGGGGTACAATTCCTTTCCCAGACATATGGGGAAACTGAGGTCTTAATGCAACCAGCCTTACCCAGGGTCCCACAAGACTTTCTGCTTGCTGTCTGGTCCATCTGAGAAGAGAGGTTTGACTACAATTGCACTGATTCCCCAAGTAAAGAAGGGGTGCCTTTGGCCAATTTTAACTGCTTGCCTGCCCATGGTGTCCAGGGGACTGCACAGCCCGTCCTCTGTCACCACTGCTGGGCATGCTGACCCGGGCGGGTTGGTGCCAACTAAGGTTGAACAAAGTTCAGGGTACGTTGTTCCATTTCACCAAAAAAAAAAAAAAAAAAAAATCAAGCGGTAATCTGGTTCCAGGCCACCGGTTATGCCTGTGTGCTCACCTACCCTTCCTCCTGTCCCCACCTCTTACACTGGCTGAGTAGCTTCGGGGGTCCCATCCCTCGGTGGCCGCCCCCCCCCCG
>NW_006291554.1:77359-85512 GCF_000327345.1 Myotis davidii
CGCTCGGTCCCGGGCTGGGACGCTGGGACTTTGAACTTGTGCACGGGACAGGCGCGCTCTGCGCAACCCGCTCGCACCAAGCCCCTACCCCGTCCCCCCTCCCCATCCAGCTTTAAGCCAGCTTGCCCCTTCCTATGTCTGGTGGCCCTCGGCCTGGAGACCTTGGGTACTGGAACAGATGCCCACTCATGGGGGTGACTCTGGGGTCACAGGGAAAGGTGCCCTGGGCTGGAGGCAGTGGGCTCCAGCAGGCCCTGTCCTGACCCAGCCAATCTGAGTGTCTCCCCATGTGCCACATTCCACCTCTGCATCCAAAACCAGAACTCCTGAGGCGCCAGGGCATGGTGAAGGCGGGGGAGAGCCGAGAGTACAGTAGAGGCACTCCCTTTCCTCCTGGAGCTGGGGACACCTTCCCTCCCCGCCCCCCTCATTCCACCAGGCCCTGTCCTTCTGTCCCTAGGACTGCCTTCTTCCCAAGCCCTGCCAACACCCACCTAGGAGAGGCGGCCCTCTCAGGAGCTTCCCAGCCCGATGCAATGGTCTAGTTCCCTGGTCGGCAAACTGCGGCTCATGAGCCACATGCGGCTCTTTGGCCCCTTGAGTGTGGCTCTTCCTAAGCCTTAGGAGTACCCTAATTAAGTTAATAACAATGTACCTACCTATATAGTTTACGTTTAAAACATTTGGCTCTCAAAAGAAAGTTCAATCGTTGTACTGTTGATATTGGGCTCTGTTGACTCCTGAGTTTGCCGACCACTGCTCTAGTTACCTAGCTCTCTCTTGCTGAACTGCCTGGAGCCCAGATCCTCCTTTGGCCCCAAGTCCCAAGATCACAGCAGAGCTGGGCCCAGAGCCAGTGAGTTGGACTCCAGAATCCACGTTTAACCACTAAACAGGACAGTTTGCTGGGCAGCCTGGCGAACAGGCCGGTGGCAACACACAAACGTCCCAGGAAGGCTTTCCCAGGCTCCTTTCTCAAGGCCTCGCAGGGAGGCCTTGTCTTGCTGAGGGTGCCTTCCTCTTGGGCTGTGGCACCTCTGCCTTTCTGGTGACTCACCCTTTCCCTTGATATCATAGCCCTTTCGCTGTGGCCACAGAGAAGACTGGGCGTCTGAAAGCCCATTTACTTGCGTATGGTCTGATCATTAGCAGGGAATGAAGACAGGTCTCTTAATTCCATACTGTCAGTGCCTCTCCTCTTGTCTTCCTTGTTGATGTCCTGAAAAGGGGCAGCCAGTGGTAGAGGGATTCTGGGAAGCCGTGGGCTTGGACGTGTCTCTTACCCGGGCTCTAAATGGGCAAAGCCATCCACAGAAGAGGAGTCACGTGACCCATTTGCAGACTAGGAAGAGCACTGAAGATACTACTAGGAGAATGGGGGGCAAGGGGAGGAAGGGAAAATTGGTTCCAAAGTGGTTGCAGGAGGCCTGACCCAGGGCAGAGGTGCGAATGGGTGGAGAGAAGTAAATGGACTCAAGAGATATTTAGGAAGTTCCGGGACGCTGTGGACTGAGAGAGGGAGAGAAGGACAATGCCCAGTTTTCTGGTCTAGGTGACCTGGTTGGTTAACTGTTGATGCATAAAAACACCCTCAAACTTGGTGGCTAGAACAACAATCTTTTGTTGTTCCTCACACGTCAGCGGGTCAGCAGAGGGTGAGCTGACCTAGACTGGGGCCAGTTGGGTGGCTCTGCTGCGCGTGCCTCTCATCTTTCTCTTCCTGGGACCAGCAGAGTACTCCCAGCATGCCCCTCTCCTAAAGCAGCCGAGCGTAAGAGGGCGAGGGCAAACGTGTGAGGCCTCTGCAGGTCCAGGCTTGGAAATGGCATCTGCACTTCTGCCTCTCTGACCCCCACGGGCAAGTGGTGGGAATGAGACCTGGCAAAGGTGGGACACAGGGAGGAGGGAGAACCATGGCCACCAATGCCATCGGCCACAGGCCACGCCCAGATGAGGGTGGCTCTATTCTCGGAGTTAGGAGACATGGATGGAGAAGCAGGCCGGAGGGAAGAAGGTGAGTTTAGTCAGGACCCGGAAGGTTGGTGATGCCTGTGGACGTCTGAGTAGAGATGGTGAAGAAGCCGTTGGATGTGTGGCTGAAGACAATGGTTTGGAAATGAGCAGCCGGTCCCGAAGGGAGGGACCTGTAGAAAGGATGCAGGTGGGACAGCTGGAGACCCCCAGAGGCACCTGCAAAGGACAAGTCAAGGTGCAGGAAGAGACCATGAGGGAGGGGGCCGACGGAAGCCCGTGGAAGGACCTTCCTGGGAGCTGACGCGCAACAGGGTCAGGCGCTGCATGGAAGCCTGTCCCCCATTCAGCAGCGAGGAGGCGGGTCATGGAAACCTTGCAAGAGCAGGCTCGGGGTGCCCCCGAGGCCATGGTTTGTAAGATCTTTTTTATGCAGCACTGTTTTTAGGCTTTGTTGCTGTTGTTATATGTATATCTAATCCTGTGGTTCCCAAACCGCGTGCCTGAGAAGCTGCAGGGAACCCATAAGGGTGCCCAGGATATTTTTACTTTTCTAAGAAGACACAGAGATACTCAGCGTCTGGCAGGCACCCGTGCACTGCTAACGGGAGGCAGCTCCCAGCCCAGCATTAGATTGCGCTGCACGCCTCTCTAGGCTGTTCCCCCCTGTCTTGGCCACACTGCGCTTTCCGCGGTTGCAGTGAGGAACTAGTACTGCAGGGAAATCAAGGTGAAACAGAAAGCAAGGATGGTGTATCCCATCTGATCCCACTATCTGAGACGCTGCATAGCGCCCCACAGGCTCACACGTCCCCTTGGGAAGTCATTTTGATTAAAAATGAAATATTTTCTCCTCCAACATATGTGTATTATTTTCTTCAAGCAGCTACCAACTTGTTAGGGCATTTAGATATATTAAGCTGTTTGCACCTAACTACTTAATAAACAGAACCGTTCGCATTTCTGTTGTCCTAGGAGTACCGTGATATAATTGTTGAGATTCTAAGAGTGTCATGAAGTCCAGCCATTTGGGAAACCGGATCTAGTTGGATGTATCTAAGCGCTCTGTCATAGTCAATGGTGTGTTCACCCCACATTTTACTATGCAGGCTCCCTGTGAGTGACACTTGGGTAGACATCAGACTTATATATAGTTTTCTAAATGAGTAGTTTGAAGGGAGAAAAGTTACACCCAGCTAGTGTGGCTCAATGGTTGAGTGTCAACCCATGAACCAAGAAGCTGAGGGTTCAATTCCCAGTCAGGGCACATGCCCAGGTTGTGAACTTGATCCCCAGTAGGGGGACCACAGAGGGGGTGGGGGACAGCTGATCCATGATGTTTCTGACTCTCTACCCTTCTCCCTTCCTCTCTCTAAAATAAATAAAAACATATTCTTTTAAAAAGAGAGAAAAGTTAGAAGTATATTGGTAGCTTTAATTTCTATCCCTTACACTTCTAAGACAAAGATAAAAATCACTAAATCAAAAATAATCAGAAATTAGGAAATAAAGTAGACAATTATAATTTAGGCTTACTAATTTATTATACATATCTGTCTGAAATTTTATAAAAGATTTCACCTTGGAATATGTTAGAAATAAGTAAATCTTCTTTCCATTCTATCTTCGTCAGGACAGTGGGAAGCTGTTACGAGTTGAAAATAGATGTTTGAACTATAGCCCGGGGCCAACATCACACAGAGTTGTTTGTCCAAGTTGGAGGGTGAGGGGTGAGTCCTGTCTCCAGTTAAATAAATCACTCATGCAACTGAGGTTAAGATTTTTTTAAAGCTGAATTTGTTTTTAAACCTGAAGACAAATTTGATGGACTTTGATGTTTAAGGAAAACAGATTCCAAAGGGTTCTGGGGGGTGGGGGGTGAGAAGTGCTTATTTTTAACAAGTGTGAATACTTCTGTTGTGTATGTCTTTGTACTCATCTCAGAAGCTAATTTGACTTTAGGAAAATTAAATATTGTTGTAGGTATCTTCCATTTTTCTGATTTTATTTATTATTTTCATTAATCTGAGAGAGAGGAACGGGGGGAGGAGAGAGACAGGGAGAGAGAGAGAAACAGATGTGAGAGAAACATTGAGCGGACAGTTGCCTCTGACTGGAGATTGGAGATCAAACCCACAACTTGGGCATGTGGCCTGATCAGGAATCGAACCCACTACCTCCTGGTGTATGGTATGATGCTCCAATCAACTGAGCCATACCAGCCAGGGCCATTTTTATGGTTTTATAGCATTCCTCCCTTGGCACCTGTCTTTCCCCCAGTACATGAGTATGTGAGGCAGATAATTAAATTCAGTAGCCCTGTGTACACAAAAGAAAGTTCTGGAAAGTCGTACTCTAAGTTATTAACAACTATCTGTGGGAGGGATTTAGAAATTGGTGGCTAGGAGAGGACTTCTGCATCTTCATTAACTCTGTATTGATGAACTTTTAACTTTTTTGCTAAAAGAAAAAGAAAAACAGCCAACAAAGCAGTAATAATGGGGGGATCGCAAGGTGCTTAGGACTTTTAAACCAGTCTCTTAAGTGATCAGGGGTCAAAGGGAAATCAAAAACAACACACTATATAGGAAGCAGGAGGATGAGAACACCCTTATGACAATCTTTGGGATGTCCTCAGAGGTAAGTGCACATTCTCACATGTTTTTATTAGAGACTGAAAAGAAATTCTTTTTTACTCTAAAGAGAGAGAGGAAGGGAGAGAGAAAGAAGCATCGATTTGTTGTTCCACTTATTTATGTATTCATTGGTTGCATCTTGTATGTGCCCTGACTGGAGATCAAACCCACAACACTGGTGTTTGGGGATGATACTCTAACCAACTGAGCTACCCAGCCAGGGCCTGTGGGACACTTTATCAACAAGTGAAACTTCATGCAATTTTGACATTTCACTTTCAGTATTACCCTACAAACCAGTGTGATTTGAATGATGTGTGAGACCAATAAAAGGAAGGTTCTAGGCTAGTACTATCTAGTAGAAATAGAACATGGGCCACAAATGCAAATCATGTGGGTAGTTTTAAATTTTCTGCCAGTCCCATTTTTAAAAGTTTTTTTATAGGTGCAATCAATGGTAATATCTTATTAACTCAATATATCCCAAAGGTTATCATTCTTACATACTAGAGGCCTGGTGCCTGAAATGTTTGCATGGATAGGGTCCCCTAGGCCTGGCCAGTGATCAGGGCTGATCAGGTTCCCACCTCCTTGCCTTCCCCCCCTCCTTCCCTCATTCCCTCAATGCCCCACCATGCCAGTTGCCCCCTCATGGTCAGCACACATCATAGCGAGCAATCAAACTCCCAGTCTCCTGATCAAACTCCCCAAGGGACACTTTGAATATTAGCCTTTTATATATATAGACTAGAGGCCCAATGCATGGAATTCGTGCAAGAGCTGGCCTTCCCAGCCTGGGCTGCCTTGTGGCCCGGTGGCCCCCCCTGCCCCCCCACCCACTGGTCATTCCGGAAGGTCGTTCCAGAAGGTTATTCTGCCGTCTGGTCTAATTAGCATATTAGCTCTTTATTATATAGGATACGCAATATAAAAAATACTGATATTTCCTGTTTCGTTCTTGTACTGTCACTGAAATCCAGTGTTTTCTGTACTCATAGTACAACACAATTCCAACTCTCCATGCTTCAAGCCCCCTGTAGCTGTATCTGACTAGGACAGCAGTTCTCAACCTGTGGGTCGTGATCCCTTTGCGGGTCGAACAACCTTTTCACAGGGGTCGCCTAAGACCATCGGAAAACACATATATAATTACATATTGTTTTTGTGATTAATCACTATGCTTTAATGATGTTCAATTTGTAACAATGAAAATACATCCTGCATATCAGATATTTACATGACGATTCATCACAGTAGCAAAATTACAGTTATGAAGTAGCAACGAAAATAATTTTATGGTTGGGGGTCACCACAACATGAGGAACTGTATTAAAGGGTCGCGGCATTAGAAAGGTTGAGAACCACTGGGCTAGGAGCTATTGTATGGGACAGCATGGGTCTAGCCCAGTGATGGCGAACCTATGACACGCGTGTCAGAGGTGACATGCAAACTCATTTTTTTGGTTGATTTTTCTTTGTTAAATGGCATTTAAATATATAAAATAAATATCAAAAATATAAGTCTTTGTTTTACTATGGCTGCAAATATCAAAAATTTCTATATGTGACACGGCACCAGAGTTAAGTTATTAGGGTTTTTCAAAATGCTGACACGCCGAGCTCAAAAGGTTCGCCATCACTGGTCTAGCCTGTTAAAATATACGATGTTGCACCTTCTGTAATGTGAGGACACAGCAAGGTGGCGCTGGCTATGAATCAGGAAGTGGGCTCCCACCCACTGTAGCACCCTGGTCTTGGACTACTAGCCTCCAGAACCATGAGAAATAAATTTCTGTTGTTTGTAAACCAAAAAAAATTAATTAATTAAAAAATATCTATAATGTCAAACTCCAGGTCCTATTAGCTGTGGATTGGATAGGATAGGTAGGTCCTGTCTGGAAATGATTGACAACCCTGGCTCGTACGGACAATCTGAGTCGCACAGGGGTGCGAGGTCTGGCCAGCAGCCGCATCCTGCAGCCACCAACGCAGCCCCGTCAGTTTTCCATCCTAACCCACCTCCTGCTCCGTTCCCTGCAGCGCTGGCTGAACCCTTCCAGCCGAGTAATTTGAAGTGAACTGCCTAACGTGGCTAATGTTTTGCCCTCACAGCTCACAGAGAAGTCCCCCAGGAAAAGAAAGGGGGGCCTTGAAAACATCCTGTCGTCCTCTGAACAGACACTTTACGAGACCCTTTGCCTGGGCAATCCTGGGAAACAATGGAGAGACCAGAAAAGGACACTGAGAGAGAAGGCAAGGGCACCGCTTCCCGCTGTTCCAACGTTTGGGAGCACACGCTCAAAGCAGCAAGCTTAGGACTGGGTGCCGGAATCCACCAGGAGACCCAAGGCCTCCCTGCCCGTTCCCTTCTCTGTGCTCTCAGAAGCTCCTGGGAGTTAGCTCCTCCCTTGCAAGTTGATCTGCCAATAAACTGGCAGAGAGAGGAGGGGGGGAGCCTGGCCTTGCCCTCAGGAACCACCCCCCTCACCCCTTCCAGGGAGAGAGGAGGTAAAACCTAGGACCTGACCCAAAGGTTTCCATCTGGCTAATGGTAAGGATCCCTGGGCTTTGCCTAGGGGGTCCCCATGCTAGGAAGGGCAGACTCACCCTCCGGGCAGTGGGGACTGTGAGCTAGGGTCTGGGACTTATTCCCAGGGTGATGGAGGTCAGAGGTCAGCCAAGCTGGTGCCATTAGGACAGGTACCCCCTAAAGGAGGCTGAGAGGGGTAATCTCAAAGCCATGCTTATTTGGGAGAATCAAAAGAAAAATTGGCCGTAACCGTTTGGCTCAGTGGATAGAGCGTCGGCCTGTGGACTGAAAGGTCCCAGGTTCGATTCCAGTCAAGGGCATGTATCTTGGTTGCGGCACATCCCCAGTAGGGGTGTGCAGAAGGCAGCTGATTGATGTTTCTCTCTCATCGATGTTTCTAACTATCCCTCTCCCTTCCTCTCTGTAAAAAATAAATACAATATAAAAAAAATTGACAGTGTGGCTCAGTGATTGAGTGTCACAGTTCCATTCCTGTTCAGGGCACATGCCTAGGTAGTGGGCTCAAACCCCAGTGGGGGGCATGCAGGAGGCAGCCGATCCATGATTCTTTCTCATCATTGATGTTTCTATCTTTCTCTCTTAAATCAATCCTATATAATAAAACCCTAATATGCAAACAACAGAACGACCGATCGCTATGATGCACACTGACCACCAGAGGGCAGACACTTAATGCAGGAGCTGCCCCCTGGTGGTCAGTGCGCTCCCACAGGGGGAGCACCACTCAGCCAGAAGCCAGGCTCATGACTGGTGAACCCAGGGGCGGGGCCTCTCCCGCCTCCACAGCAGCACTAAGGACCCCTTCGGGGTCCCAGACTGTGAGAGGGCGCAGGCCTGGCTGAGGGACCCCCCCGCCCCCCAGTGCACGAATGTCATGCACCGGGCCTCTTGTAAAAATATATTACATATAAAAAAAGAGCAGATTCTGGAGTCAGACTGTCTGACTTTGGACCTAGCTATACAAAAAAGGAAGGAAAGAAGGAAGGAAGGAAGGA
>NW_006291554.1:85723-104561 GCF_000327345.1 Myotis davidii
AAGAGAGGGAGGGAGGGCAAGCCCAATGCAATAGTACAGATGGGAGTTCTCATTCCTTCACCTCCCAGCCCCGCCTTGACAGGTGCACCCAGTGGGACTGAAATGTGTCCACGGCCTGCACTGGAGCGGCAAGTGCACCCACACCAGCAGATGCTTGGGCTAGAGGACATGGCAATGTGGAGGTGCAGTCTTGCCCTCACCTACTCCTGGCCCTCACAGACTCAGCCCAGCACACACTCCATCCAGGGAGCTCCTTGCTGTCCCCAAGGAGTAACTAAAGACAACAGGGACTCTGGATGAGCCTTTCCAACCCACCATCCTCTGGGCCCGGGTCTCCAGGTTCTCCAACACCAACTGGGCCGAGCCATCTCAAGTCTAACATGGTACCTTTATTAGAATTGATCACTCCTTAGCTCCCCCCAGGGGAGCTATTTTTGGATCTCGAGGGCTAACCTCGGAGCAGGGCTGACCTTGTCCCCGAGCTGAACTTGGCCCAGAATTTGTGGCCTGAAACTCACGGCCCCACACTCAGCCACTCAACTCCATCCGAGGTCGTCCGAGGGCCTGGCCCTCAGGCGTCCTGTCTGCTTGTGCTGGCTTGTCTGCTCCTCACAGGTTTGCTGAACAAGGCTGGGTCCGGTTCCATCATGGCATTGAGAAGGGTGTTCTTTGCCACTTCCTCACTCACTTCATCAAATAATTTAGCCTCAGCCAACAAGTTATTTTTGTTCAAACTGCCGCTCAAGCCCCTGAACAAGCCATTGGAGAACAAGTCATGAGTCATACGTTTTGGAGCTGGAAAAAGCAGCAACTCTGGGGCGGCACTCCCTCCCCACAGCAGTGGGATGACCGGCTCTGCCTGCCTGAGAGGTGGGGCTCTCCCACACCTGCAGGTCGTGAGCCTGCGCTGGACCCTGGCCTCTGGCCTCTAGCATCGGGCCACTTTCATCTCCTGACTCTAGCCGGACCCTTCCCTCTCCTGTGCCTTTGGGGTCCTACCCACCATCATCACCACCACCGTTTGCTGAGCACTTGCCGCATGCTAGACACCGTGCCAAGCTCTATGTGGGTCTCAGCCTCCCTAAAACCCTGAGAGAGAGGAAGGTTGGGCTACATATGTTTTTAACCTGTCTGTGCCTCAGTTTCCTCACCTGTAAAATGGGGGATAGTGACAGGACCTACCGTGCATGCATTGGTGGTTAGGACAAAGTGTGAAAAGGCATGTATAGGACAGGACCTGACACGTAATACATGTTCAATGCCTGTTAGCTAGTGTTATTACTGTGTTATCATTGCATTTTGCAAACGAAGAAACTCAAGGTACAGGAAGAATCTCAGCAGTCTTAGGTAACTTCCCTGTGCACATCAAGGAAGTGGGAGCAGAGACAGCAATCCAGGCCCTCGGCTCCAAAGCCTGTGTTCTTAACGACTGTGCTGTAGCTCTGCTGCCCTGCACTCCCCTCGTCTAATGGGGCGAACACCTATTCATCCTTCAAAGCCCAACTCACATGTCACCTCCTTGGTGAGCCGGCCTCAACTCCCCAAATGAACATTCCTCTCTCCTGGGGCTCCTATAGGTCCTGACATCCCTCTGTCAGAGACCATTAGTGATAACTCTTTGCATGTCTATCTCCCCATAAACCCGTGGTCGGCAAACTGCGGCTCGAGAGCCACATGCGGCTCTTTGGCCCCTTGAGTGTGGCTCTTCCTAAGCCTTAGGAGGACCCTAATTAAGTTAATAACAATGTACCTACCTATATAGTTTAAGTTTAAAACATTTGGCTCTCAAAAGAAATTTCAATCGTTGTACTGTTGATATTAGGCTCTGTTGACTCATGAGTTTGCCAACCACTGCCATAAACTATCGCTTGCTCTTACCACTGACAGCCCAACCCTGGTGGTGCCAATGAGCGTCTGAGGAGAATGATGGGGAGAAAGACAGGAGAACGAGAGAGGCAGTGACCCCTGTGGTATGAGCGGAGGACCCCGCACTATTGCTCGCAGAGAGTGATGCACTCTGTTGGCCCAAATCCCAGAAATGATGGTTCTGCCAATCACAAGTCTTCTCCAGTGGGCACTTAGGAGACCAGGGTACCCACGAAGGGGATGGGGTAGAGCCTAGTTCTTAAACAGGGACCTGAGCTGCTGAGGCTGAGAGAGCCGATCTCAGCCGATGCCCTTCGCCCTGGGAGGGCAGGGAGCCCAGGGCATCTAGAAGTTAGCGCTCAAGGCCAGGCAGGCTTCCAGGAGGCACAGAGAGGAAAGGACCTGGCCCAGGCTGGACGGGAGAGCAGGGGTTGGGGCGGGTAGAGTTGGGTGGCAGATCAGGAGAGCGGGAAGAAGCTGTGGACACGGTGCCTCTGACGTCACAGGCCCTTTGGGCAAAGGGGCAGGAATGGACAGCACTTGACGTACGTTCAGAGCTTGAGAACCAGGCCCTGTGCTGACCAAAGCCCTCACACACCTACCTCCTCCTGTACAAGGGAAAGTGGTCCAGAGTATCGGAATGGGGCAGATTCTGCGTCTCTGGAAGCATATAGAAGAGGGACAAGGACAGAATGGCCGAGATGCAGCCAATATAATTGGTGATGCTGGGAGGACTCCAGGTGATGAATGCCAGGGACACAAAGGATCCAGATGCCCAGGCCAGAGTCACCAGCCCCAGACCCGTCGTCCTGGAAGGAAAGATCAGAGCTTGTCTAAGGGGCCTCGGAGGCCCAAAGGCTGGAAGAATCAGCTCCCCCCAATCCACAACCTCCAGTCTCCACCGTGTCCCCACACCCAGCGTGACCTGGGAGAGTGCAGTTCTCTGCTGGTCAAAGCAGGTAGTCATTCGTCTGGGCCTACCTCGTGGGGTCAGGAGTGGGAGAAGTAAGACCCACGCAACCCTGAGGGGGTGTGCAGAGAGAGAGAGTGGGTAGGAGGACACTGGGCCATCAGCGAGCTCTCCCACGGTGAAGGGCCTGAGACTCAGCCACGGCCGAGCCGGTCCGTGCGAGGCAGACACGGGGACAGACTGCCCGGGACCAGTGCTACTTCTGCTGCTCGCTCTGCCTGACCTTGAGCCAGTGCCTTTACCGCTTGGATTCTGTTGTCTTACATAGGCTAAGGACGGTGTTTGGGAGCTGTTTTTGTGAGGGTTTGATGGAATAATCCATGTAAGCTGCCTGTCCCCGGGGGAATGCCCAAGCTTAGCCGCTGCTGTTCGTCTTGGCATCGTCCCGCCCTCTCGCCCGCATGGCCTGCTCCCACCAGCCCATACCTGAGGATGGTGGGCAGGAGCTCGGCACCGTAGGCGAAGAACAAGGTGATCAAGGCGCTCAGGCTGATTTGTCCCACCAGGATCAACAGCATCAGCGTGGTTTTCAACTCTGTAGCCAGACAATGTGACCACCTGAGTTTGGGGCAACCTTCCCATCAGGCCAGGTAGGGGAGGCCTGCCCAGCAGCAGTCCCTGAACCCTGCTCAGAAGGCATCTCAATGGCCCATCCCCACCGCCCGGCCAGCCCACGCAGGCGTGTGGTCAGAGGAGAGGTTCCGCCTGCTGAGGCCCGGCCAGCAGTGGGAGAGCTGCCAGGAGGATGGGCGGTCACACCATCGACTTTGCTGGGCTCGGCCCCCACACCCATGCCTCCCGCAGTCTCCTGTCTTCCACATCCTCCCCAACCCGAGCACCCCGCTCCGTAGGTGCATTTGCGGAGGGAGAAAGGCAGGGGAAGCCGCTTGGAGCTGAGGGTTCACTACCCCTCCTCATCAGCCTCTGCTGGATCCTGGTCCTGTTGGCCCCACTCCCCACTCTGAGCCCAGCTTTTCTTGGCCCTGGGAGGAGAGCAGACATATCTAGTGGGGATTCTAGTCCTGGTTTTCTCTCACTGGTTAGAAATTTTAAACCTTTCTGCTTGACGCATTATAGACTCACTTAAAAAAAAACAAAAAAAAAAACCAAAAACACCACCAAGCAATAGAAATTGAAAAAGGAATTTGTCTCGCCATTTTGTTTTAGCCAGTCCACACTACCAGCATCTCAGAGAATGAAGGTCCCACCCAGTCAAGAGGCTCACAATTCCAACCCTCAGAGAAGGAGGGGGAGCCCCCTTGAGGCAGACCCTGGACACAGTGGCCCTAGTCCAGGCCCCAGCAGCTGAGGGGGTCCTTGTGGGCAGCAATTCTGATTGGGGGAAAACTGACATCTTAATGTCCACATCCTCAGCCCTGTCACTCTCTAGCCCTGTGAGCTGACCTGGAGGTGGTGGTGGAGGGGGGGTTACTCATTTGCCCAAGGGCTCTTTGAAATTTTGAAAATATTGCCAGCTTCCCAAACCCCTGGCTTTCCTTCTTTAGTTCTGAGCCTATGGGACGCCAGGATGCTGGGTCCCCGGGTTCGGCGGGCAGGTTCAGCCTTCCTGGTAAAGTTACAGCTAACAGGCATTTTCCAATCAGAGGCTACAGATGAGCGGCCACGCCTTGGGGAGCAGTGGAAAGATTATTTTTGCTGCATCCGTTCACATTTTTTTTTCTTTGTTTGCTTGTTAATCCTCACCGGAGGATATTTTCCCACTGATTCTTAGAGAGAATGGAAGGGATGGGGAGAGACACAGAGAGAGAAATATCGAGGTGAGAGGCACATCGATTGGTTGCCTCCATTGGGGCTGGGGATTGAGCCTGCAACCAAGGTTATGTGCCCTTGAACAGAAATGAACCCATGACCCTCCAGCCTATGGGCTGACACTTAGTCTATCCACTGAGCCAAACAGGCCAGAACTGTTCACATGTTTTTTTTAAGATTTTTAAAAAATAGATTTTTGAGAGAGAGAGAGAGAGAGAAAGGGAGAGAGAGAGAGAGAGAAACAATGATATGAGAACAAAACATCAATCAACTGCTTCCTGCACACCCTCTATGGGGGATTGATCCCATATATTCTGACCAGGAATTGAACCAGCAACCTTTCGGTGCATATGTTCTGACTGGGAACTGAACCAGGAACCTTTCGGTGCACTGATGCATCTGTGCATACCCAGGGATGCATCACCCGATCTAATGTGGATTGAAATCAAGTGGAAGAAGGCTGTCCACTCTCCTGCCCACACAGGGATGATTACTCCAGACAGCTCACCCTCTCCCAGGCCTCTGAGAGCTGTGAGTGCCTGGTCTTGGGGACCCCACTGCCCAGGGAGGGCAGTGCTCTAGTGGTTAGTGCCTGTTCTGGAGGTACCTGGGCCCCTGCAGAGAAGGTAGGTTGTAGGTGTAGGATGCTGACTCCCAGGGTGTCTTGTTGGAGAGACAGGGCAAGAGGCACGAGGGAGGGATTTGACAGAAGGCATGGGGAGGGGGAAGGGGGTGTACCTGAGGGGATGAAAAGAATAAGCAAGTTCAGGAAGCTGCCTTGGAAGAGAGACCCAGCCATAGTCCACTTCCTCCCAAAATGCTCAAAGAGAAAGATGCTGCACAGCCGGGCAGGCATCCCCATCATGCCAGGAATTATCGTGCTCATCTGGTACTTCACACCAAAATCCCTCATCTTCAAGGTCAATGTAGAATAGCTGTGACCAACACTAAACCTGGAATGAGACCGGAAGATAACTACTCAGAGAGAACGAGAGAGAGAACACTCACAGATACCCTCATGCAGACGGGGCAAAATGAAGACAGAAGCGAAGGAGGGGGGAGCAGGGTGGGAATGGAAGGGAGAAATACACACACATCTGGAATCTACCGACCACACCCAGTCCTTAGGCCTTGCTCCCTTGCAGCCAGGCCATGCCCCATTCCTTCACCAGAGCTCCTGGCATGCACTTCTGTTTGCAGTCCCTGCTGGCCAGCCTTGGGGACTCACCACACACAGCCCATCACCAAGGTCACCTTGCGCAGTTGACTATTGTTATAGAAGTCCAGGATGGAGGCATTGGTCACATTCTTTCCAGGCACCTGTAGCTACAGGACAAACAGGACCAGCCAGAGGCAGGGCGGGGACCCCAGCTTGCTCCCACCCCTAGCAGACCCACAAGGCCCTGCCCCCACAGTGCCAGCCTGGTCTCTGGTCTTCCCCTGACGGGATTTGATTTTGCTGTCACTGTTCCCTTCAAGCAGTGGGCTAGAGACACCCTCTGGGCCAAGACCCACCTGAAAGGATGAGGCGGGAAGAGGCCCTTCCACAACCCCCAGCCCTGCCCTACACTGGGCCCGAGGCCTCTTACCTTGTCCAACAGACTTAAAGGAATGGTCCTCTTGTTCATGTCCGCTGCATAGCGCAGTACGTGCTTGGCCTCCTCTACCTTCCCCTTCACCAACAGCCACCGAGGGGACTCTGGGAGAATCCTGCATGGCACACCCTCCTTTATTCATCACTCCAAGATGCCCCAGACACCCAAGTGGGCCCCATCTCTGCCTCAGGGGTGGCCATCCTGTTCCAGCATGAGGTCATTCAGATAACAGAGGCCTTGAAGGTGACCGTCAACCGCAAGATGTCCTCCGTCCCTCCTTGAAAGTTCATCCCTTTCCCTTCCTAAGCCACACACAGGTCCCGCAGCTGCTCGGTGTCACCCTGGCCATTATTTCCCCTGCCTGGCAGTGTCTTTCCTCTCAGCCACCTTGAAGAGCTCAACTACTTTCTACCTCCAGGGTCATCCTCACCTGCCCAGGCACACGGAGGGCACTTGTCTTCCAGGCCCACACCCGTTATTAGAGCCCATCTACATCGCTGGGAGTTCAGCCCAACACTATGAAAAAGTTGTCCCCTAAGTGGCTCCATTTTTCAGTCCCTCCTCATTCCTCAACTCCCTGTCGCTCCAGGGAAGTCAACTCAAGGTTATCAAGACCAACTTTACTAGACTCTTTTTTGTTTGCCCTTAACCCTGACCATTCCTTGTCCTTAAATCTTGCCTTTTGGTTTTCTGACCGGCTCTGGCGTCCCTTTAACGGTCTCTTCTGAGGAGGGTTAATGCTGGAGTTCCAGAGGCTCTGCCACTGGCTCTCTCTCATCTCATCCCCACGTTCCTCCCAGGGAACAATCCACTCACTCCGTCCCTTCGAGGATCCTTCCAACTTCCAAGTCCGTCGGACCCAGCCCCGGGCATGCCCCGGGCCCCTCAGCTTACCAGATAAAGGAGACGAGGAATAACACGGGGGCCGTGCCCAACAGAAACAGCAACCGCCAGTTGGAAAAGCTGTAGGCGAAGGCACTCAGGAAAATGAGCCCCAGAGAGTAGAAGCACTGGCTCAGGATGATGGCGTGGGCCCGGTGCTCGCCCACGAGCCACTCAACAGCTGTGCAGAAGCCAAGAGGACAAAAGCCCGGTTAGCTCGGGGTCCCTGAGGCGGCTCCCGCAGCCAGCCTTCTGAGACGCCCAGCCCCGCGTGGGACAGTTCAGACTGAGCACACATTCTCTGTCCCTCTAGGCAGCCCGAGGTGGAGGTTGCTTCCTCCGCTCCATGTGCCATTGGATGGCAACTCGGTCCTGCAGGCTCGTGGCCCCTCCCCCGACCCCCATCGTCTCAAATCCCGCCCTCCCGGTGCACACTCCCCTCCATGCACCCCGTCCGTGCAGCCTGGCCTCACTTAAAGCCATGCTGGTGATGCTGTGGCCCACCAGGGCCTGGGACACCCCGAAGCGGAAGAACAGGTACTGGTGAAAGCTGTTGACGAAAGCTGTCCCAAAGCCAAAGATGATGATCCCCACGTTCGACAGCAGGATGGAGGGGTAGCGGCCAAGCCTGCGGGCATCGAAGGAAGGCTGTGTCAAGCGCATGAACCTCCGAGTCTGGACCCAGCCCAACACTCGGGCCAGGTCCTGAACCATCCATCGGCCTCCAGTGTCCCCCCCCCCTTGCCTCCCTCAGTCTGAGACTCAGCTCTGCATGCCCATGAGGAGGAGGCAGGGGCGCCCCAGGGACCGGAAGAAACTCTGGGGGACTCACTTGTCGCTTATGAACCCGAAGATGAGCGCCCCCGTCAGGAGGCCTGTCAGGAACATGGACTGCACGGCTTCCGGGGAAAATTCCTCACCACACACCAGATCAAACTGGGGATTACACGCAGGGGTTGGCCACAGGCCTCCGCCTAGGGCCAGCCGTCTGGTTCCTGAGACGGAGTCTCCTCCCCGGGTGGGCGTTTAGGCAGAAGGGGCCTGGGACAGGGACGGGCAGCAGGCCTCAGCTGTCACCCCTGCCGTCCATCCTGCATCTGGCACAATCTGGGAGTTAGGCCTGAAGAGCGGGACCAGGGGCAGAGCCAAGATAGGGGGTAGATGGAGAGGTCCCTGTTTAAAGGCCAACATCACTAAAGACCATTTCCCAAATGCAGATGCTGGGCTCCAGCCCAGAGGTTCAGATTGGCAGGTCTGTGCTCTGAAGGGCCCAGGTTGCATCTGAGACTGCTTTTTTCTCCAGCTCCCTACCTTCTGTGAGTTCAGAGGGCAGAGCCACAACTGCAGAAGCAACTCCTTGGACAGATGGCAAACCCTGCCTCTGTCCCTACCCCCAAATCCACTCTAGCTTTCTGGCTAAGAAGGGCGAGACTAGAGCTGGGCAGCAAGAATTCTAAGTTTCTGCCTCGGCCCTTCCTCTGCACGGTGACCTCGGGCCAACTCCTTCCCCTCCCCGAGTCTCAGTTTCTCCACTTGTTTGGGGAGGGGGGGCACATCTCTGGGCCCATGCCACCGGCAACTCAGGACAAGTCGCACCTCATTGATCACTGATCGCGTCTTGCTCTCAGGATAGACCCACCCCTGGCTGCACGACTGTGTGTAGTTGAGGCCATACTTGATGATGGAATCCAAATCCCAGCTCACAGGCAGGAACATGCGGCAGGTCAGGAAGCTGCCGTTTTTGAACCGGGGCAGGGTCAGATTCAGCTGCTCAGCCTCTGACAGGTTAGGGCCCACGGCCAGAATCCAGCTGGTGTTGCAATAGGCCTTCTGCTCTGCGGCCACGAGGAGGTCCGCGTACATGAACACGACCGCCAGGAGGTTGGGGATGAAGGCCAGGGCCACCAGCCTTCGTTGGAAGGGGCCAAACTTCCCCATCGCTTCCATGATACTGGCAAACTTGTCACCCTGGTTGCTCTCTATGGACCTCAACCTGCGTAACAAGAAGTCCAGAGACCAGGAACGGGGTTGTTCTGCCGCCATCTGCTGGGTTAAGTCCCTGTAAGAGGGCTGGGGTTGGAGCTCCATTGAATTGTCTTCATGTGTCATCTGTTCAGAGAAAGGATGCAGCTCAGTGTCTACCAACTGACTTGAAATTGGCCTGTCTTAGAACGATTTGGATTCCAACCTTGATGTTCTCTGTAGCTCCCACCTTTGCTTCTGAAGTTTCTTAGTTAATTTGACCCCCATTGGCCCGCCCATTCCTATTTCTTGAATGTTTTAGACAATGTCCTGCTAAGTGCTGAGTTCTCCGACAATTTCCCTGCTGCTGAAACTTAGTTTACACACACACACACCAAGGCACTACCAGTCTTGCAAAAGTAGAGTTCTCCAGGGAACATTGTTTCAAGAAAACAGCACCTAAAACATCCCCCAAATGTGGATCAGGAGTGGCCAGGAACTAAGGCCACAGAGATGGAGCTGATGCAGTGAGGCATCAAAATAGCAGGGTGAGCCCAGCCAGCGTGACTCAGTGGTTGAGAGTCGACCTATGAACCAGGAGGTCACAGTTTGATTCCCAGTCAGGGCACATGCTTGGGTTGTGGGTTCAAGGAGTGTAGGAGGCAGCCAATGAATGATTCTTTCTCATCATTAACTAGAGGCCCAGTGCACGACATTTGGGCACTGGGGTGGGGGGGTGGCCCTCAGCCCAGCCTGCATCCTCTAGCAGTCCGGGGCCCCAGGGAGTGGACCTAAGCCAGCAGTCGGACATCCCCTGAGGGGTCCTTAGTGCTGCAGCCACTGCTGCTGTGCTCGCCAGCCATGAGCCCAGCTTCTGACTGAGCGCACTGACCACCAGGGGGCAGCTCCTGCATTGAGTGTCTGCCCCCTGGTGGTCAGTGCATATCATAGCCACTGGTTGTTCCCCTGTTTGGTCGATTTGCATATTAGCCTTTTACCATATAGGATGTTTCTATCTCCCTCTCCCTTCCTCTCTGAAATCAATAAAAATATATTTTAACAAATATGTGCAAAGATACCCATTAGGGTGGCTAATACTTTAAAAACAAAACAAAACAGCAAGTGTTGTTGAGGAAGTGGAGAAATTGGAACCCTTGTACAGTGCCGCTGGGAATGTAAAAGGGCAGCCAAGGAATGCAGGCAGCTCTAGCAGCTGGAAAGGGCAGGAGAACGAATGCTCCCCAGGAGCCTCCAGGAAAGAACGCAGTCCTGCCGACTGACGCCATGACCTATGCCCAGTGAGGCCCATTTTGGACTTCCGCCTTCCAGAGCTGCGACGTAATAAATGTGTGTTGTTTGAGCCACTAAATTTGTGGTCATTTGTTACAGCAGCATAAGGAAACTAATACGGTGCATACATGTGTAAGGTGGGAGGGGGGCGGAGGTGGATGGAGGAGGCTTCCCAGGGAGGGCACTTTGCCCACAGATCTCTGGCTCTCAGGAGCCAGCTGTCCCCACCTTGCCCTCGGGGTTCCCTTCAGTGTCCCCCAGCATCACCTGAATGCCCACGGGGCTCTTGACAGTCAGCAAGGCCCTGGAGCACTTGCTCCCTCTACTGACCCCACAGGTCCCCTGGCAGGTGGACAGGCCCAAGGTAATTGGTTCTCAATGTACAAAAGAGGAAAGTGAGCCCTGGCCAGTGTTCTCAGTGGTTAGAGCATCGGCCCAAACACTGAAGGGTCTCAGGTTCGATTCCCGGTCAAGGGCACCTACCTGGGTTGCAGGTTTGATCCCCAGCTCCATTCAGGGTGCATGCGGGAAGCAACCAATCTATGTCTCTCTCTCACATCAATGCTCTCTCTCTCTCTCTCCCTGCCCCTTTCCCTCCTTCCCTCCCACTCTCTCTAAACACACACACACACACACACACACACACACACACAAAATCAATAGAAAAAATATCCTTGGGTGAGGAGTAACAACAGAAAAAGAGGAAACTGAGGCCTGGAAAATAAACATATAGCCAGAAGCAATGCTCCGTCTGAGGCAGGAAATGGCCTGATGCCACCCCAAACCCACACTTCCTGGGCAGCCTGCTCCTTTCACAGACTCCACACAGTCGAGCGGTCCTGGCAGGCTCCTGTCCACATCTGTGCTGAGAATACGGCCCCACACTTGCCAGGTGTCATCAAAACTGCCACCCTCCCCGTCCCTCCTCCCTGGAGACGGAACCACAAACCAAAGCCAGGACCCACCTCAGCATACTTCAGGCCTACCCAGGTGGTTGGCAGCAGAACCTTTGGGTTCCATTGGTGGCCAGGAAGTAGTGTCACAATGGGGCAGGGGGTGGGGTAGGCATGGTGAGGAGCAGCATTCCACTCCAGGGGCATAGCTGGCCAGAGACCCCAGGGAGAGACTGGGGCAAGACAGGTGGGAAAGTCTCCACATGAGCCAGCTCCACGCCTTTGTGCAGACTGTTCCCGGCTCCTGGGGCCCCTGCCCTCCCCTTAAAGGTCCCACCTCCACTGAGGGAAGATCTTCCATCTGTCCAGACACAACTCACCTGTCCTCAGTCCCCAGGCCTACGGTGGGGGGAGGAAGGAGAGGCAGAGGGGGGATAGGACCCCCTTCAGCTGCTCCCAGATCTGGGGGCAGCGGTGAGCGCCGAGCCTCGGGCCTGGCCCCCTAGCAGCTCTGTGCAGGGCAGTTCTTCCACTGCCGCAGCAGGGAGGGGAGAGAGCAGAGGTGGAAGACTGGTGGTGAGAAGTCTGGGAGCTGCCATAGGATGGCTTCTCCTTCTCTGGAAGGAGGAGAGGCTGTTAGGAGGCAGAATGAGGGGATGCAGATGGGAGGTTAGAAAAAGCCATTGGTGAGCCCGGCCGGCACAGCTCAGTGGCTGAGTGTTGACCTATGAACCAGTAGGTCACGGTTCGATTCCGGGTCAGGGCACATGCTCCGGTTACAGGCTCAATCCCCAGTAGGGGGCGTGCAGGAGACAGCTGATCAATGTTTCATCATTGGTGTTTCTAACTCTCCCTTTTCTTTCCTCTCTAAAATCAATAAATAATAAACGCTTAATATGCAAATTGACCAAAATGCGAAACTACTGGTCGCAATAAGGCGCACTGACCACGAGGGGGCAGGCGCTCAATGCAGGAGCTGCCCCCAGCCTGCTGGCCCCAGGCCAGCCAAGGCAGGTGCCAGTGGAGACCCCAATTGCCCCTCCGATTGCCCTGGCAGAAGGAGGTGACAGGCAGCGGCAGCGGGGAGATTGTGGGGCAGGGCTGGCTGGCAAGCAGGTGGCACCAGGCTGATCAAGGCAGGTGCCAGTGGGGCTCCCCGCCCCCTGATTGTCCCGCAGATTGCTCCACAGATCAGTCCTGATCCGCTGGCCAGGCCTAGGGACCCTACCCATACATGAATTCCATGCATCAGGCCTCTAGTATCTACACTAATAAAAGAGAAACATGCAAATTGCTGTCACTCCGCTACTCCCACCAGCCAATCAGGATGAGAATGCAAATTAACCCAACAAAGATGGCGGTTAATTTGCATATGCAGGCGCAGAGCGAAGACTGAAGGCTCCGCCGTAGCGAAGACTGAAGACTGAAGACAACTGAAGACTGAAAAGGCGTGGCTTCTCCACTGCAGCCGGAGCAAAGGCCTGGGTCCCGGGTGCCCAAGGAAAACTGGTGCCAGCAGCCAGGGGAAGGAAGGCCTATTGCACAAATCTCTTCATGCACAGGTCTCTAATATATATATGAAAAGAAAAAGCCACTGGTGAGAGTTGGAAAACAAGCTGACTAGAAAAAGCTGGTGGGAAAGCTGGGCGCAGTGAAAGGCCCAGTTGTGGCTGATGACTAGCAGCTCATTCACTGAAAAGATGTGGTGGGCGTGTGACCCTTTTCAGCAGTGCCCCACAGTGCCCAGCAGTCTGGGGTGCAGGGAGAGAAAAGGCAGATGTTTGGGTTCTTTAGCTGCTATCGTTTTGCAAATTGGGGCACAACTAAAGGGTGAAAGGGATAACGTACAGGATGCTGGCAAACAATGTCTATCTCTCCATAGAAATGAAAATGATGGCTTACAGCCTCAAATCTGAGGACAGAGGTGGGGAGGCAGAACAAGGTCTACAGACCACAGGGCCCAGTGGATGGTGTTACAGACAATGTGTCCTCCCCCAGTCTCCCACATTTCTATGTTGAAGCCCTAAGCCCCAGTGATAGGTAAAGATGGGCCTTGGGGCCCTAACTGGTTTGGCTCAGTGGATAGAGCAGTGATGGCAAACCCTTTGAGCTCGGTGTGTCAGCATTTTGAAAAACCCTAACTTAACTCTGGTGCCGTGTCACATATAGAAATTACTTGATATTTGCAACTATAGTAAAACAAAGACATATTTTTGATATTTATTTTATATATTTAAATGCCATTTAATAAAGGAAAATTAACCAAAAAAATGAGTTCGTGTGTCACCTCTGACACGCGTGTCATAGGTTCGCCATCACTGGGATAGAGCGTCAGCCTGTGGACTCAAGGGTCCCAGGTTCTATTCTGGTCAAGGGCATGTACCTGGGTTGCGGGCACATGCCCAGTAGGGAGTGTGCAGGAGGCAGCTGATTGATGTTTCTCTCTCATCGATGTTTCTAACTCTCTATCCCTCTCCCTTCCTCTCTGTAAAAAAATCAATAAAATATATTTTTTAAAAAAAGAAGATGGGCCTTGGGGAGGTAATTTGGGTTCGATGAGGTCATGAAGGCAGGCCTTCCTGATGAGATTAGTGGCTTTCTAGGAAGGAGAGAGATCTCGCACCCTCCATCCACACACACAGGAAAGACCATGTGAAGGCAGCACGAGAAGGTGGCTGCCTGCAAGCCAAGATGAGAGCCCTCATCAGAACCTGCCCCTGCTGGCACCCTGATCTTGGACTTCCAGCCTCTAGGACTATGAGAAAATAAATTACTGTTGAAAACCACCCACCTCTGGCACTGGGTGAACTTAAGGCCAGGTCAGTGGGTTGGACTTGGTGGGCACAGTGTCAAAGTAGAGGAGGTGGCAAGGGAAGTGCGGGTGCCTTAGCCTTTGACAGTGACACAGGGAACACAAGATGCACAGCACAGGGCCCAATCTCAGGGGTCTCTCTGAGGAGGGTGGGCACTAAGCCTGGTGGCCAGGGGGCTCCTCCTGGGCAGAAGCCAAGGAAACCGAGACGCTAACCCCTCCCTGACAGATGAGTGAGTGAGTGGGCAGCGAGTGAGGCAGTGTCCAGGGTGGCTGAGTCAGGGCCACACTTGAGGACTCAGTCCAGCCCAGTGCCTGGCAGTGTCCTGGGGGTGGAGGGTGGCCCTCCTTTCCTATCTCCTTGGACCCTGGGGGCAGACTGTGAAGCCCTCTGCCTTTCACACCCAGGACACTGCCAGGCAGGGCCGCCAAGATGAGTCCTTGCTGGTTAGTGTTAAGGGACCTAGAAAATCATCCATTTGAAAGTGGGAAGCCGGAGGCCCAGTGTAGGAGGGCTCCTGCACCCAAGCCTGAGATGGGAGCTCTGCACTAACTTCCACAAAGCTGGCTATAGCATGAGCAGTGGGCCCACTGCTAGCACGACCCCAAATCTGGGCTGTTCTGGGCTCCCCAACCGAGGCAGAACAGCCCAGCCCAGCCCAGGCCGCCCACAGCTCCTTGGGGTCGAGTCCACATCAGGCTGCATGTCTTCTCGGGGGTCTCAGCTGCTGATCTCACACCAGCAAGCACCCAAAGACGAGCATCTGCCCATGGGCCAGAGGAAGCCACGGGGCACGCTGTAATACACCCAGGGGGAAAAAACCTTTCTCCCCAGGGGCCCCCAGTCCCTAAAGAAATGAGTCTCCGAAGACCTGTCCGGAGGCAATAGGTGAATTTTGCATCTTGCTTGTGCCAATAGAGGGGTCCATCTAAGTCTCTTTCAGGAAAGATCACTGCGCCTCAAAGGGATGCAAGGGTCCGTATCTTAGAGCTGGAAACCGCCTTCCGCTTTGAACTGGCCTTTCCCGGCTCCACTTGGGTTTTTATTTCTCACCATGGCAGTTTCAGCCCGGGTGCCACACTGTGCCAAGAAACACGGTGCAGTGTCCCCAAGAGAAGGCTTTGGCTTGGGACTGACTCCATGAGGGTAACCAAGTAGGAAGCAAAACAGAACTGTCTGTCGCTTCATAGCTGAGAACCGTGAATGACAACTGTCCCGGTATACGAGAGGATTGCTGGACGCGTCCATGCTGGGTTTACAGAGGAGAACTGGTCAAGCACCTACCACCACCTCTAGGCGCCATAGAGATAGAGGGGTCAGGGGAGCTGTACCCCCCACAAGACTATCAGAGGGCAAGTTACAACTAAGACCCTGACCCAGAAGAGGGTGTTGGGGTGGGGCTCAAGGGATAAGAAGGGGAGAGGCCCCATCCCAGGTGCTTCTGGGAGTGGGCATGGCAGTGGGTGCTGGTGCTGGTGCTGGAGTCGGGTCCTGGTGTGTTGCCTCCATCAGCAAAGCCGGACTTGCTCTCAGGTCCTGCGGTGTCCAGGGAATTAGGTCAGAAGGACGTGCTTCTCACAGAGGCCTCCCCTGGGCTGGGAGTTCTTCCTGAGGCCCCCGTTTCATTTTCTGCGGGCGCTAACTTCTGAGTCCTAGAGGGAGCGAAAAGCCATCACTGGCCGACCCAGAAGTGACTCCATAGCAGTCAGATGTCTCCCCTAAGTAGGGGATCTAACCCCAAGGCCAGTCAGATGTTTGTGGTTCCTAAACCCCCTCATTGGTCTGTAAGTGGCCATGGACGGATGGTGAGGCAGAGGCGTGGGCTGCTGAGGTAGGGCACTGATGGGAAGCCAGGGTCCCGGGCTGCAGAGAAAGTGGGCTGCTCACCGCAGCTGGGGGCCCTGGTCCAGGTCCTGGATGGTGTCCTTCATGGCCTGGCCACGTGTCTCGGGCAGCAGCGCACAGAGCAAGCCCGCCCCGATGGGGAGGCTGCCGTAGATGACCATCGGGAGGGCCTCGTGGTAGTCGCCCAGCAGCATCACCAGGGGCGTGAGGATGCCCGCGATCCTCGAGAAGATGGCCACCAGCCCCATGCCCGTCTGCCTGCGGGGAAGCCCGTGCCAGCTGGGGACCTGGCCTCAAGCCCAGGCTGCAGTGCCAGCTCAGCGTACTTCCTTGGGAGGGACCAGATCTCTGTATGGCCCCCCAGGCCTGCAGGGCCTCCGGGCGCATCCAGCGCCCCTCCCTCCCCCCACTGAGAGTCCAAGGCTGCTGCCACCTCCAGGCCTCTCTGTCAGCGGCTGAGCTCCTGCCCATCTGTCCAGTTTCAGGGCGAAGGCTGCCCCTCCTGAGTACCCCACCCCCCACATGACGGTTCCTTCTTCGGAGCCATTCATTCTTAGATGTATCCCATGGCACAGTCCTGACGCGGCCGGGGCGTGGCTTACTTCACTACCAGCCGGGACAACTTGGATTTGGACGACATTTGTAGATGCCCTGGCCCCCACCCAGCACGGCTGCCCAGAGCCACCCCGAAAGCTATATGTGGGTGGCGGCGAGGGTGGAGGAGGGATGGCCACCATCAGGGTTTCGTGAGCGGAGGAGGGGAACGGTGCCAGCAGCCCTTACCTGATGATGGTGGGGAAGAGCTCAGCAGAGTAGACGTAGGAGATGGTAAACCCAGCAGCTGTGGCGAACTTCCCCACGATGGCCAGTACGGTGCCCACTACAGGCAGGTCTGGTGAAGGAGGCTGGTCAGCCACACGGAGGGCAGACAGCCCATCCCCTGGGCCCTGCTCCCTGCCCCCCGCACCCAGACACCTAACCCCGGGGAAGCCCTCGCTCCAGAAAGAGAAGCCATGGGACTCTGGCCACAGGTGAGGGAGGGTGGGGGGGCCAGGGGAGAGCCAGTGCAGGTACCTGCCGGGACGAAGATGATGCTGATACACATGAGGCCACCCAGAACCAGAGTCCCCATCTGGCTCCACCTGCGGCCAAACCACTGCATCATGAAGATGCTGGAGTAGCGGGCGGGCACCTCCACGGCTCCGAAGATCAGCTGCGTCAGGTAGATGTCCAGGCCAAAGTCCCCCACCTGGAGGCTCAGGCCGAAGTACCCCAGACTGTCCACAAACCTACAAAGTATCCAAGGGTCCCTGTCACTTCTGGGTGACGAGACACCATCACACTCAGAGAGGGGTCCTGACTTGGTCAGAAGTCCCCGTCAGGGAGACTTCTGCCGTCGCCAGCTATGCCTTGGGCAGGGATGTTGCTACTGTTATGAATCGTCATGTAAATATCTGATACGCAGGATGGTCTTAGGCGACCCCTGTGAAAGGGTCGTTCGACCGCCAAAGGGGTCGCGACCCACAGGTTGAGAACCGCTGGGCTAGACAGCCAGGGAGAGGCCCCGTCATTCCCGAGCAGCCCATCCCAGCCAGAGAGCCACTGTCCCACATCCCTCGGTCCCACACCAGGGAGGGGCATGGCCCCAGTGCCCTCACCAGACGGCAAAGAGAATCAGGGTCACCTTCCGGAGCTGGGGGTGTCTGAACAGATCCAGGGCGTTCCCCGAGGGGCCTGTCTTCTCAGGGGCCAGCTGGGGGGAAGGCACCGAGTGAGGCCCGCAGAACGGCCTGTGGGTCAGACCAGGGGCGGGCAGCGCCCTGCCCTGAGTACCTGGCTCAGCAGCTCCGGGGAGAGTTTCCGCCCGTTGACTGAGGCCGCCTTCTCGATGGCTTGTTTCGCCTCCTCAACCCGCCCCCGGGCCAGGAGCCAGCGGGCAGACTCTGGCAGAGCCCTGCAGGTCAAGAACGGGTGTGTGTATGGGGCACGAAGTCCTAGAGCCCCCTAGTACCCGAGAGCCTCCCTGGCTGTTCCAGTGCACACTGAACCCCATACCCTGGGCAGGCCCCTCTCCCAGACGAGTCCCTGAGCGGGCCATGGGAGGAACGCGGGTCTACACTCTAAGCCCGTGGGAGCACGGCTGACCGAGGGTGCTCGCTCCGGGAAGCACCTCCTCACCAGAAGTAGAAGAAGAGCAGCAGGACGGGCGCGGCGCCTGAGATCTGAAAGAGCCGCCAGTTACGGACGCCATAGGCAAGCCCGGCCAGGGCCATCTGCCCCACGGAGAAGCTGCACTGGGCCAGGACCACGGCCTGGGTCCTCCGCGAGGGCCCCACCCACTCTGCCACTGTGAACGGAGACGGGGAGACTGGGCCAGGCCCTGCCCTCACACCCCCCATCTCCCCAGAAGCCACCCTGTCAGGTAGGGGCCTCAGTCCCAGCCCAGGAAGCACAGGTGTGACCCTGTAGGTGTGGTCCCCAGCAAGGCGCCCTGAGGCAGTGTGGGGATGAGGCCAGTCCCCAGGGCGTCCGCCTGTGGCTCAGGCTGCAGGCCAGATACTCACGCAGGGTGACATTTGTCAAGGCGTAGCCAGAGACGGCTGTAGCCACAGCAAAGCGCAGGACCATGTAGAGGTCAAAGGTGGGCACAAACGCCGTGGCCAGGCCGATGATGGCGAAGAGCAGCAGCTGGATCAGGATGCAGGCTTTGCGACCAATCCTGCGGCACAGAGGGGACAGGTCCGGGGGGAATCTCGGAGGGGAGGGGAGAGAGGGAGACTCAGCCCTGCCCTGGGCTCTCTGTGTGGAGGATACACGGTCCCACCCTGAGGCCCTTGTGCTGGTGCCTAAGGTTTGCTAGGGAAGAGGTGAGCTAGGCAAGGGATGGGCTAGGGAAGGGGTGAGTGAGGGAAGGGGTGAGCTAGGGAAGGGTTGAGCTAGGGAAGGGGTGAG
>NW_006291554.1:104801-134110 GCF_000327345.1 Myotis davidii
GGAAGGGATGGGCTAGGGAAGGGGTGAGTGAGGGAAGGGGTGAGCTAGGGAAGAGGTGAGCTAGGGAAGGGGTGAGCTAGGGAAGGGATGAGCTAGGGAAGGGATGGGTTCGTCAAGGTTCTTACCAGTCACAGAGGGGCCCAAAGATGAGAGCGCCGATGAGGAGGCCGGCCATGTACACTGACTGCGAGGTCTCCTTCAGGTGCTTCTGATCACAAACCAAGTTGAACTGAGGCAGACACAGGCAGATATGAGGCCGGGGCAGCTGGGGACAAGTCCTTTATCATCTAGGCCGCCCACTACGGACGGCTCACGGCAGGTGCCCTCGGTTCCCAAACTGTGTGTCAGGGTACCCCCGGGAACATGAGTGTGGCATGGTATGTAAACTAGTGAAGACAGTACAGCAATACGTGACATCTGTCTGATATCACATAAACGACTAGCTCAGGACGGTTGTTTCAACACGAGACCACGCTCCTTTCCTCTCAGTGGCTCATACCTACGGGAAGTTGTGTTTTTGGCCATTGCTATGAGGAAAAGCAAGCACCGTGAGAAAATCTATGTGGATCCGCAAATGAGGGTGGCGGCGTTCAAGGATTGAGAAGGTGTGCCATTTCCAATAGGCCAGTGATGGTGAACCTATGACACGCGTGTCAGAGGTGACATGCGAACTCATTTTTTTTTGGTTGATTTTTCTTGTTCAATGGCATTTAAATAGATAAAATAAATATCAAAAATATAAGTCTTTGTTTTACTATGGTTGCAAATATCAAAAAATTTTTATGTGTGACACGGCACCAGAGTTAAGTTAGGGTTTTTCAAAATGCTGACACGCCGAGCTCAAAAGGTTCGCCATCACTGGAATAGGCCCAAACATCCTATTAGTAAGTAATTGTGTTTCTTTAAGAATGAAATAAAAACGTGTCCTTTTAATCTGTGTCTTAATTTTTAAGAACAGTTATTAAATTGTTAGAACATAAATGCTTGAGTTGTTTGCAGGGTTATGTATTTCTTGGTATCTAGAGATGCCAAGAAAAATTACCAACACGCTAAGGATGCAGAGTTTGGGGACCTCTGACAGAAGCATTAATTGGTGCTTCCTGACAAAGCGGGCCTCTTCCTCACAGCCAGGTAACCCGTGACCCACCGGGCTACCCAAGTCCTCTCATCCAGAAGCAAAACGCGCCCCCCCCCAAAGCTGTCCTCATTCACAGGCAGTCAGAATACTAAGGGGTGAGGGGGTGAGGTTAGGATGGAGGGGAGCCCGTCCACGCACACATGGTGGGGGAGGAGGTGGAGGCAGCGCACCCGGAGACACACAGAGAGAACCCGACAGACAGACAGACTGGAACCCCCAGGAATAACATGCATGTCCATGTAACTCTGAACACATGTCTATTGCATGTGCCCACCCAGGGAATCCATGTGATCACCCCTCACCCCACTGATGTGTGGGCCCCTCGGGGAGTTCTGTGCCCCTTGCACACAGCTTGACTCCACTTCACCCTCCTGGTACCTGGGGCCCAGCTCACACAGCGGCTCTTCCGGAAGCTCCCATTCCCTCATTCAGAGGAAGCAACTTCTAGCCTCCGGCCCAGCGCTCTTTCTCTCTGAGTGAGGAGCCAGGTCTTCCCCTGAGCATCAGGGGCAGGGTGCCTCCCCCTGACTGTTCCCCATGGTGCATACTCGGGGGTCTTTGGTTGAATAAAACTCCAAGCACAGTCCTGCACAGGCTGCGAACAAGGGCGAGTGGTGGCTTCCAGCCACCTGGATGTTTGCCTGGGCGTTTAGGATGGCGCTGTTTGGCCGCCCGGCAGAGTTCATGGGCACGTGGACAGGCAGGCACGCCCCCAGCATCTGAGGCGGTGAAGGCGGAACCTGGGATGGGTGATGCTGGGGAGACGGGAGGGGAGGCCAGTGAGGGGCGGACGGGGCTAGCTGGACACGATCCAGAGATGGGGAGCGCCTGGGCTGTCTCCCTCTGGGCGGGGTGAGGGGGGCCAACGAAGACCGAAACACACCCTCGGGCGCCAGGGCTCTGGGCAGGTGTAGGGTCACATATTAAAGGGAAGTTTGGGTAAAACACTCGCCTCTGAGAGCTTCTAAGAAAGAAATCTTTTACCCATTGGGGGAAATAAATGTTGAATCTCTGGATTCCAGATTGTGTCCTCCACCTGGAGGTGAGACTGCGTTGATCCTCTCAAGCGTGCCAACCCCTTTGCCCCCGGTCCCGCTCCTGCAGGGCACTGGACAGCAGGAGCCGCGTGGGTCCCAGCTCCATGGCCAGTCCATGATGCCACCCTGGCAAAGTCCCACCCCCACTCTGAGACCCACCCCGCCATCTAGGAAAAAACGGCGTGGGCCAGGATGCTTGCCGAGGGGTTCTCTTAATCGGAGGCAGATGGAGTGGGGATCTTTCTGTTCTCTGCCTGGGTCCCTCCGGGAGAATGAACTGAGCAAGAACAATGACCTGTACTCAACAGGACAAGTCCTAGAGTCACGGGGGTCCTCCAGCATCCCAGGGATCGGCAGGAGGAGACCGGGAGGGAGAAGCTAACAGGTAGGAAGCCAAGGCAAGTGAGCAGAAAGGCAGATGAGCGGACAGTGAAAGAGATTAGCATTGGGAAAACACAGGAAGATGGGCACGCAGGTGTACACACAGGCGCGGACTGAGGACACGGGAGGGAAAGGGAGAAAGACAGAAAAGCAGGAGGGAACAGGAAGAAAGGCAGGCGATTGGGCAGACAGGCAGGACAGACAAAAGAACAGGCAAACATGGACAGACGGATGGGCAGAGAGACCAGACAGAGGAAACGGATGGAGAGGTAGACGGGCCTTGAGGCAAAGGACAGAGAGAAAAACAAGGGGATTGGCCAAAAGACCAACAGGCATATCAATGGTTAACCAGTCAGGCATAGGGGCAAGACAAAGGCAGCAACAGCCAGTGACTGAGGGCAAGGCTACAGCAGAGGAAGTGACAGACCCCAAACAAGTGGCCAGCCAGCCCCACAGGCAGCCTACCTCATTCTTTAGGGACAGGGGCCTGTCTTCGGGATACTCCCAGCCCGCCTCGCAAGGCTGTGTCTCGTTGAAGCGGTGGCTGAGGATGTCCTCCAGGCTGGCACCGTGGGGGGGCGGCCGGAACATGCGGCAGGGCTCGGGACTGCCCGCAGCATCCAGGGGCACGCTCAGGGTCAGCTGCTCCGCAGCACTCAGGTTCAAGGTGAGGTTCTTGACCCAGGCCACTGAGCAGTGGTGGGGCTCCTCCAGGGCCATGAAGACCTGGCCAAACATATAGAAGGCAGACAGGAAGTTGGGGACACTCAGCAGCAGCAGCAGCTGCACCTGAAAGCGACCAAAGTTGCCTGTTTCAGCCAAGACCTCGGAAAACTGAGCCATGTCGATTGGCCACCACGTCCTCAGCCTGAGGCCGGCAGAGAGCTGTGCACCTTGGCCCAGGGTTCCCTGCTCCTCTTGGCTGTGATAACGGCGGCATTAATGTTTAACCCAGCCGCACTCAGCTGCACCTTCACACCTCAGCTCCCTGTCAAGGATGGAGGATGATAAAAAAAATAGTCTACTCGGGCTTGCAGAATCAGACGATGTTTTATTAGACACTGGAAACCTCCCAGGCCCAGCGCGCGTGACAGAGCTTTACCCAAACATTATATAGTATACAGCGCCCCCCACCCACCGTCAACAGCCACATCCTAAACAACCCATACCCAGTTCAAGCCCTTCATCACAATAGAATCCACATTCTGAGAGTAGTTGCGATACCCGAAGGGACACAGAAGTCCCTCTAGCAACCAGCCCACGCTAGCAGAGCAGGGTAAGTCAGGAGAGCTGCAAGGACCCAGCCTGCAGATTTATCACATCTGTCCATGGACCAACCTAGCCTCTTGACTCATGATCACCTCATCTTTCTCCTGTGGGTCCTGGTCCTGGTGGTGTGTAACGCCAGTCAATCCCAAGGCAGCATGGAGGTCAGGAGACCCATCAAGGGCATAAAAGCTTTTCATCTTCAGCAATGAAGACAATTCAAGAATACAAAGCAATTACGGAGGAGCCAAGAGCTACATTTTGATCTCTAATCAAGGAATCAATCATAAACACAAGCCAAGATGAAAAACAAATGCAGCTGCCCAGAGTAGCCCCCGCGACCCTAGGCAAGCTCAGTGACAACCAAAGAGCACAGGGCCAACTCTCTCTATCACAGGTCCCAGCTGTGAGACAACAAAGGCAGAACTTCAAAGAGGACTCTCCCAAAGATAAAGGCTCCCATCCTCCCATATTTTACCCCTGGGGGGAAGTCTTACCAGATGAAAGACCCAGGTCTTGGGAGGAGTCTAGTTCAGTCATGGGCCCGATCCCCAGTAGGGGGCGTGCTGGAGGCAGCCCATCAATGATTCTTATCATTGATGTTTCTTTCCCCCTCCCTTCCTCTCTGAAATCAATAAAAAATATATGTATTTTAAAAATCGCTCATTATTGAGGTTTCTAAATAGCAAATAAGCAAATGAAAAGATGTTCAAGATTGTCATTAGGGAGTTGCAAATTAAAAAGTGATACCATTACACACACATATGAGTACAAATCGATATTCACAGGTGAGAATATAAAATGGTATAGCCACTTGGGAAGACAGCTGGTGACTTCTCATAAAACTAGACATACTCTTTCTTATTATACAGTCCACAACTGGGTTCCTTGATATTTACCCAAAAGAGTTGAAAATTTATATCCACACAAAATGAATGTTCATTGCGGTTTTACCCATAACTGCCCAGACTTAGAAGCAACCAGTAGGTGAATGGATTAATAAACTGTGATACATCCAGACAGGGAACATTATTTAGTGCTAAAAAGAAAAGGGCTAACAAGCCATGAAAAGACATGGAGAAACCTTAAATGCATATGACGAGGTGAAGGAAGTCATTCAGAAAAGGCTAAATACTGTATGATCTTAACTGTATTACATTCTGGAAAAGGCAAAAGTATGGAAATAGTAAAAAGATCACCAGTTGCCGGGAACTAAAGGGGAGGAATGAACAGGCAGAATACAGAGGATTTCAGGGCAGTGACACTATTCTGTACGATACTGTAACGATGACACATGTCATTATATATTTGTCCAAACCCATTGAATGCACAACAGAAAGAGTGAATCTGGACTTTGAGTGATAGTAACTGATCAATGTAGGTTCACTGACTGCAACAAATGTACTACTCTGGTGCAGGATGTTGATAGCAGGGAAGTTTGTCACGTATGGATTCAGGGAGTAGATGGAAACTCTATACTTTCTGTTCCATTTTGCTATAAAACTAAAACTTCTCTATAAAATAAAGGGGTAGATGAGGTGGCCCAAAGAAAGGACCTGTAAACTGCTGCACTGAGCATCACCACTCTCTCTCGACAAGATCTGACCGTGTTAGAGAGAATGGCCAAGTGGAGGGGTGCTGCTCCGGCCTGCCCGTCCCCAAGACACCAGGGTCACTTTTGAATAACCAGCACCCCCTCTCTGGTCCCCACAATAGTCAGAGTCCACTTTTATGACCTGCTTATCTTAAAAGCAAACTCAATCAGATCTGATACTGCCAATACCAGAACTGGAGCTCTGGATGACCAAGACCCACAAGCAGTCCTATCACTGGTCAAAGGCCACCTTCCTGGAAGGGATTACGCTCAGGGAGATTACTTCTCCAGGAGGTGGAGGAACAGAGGGGCCTAGAATCTTCTATGAAACCCCACCATTGCAATCTCAAAGCCAAACGGAGACCAGTTCAGCCCTGCTCTGAACTTCCCAAAAGGAACTCTCACGAGCTTGAATCAAGCATTTCCCCTGCCCACACCCACAAGTAGGATCAAGTCAGAAAAGATCAATGTACGGCGTTCTCTATCCCATTCTGCCAGACTCCTCTGGGTGGGTCCTCTCTCCTTCCCCTTTGGGATCCCAGCTTTCCCATGTGAACAAGGATTCTGTAGGTCATATACATTGTTTAAAGTTTATGTGCACTTTCGCTTTTCTGCATTTTTAAGAAACATTATAGTAGAGACTCTGACCCACTCCCCATTCCTCCCCACTCACCGCCACTCCAGTAAAGATTCCTTACACCACCACAGACAATTTACTCTTTATTGATTAAAAATGAAGGAAACATGCAGCAAAATACAAAGTCAAAAAAGGGGTGGGGGTGAGTCAAATATTTTACATCTTCCATAATCTAGCACACGTCGTAAGGAGGAACCTCCGTTTATTGATACACTATTATTCTATCCTCCAGATTATTAAATAGTATCAGCTGGCTCTAGGATTTGGTTCAAAACGTAAGCAAAAAACCAAACAAACCCAATAGTCATTTAGAAACACCATACATTTCACAAACAGCATTGGCACAGGTTACCTTGTGCTAAAGTCAGTCCCTACCACAGCGAGTCCTGGGGACCTTGGGAAAAGGGTGTACCCTGAACCGCCCACCACTCCTGGAAAGGAGCGAGGTCTCTCACTAGGTCACGTGCTGTCCCACCTGGAAGTTTCTGTTCACTTATTTTCTCAGCATCACTGCGCGAGGCAGCAAAGGGAGTCCCCCATACCGCATGCACGAGAACGAACGCCGTCCTGCAGCCTGGTGACTCCTCATACCCAGCAGGCAAACAATGAACTGGGAGCAAAGAGAAAGCCCCAGCCACTTCCACTGCCGTGCTTGTCCCACTGCCGTCCAAAGGCAATGGCTGGCTGGAGACACTGACCAGGACAGGCTGCCGCTTCCCCCCGGCCTGGGCTTTCACCGCCTACAAACAGAAAGCCACAACAGTGATGCCACACCCTTTGGACTCATAAACAAGTAGATGACGATGGGCTTATTGGACACCAAAACACAGACTCTAGGTAAGCTACTAGTCTTGCGCCAAAGAGGACACTATCTCTTTCTCAAACTTATTCCTACCTCCCTGTCTTTATTCCCTCTACCTGCCTCTAAAAAAAATAAATACATTTTTTTTAAAAAAGAAAGAAAAAGGTAAATATTTTCCCAGCAAGCTGATCAACCTTCTTTCCTCTCTCTAGGCTCCGCAGGCTCTCCGCCATTAACAATCCTGCTTGGACCATGGACTTCGGTGTCTGATCCGTAATCTACTTTCTTCCCAACCTCCATCTCAAACCCATCCTCTCTCCTACTCCCCAACATCCACCCCTTTCCCAACATGCCTGTGCATCCAGGGTAGGCTAAGAAAGCCCGTGACTAAAACTACGAGCTCCGGATGAAACAAGAACTGTGACAAGTCACCTGTAGGGAGAGCCTTGAGACACTCCGAGAAAACCAGGTAAAGCAACCTTGCTATTCACAGACCAACAATGCTGGACGTGCTGGAGCCACTCCCTAAGAGGCAGCTCAGCTCTCCCCGCTTCCTGGGGCCAGAGCCCCTGTGTGTGTGGTGTAAGGCCAGGCTGAGGATCCCTTACATATACAAAACGCGTTAGGGCTCTTTGCAATTAGACAAAGGCTGACTGTGAAACAGTAGGAAAAAAAAAATCAACCCCATTGATTATTCACAAATTGCATTATGAGTGCACTTTTTTAAAACCTAAAGAATAATTTACATTATTTCTGTAGAAAATCAAACGAATACTGTCTGTCAGAAACCCGAAGTCACGGCACATGTGGTTTCAATCTCTGCCTTGGGCCAGGGTCCGTGCACTGCAGGGCGGACCCCCTCCGAAGGTCAGTGCAGGCGAGGGGCGGAGCAGGCCTCTCCAGCGCAGTGGCGTCCGTTATTGCTGCGGAAATCTCAGCCTTGCATTTCCTTGTGACTCGGAGGCCAGGCAAACTGATTTTCAGGGGAGGATTGAGGAGCAGTTTTTGTTCAACTTAATTTTTTAAATTCTGAAAATAAATAACTTCCACAATGATATGAGTTATGATTTTTTTTCTGTCCAAAAACCACTGCTGGGAAAATTCACTTTAACAAGCCGATACTGGGTATTTTCTCTAAAAACAGTTCCAAGTTCCACTTTGAAGGATCCGATGGCGAAGTTGGACTACAGTCAGATGTTTTGCACCAGCTGAAGTTAAGGCTAGCGACCCTTTCTGGAGGGAATAGTGAAGAGGGTGCCTGAGAGCAGCTTCAGCAAAACGCTTAGAAACACCATGAACAAAACTCGAAGACGGTTTAGGCGCCTCCATCTGAGGCTGTGCTTTTTCCTAACAAAGGTTGCTAGAATTCACATCAGATTAAAAAAAAATCCCTAAATTAAACTCTCTGGGCTCCAGCTGGACAATCAACTTTTAATTGCTACTTCCGTGGGGTTAAGGGACATCCCAAGAACCCACATCCTGTCAGGTGTGGGAGAAGAGGCGGCACGAGGAAGCCCGACACAGCTGCTACTTTCCACCCAGCGCCGTCAATGGAGTAAGGCAAGATGAGCTGAAAGATCTCCTCCTGGGCTGAGGCACGCGGGCCGCTTCGCAGATGGAGGAAGGTAGGAGACATGGAAGGTGACTAACGGAACTCTGTAAGGGGATGCTGGCCACTGGTGATCCAACTTTTCTTTCCCTGTGGGAAACGGGGGGGAGATGGCAGGGCGAACACGAGGAAAGACCTCTAAAACTCCTAGCTGGGAAGTTGGTTGCTGGGTTCTTTGGCAGTAGTGGGTTTGGGCCACAGAAGTAACAGAGATACGCATGTGTGGAATCTTCTGAGGCCTCCTCGTCCAGGGCTGTGATTTAGCTGATGCTGAGCTGGGCAAATCCTATTAGTTTACCATCATCCGGAATATCCGAGCCTTCGACACCAGATGCCTAAGAACCAAACAAAATGAGAAGCTGTGGCTATTTATAAACAAATCACAGGTAGCAATTAAAACTGATATGGGGATTGTGGGAGTGCAGGCAGTAGGGGAGGGGTCCCTGGGATAGAAACAGAAGGCAGATGAAGGGATCTCTTCCAGAAGGGATGGGGCTGGAGTCAAATTAGCTCACAATCTCTCCTGCGCACAGTCAAGGGCCTGGGGTAGGAGGTTTCCTGGGAGGGCAGAGAAAGAGAGGGCCACTCAAAGGGAGACTTCAGCCCAGGACCTTGCGGGGTGGCTAAGTGAACACAATCCACAATATTTTAAAATTCTCATCACCCAGCCCTGGCCAGTGTGGCTCAGTTGGTTGAGCATTATCCTGGGCATTGAAAGGTCGCAGGTTCAATTCCCAGTCAGAGCACATGCCCAGGTTGAGGGCACCATCCCCGGTCAGGGTGTGTGCAGGAGGCAGCTGATGGATGTTTCTCTCTCTCCTCTCTCCCCTTCCTCTCTCTAAAATCAATTAAAACACATTTAAATAAATAAATAACAGTAAAATTCTCATCACCCAGAGAATACGGAAGCTGGTCTGCAGGGGCTACTGGTGTGTAAAAAGGAAGATGGTTAATAAGGAGGAGGAGGCGAATACCAGTTTGAAAGTGACAGATCGATTCGACTGAGGTTCTTCCACAATTTTCTGCAAATTAGCTGCCACTACAATCAAACAGAAACAGTCATGAGCTTAGTCGATCCATTTTCAGCCATATTTTAAGAATTTAAATGGTAGTTTTTAGTCTTCTATGTACAATCAAAATGGAAGCAGAAAGTTTCTTCACTCCCCAAATCTGACTGTGCATTATCTTACTGCCTGCTTTTTCTAGGACTAGCTCTACAGATTTCTGTTTACCTCTTAGCTCCACAAGGGTAGCGCTCATCCTCCAAAATGGATTGGACATGGCCAAGCTTACTTTAACTTGTAATTTTTGTCATCACTTCTACCAGTCTCCCAGCGATCTGGGTGGGCTTTTCACTATCACCAAAGGTCACAAAGCAAACTCAGGAGTGACATTTTCTCTTTTTGTAAGGAACTGTGCCCAATACTTGTTATTTCAGCCAAGCCAGGGACCATTCCAAGAACCACCGATATGCGCTCAGTGGAATCCAAGCCTGGTTTTCTTGGCCCTAAGTACACAGACAGAGACGGGGGGCAGGGCAGAGCAGAGTGGAGTTACCTATGACTAAATCCCTTCCATCCACCAGGCCAGCAGAGATGAGTTCCTGAGAGACGCCCTCCGCTGTATCTGCAAGGACAAAGCAGAGGTGTTCCATTTCTTGTGCTGCACGTCACTGCTAACCCTCCCAGCAGGCGCTGGCACTGCCAGACTTCAGCTACTAAATCTACAGAACCAGGAAGGCAGGGGGAGGTCTTCCTCCCACACACGTAGGTTTAAGCACTGGGATTATCTCAACTGAGGAATTCTCACAGGTCTAGCCGGAGGGCAAAAGCAATACAACCAGACAGCAAATGTGAGCTCAAGGTAAAGATAACTGTCTCAATAATGGTGTCATTTCAGTGGGAGAGCACCTGCCAGGGATGCTGCTGAGGAAACGCCTGGTCCAAGGGCAGCCCTGGCCTGTGCCTCATGAGCTCTGAGACATGATGGCAAACCTGCCACATCCCCAGGGCTAATAAAACAGTGATTTTTTTCTCTCTCTTAATTAAATCTTGGAAAAATAAAATGCAATCTCTTGTTTCTGGGATCACACTCCCAACCTTTTGCTGAAATCTTTTATGATGATGATGATGGGCTTTTCTTCATAGCTAATTATGTTGGGGGCTATCATCTGAGCAACTGTAATGAGAAACTAAAAAGATGAAGACAGAGTATCCCCAGTTACCCTCACCCCAACTGAGTCAGTGATGCTCCCCCGCAAGGGCTGAACCCTGAGCCCCTCCGAGGGGACATGCACACACTTGTGCAGACAACCAGCAATTTGAATTAGTTCTTAAGTATGTGACTCTGCCTGGTTTTTAAAAAGTAGAGCGACTACCCCTCTGTACATCTGCATCTACTCTCTTCCATAGTCAGTTGCTGATATAAGGCAGCAAGAAGATTAAGCATGGCACAAAGGACAGGTATCGGTCTGCCGCTGGCCACTCCCCAAATCTGAACACTGAGTAACGAAGGCAATAAGCCATGTTCCAGGGAGAAGTTCATGGCCAGAAACGCTGCACGACAGGCTCAATGTTAGCCTTGGGAGAGACGAGTCTGGAAGCCTCGTTTTTTTCTTCTTTATTGTCAGGAGGATAACCATGTCCAGTGATAAGAGCAAGAACTTTGCCTCTGACAGATATGGGTTTGAATTCCAGCTACGCCTCTTGCCAGCCAAGTTACTTCACCTGTCTCTTGATTTCATCATCCATACAATGTGGGTAATCTTTATGTAGTGGGTTGTTTTGAGAATTTATGAGATAATGTACATTATCAGAGCACAAGTCTGGCCAACAGTAACAGTAATTAGAACTGTATTAATTACTGTCTGTATTATATAGATGACCACTGAACAACATGAGGGGCAGGTAGGGGCTCTGACCAGCAGTGCAGTGGGAAATTCTGGACTATCCCCACAACTTAACTACTAATAGCCTACTGTTGACTGGAAGCCTTACCAATAACATAAACAGAGAAGTAATACATATTTTGTATGTTACATGTATTATATGGTGCAGTCTAATAATAAAGCAGAGAAAACGTTATTAAGAAAATTACAAGGAAGACAAAACACATTTACAGTATTCATTGAGAAAAATCTGTGTATAAGCACCCACGCAGTTCAAACCCATGCTATTCAAGGGTCACCAGCACTAGATTTTCTAAATGAGGTTAGTAGTAACAAAATGCATTATTTTATTCATATGCCCCCAATCAGGAACATTTTTATCATCCTTTACATAACATAGTTCAAGGACAAAACTTCACAACACCTCTCACTAAACAAAGCAGCAGTTACTTTATCTCCAGTTTTTTTGATGACTTACCTCTCCCAGGAGTAAATTCGAATCGAATATCATTTAGCTCTTTTTTGGAATTCCTATGAAAAACACAGGATGTATAAAATCAATTTCTGAATTTACCCACACAGACTCTGCCAACATATATTAGGAAAGCTGTGCCTCAAGGCTGTCTTGTTCCCAAAGATCATATGATTAGTCCTAATGAGATGAGAAAAAAAAATCAGAAGTAAGTTTTAATGGATGGGTAGGATTTGGGCAGTCCAAGGAGATGGAAAAACAACTGGGCCCATATCGGCAAAGAGTTAACATATGACTCCAGAGATCCTGATACGTGACTGGCAAGGAAAAGCTACACACACCACATAGACTGTACTGAAATTAACCAGGCTCCCTGGAGGTTCTGGTTAAAGGTGGAGAAATTAGAACATAATGTCTAACGGCAGATATGTCTGATCACTTAGAACCCAAATCCATTTTATCTTAACAATGCAGAGGGCTTAGGACTACTGACAAATACTTGAGGAGGTTCCTGTTATTGTGCTTAAAATACAGTTACCCATCTCCAACACAGCCTGCCCCCACCTGATTCAACCCTTGCACCACCTTCTCTGCGCCCTGCATCCAGACTTATATGTCTGCATGTATACTACCTGAAATTTGTTTTTAGCTATTAGTATATAATCCAAATCAACTTCCAACCCAGACTTGATTATTATCAAGTGAGGCATTTCATTTTCTCTTTTCTCCATATTCTTCCTTAGTAGCTAAGAGTGATACATATATATATATATATATATATACACACACACACACACACACACACACACATAATCTATTCTTTCTGAAAGCTAATTAAAAGTAGGTCCAACATTTAGCATCACTAGTGATTTAACTGACATGTCAAGCACCAACACCTTTAAAGACAATAATATGCTCTGATCTGAAACTCTTTCATCATTTAACCTCAAAGTCTTCATCAGCGAGAAGAATCTAGCCCCCTCCTCCATAAACAGGATTGCAACATAGTCCATTAAGAAACCACCCTCTAGAAAGCTTACTGCATCACTTCCAAGTACCTTCTCCACCTTCCTGGAGCACACGTCAAGTAGAAGTTTTGTACTGTCTACTGACCGCTAGAAGGCAGCATAACAAATTTTCAAAAAGAGACAAGTGGCATTCTCTAAGTACAATTAAAATCGGATGAGATTACTCAGACACTATTAATTCAGAACTATGAGATGAAATAGGGTACACTGAGGAGGCTTTTGTAAAGAAAAGATAACCAGATCTGCTTTCCTCACATTTATGGCATAATTTCATTGCTCCTAGTGGTAAAATCAAAACATTCTCCAAACAGCTCTTGCTACCTCTATCTCTAATGATGGTCATATCAAGAGGATGACTAGGAATTCATCTGTGGAAGGAGGAATGAGTCAATACAATTTAGTGAAAGTCTTTTAAAAGTGTTCGTACTGTTTAAGAAGGCCTAAGCCATCTCATGTGATGCTTCTAAAACTAAATTGTTTTCAGCCCTGGCCAGGTAGCTCAGTTGGTTAGAGCAGTGATGGCGAACCTTTTGAGCTTGGCGTGTCAGCATTTTGAAAAACCCCAACTTAACTCTGGTGCCGTGTCACATATAGAAATTTTTTGATATTTGCAACCATAGTAAAACAAATACTTATATTTTTTATATTTATTTTATATATTTAAATGCCATTTAACAAAGAAAAATCAACCAAAAAAATGTTGATTTTTTACAGAGAGGATGGGAGAGGGATAGAGAGTTAGAAACATCGATGAGAGAGAAACATCGATCAGCTGCCTCCTGCACACTCCCCACTGGGCATATGCCCACAACCAAGGTACATGCCCTTGACCGGAATCGAACCTGGGACCCTTTAGTCCATAGGCCGACACTCTATCCACTGAGCTAAACCAGTTAGGGCATAAATAAATTTTAAAGAGCATTTATGAGTAGAGTGAGACTTTATAGCAATACAACATTCACAGCTATTCTGGCAAGAATGCTCTGGAATCCTAATCCGACTTCCTGCAAAGGGAGAGGGTTAAAATGAACAGATTGCCACCATGGCACTTCCTGCAAGCAATCTGTTGCAGCCCCACCAAGAAGCATCAATTAGAGCACTTGCTGTAAAATAGAGAAACAGACAAAACTACACACGTAGAAGTTTTCCCTCCACTTTTAAGGAGAAGGCCTTTATTTGCTCTCTCACAATCAGAAAGCACTCCACTCTTGGGTTAGTTGATCTCAGAATCCATGCTATTTATATGGTCACAATTACAAGACTAACTTTCAGAGAAGCCCACTTAGTGCTATTTCCCTAAAAACTCTTCCTCGGTTAAAGACCATATTCCTATCTAAATGACCTACATTGCAAATGCACAATTAGTGGAGAAACAATGAAGAGTATGTACCAGTTGACTGTCAACATCCAAGGCCTCACGCTGCTCCTACTATTTCAGAGTGAAATAACACACCTGCAAGCAGATGCACCGATGCCAGGAGGACACGCAGCCTATCCGGTTACTCTTGGGCACAGACTATTGGAACAAGGAGTAACTTTCGAAGAGAAAAGAGCGTGTTCAGAGTATTCAGAAGACAAAACAAGACAAAAACATCGACTGACCTTAATCTTAGTACTAGGCTGATGGGGATCTTGGTTTCTTGTGAACCTGCTCCTGGCGACAGAGCCTAAAAAGCATTGAAAGGTAGAGGTCACTGCCAGGACTGCTAAGCATGGAGGTGACCACTGCTCATCTGCAGAGGAACCGTCCACTGGTAGCACGTTTCTCCATCGCCAGGTGAGGCCATCCTGGTCCCGAGGACGTGCCCTGCTGTGGGAGGACATGCACTTTCCCCCGCTGCTTTCATAAGTCTGTGTGGTCCAGAGTATGTGGATTTACAGATGACATTCCCTCATTTTAATAAAGTCTACCCTCATAAAATTGACAAGTATCTTAAAAAGAGGAATACTGGAAAATCATGGATTGTAGACAGTATTAATAAATAACACAAACAAAAGTGAACAAAAAGAGAACAGTCGACAATTTTCCTAGTGTCAAGATAACTGTCAGCTGCATTCTGAAGTTAAACATAATAAGGATTTAATGAAAAGCTGACAACATTAACCCCCAAATTTTGATGTTTGAAATGTTTCCATTGTTAACATTTTTTTTTTTTGCTTAAAAATCTGTGTGATCCTTATAAAACTCTCTTATCTGCATACATTTAAAACTGGGGAAAAAGAATTCAAACTTGTTTCAAAATCTACCACCTAATATAATAAGGTCACCTTATTATATGAGCACATTCCTCTCTGCTTTTTACATCTTCCCAGAGGCTAACCACTAACGCATGCCCCTGCTTTACCTGAGCTGTTTTTGCTGGCTCTGCGGGGGGTGGGAGAGAGACTTGAGTTGGCTGTGCAGGCGTCTGCCCAGCTGGCTGAGGTAGATGAGCAGAAATCTCTTCTGGAACTTGAAGTAAAGTACCCACGGGATCCGTTGTTGGAAACAGCTGTAACAGAATGAATATCTTTGAATAATGTTTCATTCATCGCCATTGAGCAAGGTTGGCTGGACCTCAAAAAACAATGCATTCTTTTGTGTCTGGCTTCTTTCATAGCATAGTTTGTTCAGTGATGCTGCAGCATATATTAGTAATTCACTTTTTTCTTCTTCTTCAATATAGAAGTTCATTGTATCATACTTACTTTTAACCACATCTATTCTGCACCCTTTGCCCAGCAAAACAGCACGTTCAAAATACAAATTTAAGTATGCAATACAAAATTATACAAGCTACCTTTTTCTATGTCTAGGGACTTTCCATTACTTATAAAGAAAGACAATCAGCCAGTAATTCCTTAGTATAGCTGAAATGCTTTTCAAAATGGATATGAAACTTTTTGACTAACATAGACATTATATATGTTATTTTGCATGTTTGAAATATTTCTACATTTTAATTATGTAACTTGGAGAAGAAAAGTTAGTGAAAAGAAATCAAATTTAGAATTAAAAGAAAAAAATTAGAAGGACAAGAAGAGAGGTCAACAGCTCATAATATATAAGCAAAATCAAGGAGATCAGGAAGTAAAATTTTGTGTTCATTTAGTTTCATATAGAGGAAATCAAAAGTTACTCATTGGTTCTGGATTTTGATAGAAAAACAGAACTTTAAGATTAGTTTTCAAAATGTTAATATAATTAGTAACACTTTTCAAAATGAAGCAGGCACATATATGTTTGCCAAAAATAAACACAGAAACAGAGTAATGAGAGGATGTGGAGAAATTGGAAGCTTGTGCATTGCAAAACAGTATGGTGGTTCCTCAAAAACTTAATAATAGAATTATTGTAGGATTCAGCAATTCCCTTCTGGGTACAGACCCGAAAGAATTGAAAGCAGGGACTTCAACAGGTATTTGTGCAGCCATTTTCATAGGAATTTTATTAACAACTAGTAGTCTGGTGCATGAAATCCATGCACTCGGGGGGAGGTGGGGAGGGAGTTCCTCAGCCCAGATTGCGAGAGGGCGCAGGCCAGGCTGAGGGACCCCACCAGTGCCCGACTGGGGCCAGGGAGGGACACAGGAGGTTGGCCAGCTGGGGAGGGCTCCGGGGTGTGTCCGGCCCATCTCGCTCAATCCCGATCAGCCAGACCCCAGCAGCAGGCTAACCTACTGGTTGGAGTGTCTGGCCCCTGGTGGCACATCATAGCGACCCAGTCGACTGTCTGCCCCTGGTGGTCAGTGCACATCATAGCGAGCAGTTGAGCGGCCTTATCATATCATTAGCATATTACACTTTGATTGGTTGAATGGCTGACCGGATGACCGGACACTTAGCATATTAGGCTTTTATTATATAGGATAGTCAAAAGATGGAAGCAATCCAAGTGTCACCAACAGACGAATGGATAAACAAATGTGGTATATACATACAATGGAATATTATTCAGCCTTAAAAAGGAAGGAAATAAATTCTGATACATGTTAATATATGAACACTCAGCACCGGCTGCCTCGGCCCTCGCAGCCCAGCTTCATCCAGAAGGATGTCTGGACGGTCTTCGGGATGGTTGTTCTGCTGTTTGGTCTAATTAGCATGTTAGCTCTTTATTATATAGGATGTGCTTAACATTAAAACCAAACCCAAACAAAAGCCCATATTCTTTAACAATTCAATAATCACAACTACTTACCTCAGAATTTGATAATTCTTTCACTCGGGGAGACTAAAAGAAATACAAAAAAAAGAAGCCTTGTTAACTCAAAACTCGGGTTACTTGGTCAGTTCCAAACTGCACAGAAAGCTGAATCGCAAGTGAACTCCATTTCTCCTGATCCACACGTTAACTCACCGGCAACTCTCGTGAAAGTTTTCAGGAAAAAGAAAACTGTCGTGACTATTGTAATCTTTGTTCAGGTGGCCTGCACTGATGGTATCTGAAGAGCTCACAACTTGAAGTTTATAAACAAACATAACGAGACTGAGTTCTCAGACAGCAGGAAGGTCACATTTCTCAAAGCACAACTTTCTACTAATTATGAACATATTATGTGTGTAATATACCAGACCAAATGTCAACCTTCAAGCTAAAATTTAATAATTCTCAACACAGGGTAATTATGATTATGGGCTTTAATGAAGAAAACCCTAGAGCCAAAATTGAAAAACCAATTATAATCTACCATATGAAAATCTAAGCTAAAGTTATTTAATAAATCAAAACAGTTAGTAGTAATTCTGGATACTACTGGGGAACAAAAAAAAACCACAACTTTATCTCTAAACAAATAACAATTTATGGTAAATTCTACCAAATATGGACTTAGACTACTTAAAACGTCAGTTTGGGTTTGTTTTAAAATTCTCATCACCATTTTATTAAGGAGAATCAAGGTTTAGTTAATAGCTAATGTATCACAGCAAGTATATGGCCAACCTCAAACCTTGTTAAAAAAAACACAAACTTTATTATTTGGAAAAAAATGTCAAACTTACATAAAGAACAATACAAAGAACACCAGTGTACCCTTTACCCAGATTCACCTATTAATAGTATTTATTCCTCATCTGCTTTATTGTTTCAATGCTCACTTTCTCTTTTTAAATATACACATATAATACACATAATATATTATATATATTTATAAATTAATAGATAATAATAGTTATTAATAAATAACTGTTTAACACTGAATAATTATTGTATTTCTTAATAGGGATATTTTCTTACATAACACTACTGAAGTTACCAGCTTCAGTAACTTTAACAATAGTACTTTTATTTATAGTCCATAATCCAACTTTTTTCAACAGACCTCGTTTTATAGCCTGTTTTTCTTCCAGTACAGGATAAACTCTAGGGTCGTGTATTGCAGTTAGCGGTCATGTCTCTTTAGGTTGCTTCTATCTGGCACATAAATATTTTTGAAGAATACCCCCCACACACTTTATTTGAATAGAATGCTCCTGATCTGTGTTTGTCTGATGGTTCCTCTTGATCTAGGCTAATTATATGAACTCACAGCTGGAATTCTACAGTGTTGTGTCCTTCCTAGGGTTTCCTATCTTAGGGAAGCACGTGCTCGTCTGCCACTCATTAGTGATGTTAATCATCTACTCAGGGCAATCTTTGATTTCTCCAGTATGTAGGAACTATTTTGTATTTTGCAACTAAAAGGCACTCTGTGAAGAGACACTTTAAAACCATGTAAATATCTTGCTCATCAAAATATTCTCCTATACTTAGCATCTGTTGATGATCCTTGCCTGATCTAATCTTTATGACTGTTTTATGGTGGCTGTAAAATAATAATTCTCCCTGTACAACACTCCTCAACATTTATCAGTCAGCACTGGGATGGCAGTTCACTACAATGAAAAAAACCATTCCTTCCCCCCATTTATTGTTGTGGACTTAATAAATTATTTATAAATTACTGCTACACTTACTGGTTTTAATAGTTAAATTCTCGCTCACTTGGCCACTGGGAGATCCATGAACCAGGCTCATCTATTATGATGATATTTTTGTTTTAATAAAAAATATTTACTTTCTGACAAAAAAAGGTATTCCAGATTCACCTTGTATATTATCTGTGAAAGCCCTGTAATCAATTTCCCCAAGAAACCTTCGTTCTTAAAAGCAGGCAAAGATATACCACTAGCCACTACTCATCCCACAAAAGGTTCTGACCAGTCAAGGCTGTAATGACCTCAAACATTAATATTTCCTACACACATTGGAGACTCCAATAACATGTACATTAAGCTGCTTAATGTTTGTATTAGCTCACTGATTCTCTTCATTTTTTATAAATTCTTTCCTCAGTTTCATTTAGCAGTTTCTATTGCTAGCCTTCAAGTTCATTAATCTTTTCTTGTACAGTGTCTAATCTGCTGCTATTCCCATCCGATCTATTTTCCATCTCAGATATCACAATAGTCTATAAATTTAACTTTGTGTTTGTTTCCTATTCTTGGGGGTGAGCCCTAAAATCACTTCAGGCATTAAATTTAGGCAACAGTGATAAAACAAATGAAAACAAGATTATTTTCACTGCTTCTAGCAAAAACTAGTAGACACACATCATCATCATCAACAAGGTTATATCAAATAGTTTTAAGAAGAGATGAGATGCACTATTACTCTTCAGATAGGAGGTTAGCAGACCTCAGGGTCAAAGTTTCTATTACTATTAGTCTTTCAAGTTCACTAATCTTTTCTTTGCAATGCATAATTAGCCATTAATCCCACCCGGTGTATGTTCATCTTGGACATTGTAGTTTTCATCTCTAGACTTGGGTCATTTGTATGTGCCCTAAATATTATCATGTTCAAACAAACCTGCCAGTTCACTGCTCCACGTAAAATCAATTGGGCTCCTGATGTTGATAAGTTGTTCAAGAAAATTCTGTCACTAACACTTGGATTTTTTATATTTTAGGTGGGTAGGGTGACCAGAATTATAGAATGCAGTATTATCTCAAAGGATTCAGACAGAAAGATAGAGCTCTGGCTGAAGCATGCAGTTTCACAAAACTTACCCTGAGTTGTGAAATTGCTGCTTTCCCTTCTTCACTTTCTTCATCAAACTCATCATCACTCCACTCCCAGCCTCCATCTTCTGTCTTATGGAGACGGCCACTGGAACCTGGCACTCTCCGAACCTGCTCATTGGAAGGGAGACGTAAGTTATGTTAATGTTGACATTTATTATTTAGAAAAGTCAATCATATTCTCCTCTCCTTATACTACTTCAACCCAGCAGATAATCATTCTCCTGTAAGTATCCTCCAGCCCTCGCCGGCTCAGCTCTGCTCATATCTCCACTCTTTCTTTACTCACAACCACTACTTTCCCTATCCTTCTATGCTCTGAACTCGAACATCATCCAAGTCCTTATGTGAAGTCATAATTTTATTTAAAAATCACAATTATACCTGTACAGTTTTAAGAGCCCTATAGCTGTGTAAATTTTGTTAAGAAAAACAACAATCTCCTATCTTTCATCCTATTTACCATAAGCAACCATTTTCAACTCATGTTAGCTTATTCTTTTGGATTGTATTTTCATCTCTCTATGTAACATGGTTTCATTATTACCTGTTTTCTTATTTTAGGAATTAATCTATTGGACTGCCTACTTTGGAAGTTGAGAATTTAACCCTATTACCACCTCTCTACTCTCTTTTCTCAAGATATATTATTTTGGTTAAATCAATATTCAGTGTTTACATAACCTGATTACATAATTGATATGGCTGAGCCTTACTGTGCATTATCATTACTTTTCTTTCCTGCATAACATTTTTGTTTTCCCTGGAGTTAATATTTGCTTATCTCTATGTACTTGTCAAATTTATCCCCCGATTCTCTCCCAGCTATGTACGTCTCCGCCCAGCACATTCATGCACAGTAGGTATTCTGCATCAGCGTCATCTTCTTCAGGAAGACTCCCACCAGAGCCTCCTCTTCTGCTCCCCCAGGAAGGTCTCACACCAGGTCTAGTACTTCTGATCTCCCTCTACCATCATCCAGAGGACCATGCTTTCTGGATCAGGTGACTTCCCTCTTCTTAGTTTAGGCACCTTCCCCACCATTAGCCTGGCTCACTTACTAAAGCCATGCATTTCTAAAACATATCTTTATTCCATCTCTGCATCTCACTGACAGTCTGCCTGTTAAAAAGTCTGGATCAGAAATTATTTCCTTTGATCATGTTGAGGGTAACTGCTCCACTGTGATCTGGTTGCCAGAAGCGCCCCTGAGGCCGTTCTGACTCCTGACCCTGATTCTGACTCCTGCTCCTGTCTGTGATCACTCCTCCTACTCCGACAAGCGTTTTGCTTCCAGTATCTGAGTGATCATGGCGGTGGCCTCAGTGTTGGCCTATTTTCATTCATTGTGCCGGGTACTTGGGCTCCTTCAATCTGGAAATTCATGACCACTAGTTTTAGAATTTTTCCAGAATTATTTATTCAATAATTTCCTTTCTTCTGTTTTTTTTTTTTTCTTTTTAGTTCTCTTTTTCTGGAATTCATTTTACTCATCTGTTGAATCTTTTTAAATGTTCCTTTTACTGTTCTTGTCTTTTCTCTCTTGTTATCTATTTCTTGGCCTTTAGCTCTGTTTTCTGGGAAACATCCTAAACTTGACTCTACAGCTTTTGTACTGAATTTTTTCATTTCTTCTATAATGTTTTCAATTTCCAAGAGCTTTATGTTGGTGGTGCTGCAATCCTCTAAATGCTTTTTTTCACTAACAGCTTTATTGTGATACTAGAGGCCCAATGCACGAAATTTGTGCAAGAGTAGGCCTTCCTTCCCCCGGCTGCTGGCACCAACTTCCCTCTGGCACCTAGGACCCGGCTTCTCTCCAGCCACCAGCACCTGGGCTTCCCTCACAGCCCCAGCTTCATCTAGAAGGTCGTGTGGAAGGACGCCCGGTTTAATTAGCATATTACACTTTTATTATTATAGATAACTCATATACCATACAGTTAACCCATTTAAGGCATATAATTTAATCATTTTATTCAGCGTCGTGAACCCATCTCCACAATGAAATTTAGATTATTTTCATCACTTCCTCCCCACCCCACCCTCCAAAACCCATACTCATTATCAGTCACTGCCTATTTCTCTGAAATCCCTCCAGTCCTAGGCAACCACTAATTTACTTTGTCTCTATAAATTTGCCTAGTCTGGGCATTTCACATAAGTGGGATCTCACAATATGTGGCCTTCTGTAACTGATTTCTTTCAATTAGCATAATTTTTTAAAGGCTCATGCTTGTTATGGCATGTATCAATACATCATTCTTTCTTATGGCATTAAACAGATACATGACATGTTACATATCCACTCATTAGTAGATGGACATTCAGGTTGTTTACACTTTTTAGTTATTATGAATAATGCTGCTATGAACATTTGTGTACATATATTTCTGTGTACATGTTTTCAACTCTCTTAGACATGCCAAGAAGTAGAACTGTTGAGTCATATGGCAGCTTTGTTTAGCCTTTTGGAGAACTGCCAAACTACTTTCTAAAGGAGCTGCACCATTTTACACTTCCATTAAAGTGTGAGGGTTCCAATTTCTCCACATCTTTATCAATATTTGTTATTGTCTTTTTTATTAGTCCTTCTAGCGGATATGAAGTGGTATCTTCAATACTTTTGTATGGTGTGAGGAAAAGAGTCCGACCTCACAACTCACTCTAGTTTGCAAATAGTGATTTAGACAGTTTAGAATTCATTCATCAACAGCAGATAGCAGAGTAATGTGTAGGCATTCAGTAGATAAATGATATTTACTGAATGAATGTATCAAAGAATGCTAAAGAAAGGCCTGAAAGAAAATGAGTAATACTCAGACTGTTAACAAAGTATTACTTTTTATTGATTTTTTTTTTTTTAGAGAGAGACGGAGAGAAACCAATTGGTTGCCTCCTATATGCACCCTAACCAGGAACCGAACCTGCAACCTGGGCAAGTGCCCTGACCAGGAATCGAACCAGCGACCTTTTGGTTCCTGAGACCACGCTCAACCAACTGAGTCACACCAGCCAGGGCAACAAAGTATTACCTTCAAAATGCAAAAGTAAATCGACTCAAAGCAATTTCCTGGGAAAACCGAGTTAAATACCCACCTTTTTAGCTCTTTCAGTAATGGTTGGTGCTCTCTGCAATAATTTTTCTTGAAGAAATTCTTTATTCTGGAGAGGAAAAATAAGTATTTTTTCTTATAACAAGTTTTTATTGACAAAGAAGTTTTTATTGACACAAATTAAAATGTGACAAATTAACTGTTTTATAAAGAAATTCAAGAAACGCTTCCATTTTTTTATTCTGAAGCTCCCTTTGGATACTGCTAACATGGGTTGATAAGGTGCGACAGAGCTTTAGTGTATTGTTAGGAACCATTATCTATGAAAAGTTTGCTTTATACCATATGTCCTTTGGGATCATGGTCCGATACTTCCAAATATAGTAAATTCCCACTTATCAGAAATCTTTAGGAAATGAAATGTTTAGTAATTTAGTAGTAAACCCTGAAATGAGAGTTCAGTATTTTTCATAGATTATATTTATAATGGCAAAATTTAACATTCATTGTTCCTGTTATAAGTTTAATCTATTGACATTTAAATTAATTTATATGAAAAATAAATTTACTTATTCTAAATCATGTATCTAAATTAACAAAGACTGTATAAATGGCAGCCTCTGCAATTATTTGATCTACTACTACCATTCTTCTAAACACAACCATATTAACATAGTGCAGCTTCTGAGCAGTGAACCTACTTTAGGTAACTGAGGAAGAGAAAATGAACACAAAAATCAAAAGTTAGAAATTCCTACCTTTGCTTTTTGGAAAAATTTGTTCCTCAGCAATTCTGCGGCTGTTGGTCTAAAACCGGAAAAGAAAGCTTTTATAATTAATTCAAATGTAATATGGGTTTTTATCTCCAAAGCTGAGAAAACTATAAGACATTAAGTAGAATAAAAACTCATGTAGAAATGTCCTGATAATAAGTATTGTAGGTTCTTTGACAAAGTCATTAGGTGAAACTTCTTTTTGGAAGCATGATTTCTCAGTGGCTTCCAATACATTTGCTACTTAATATTATTGCCCAAGAAGTAGGCTAGAAAATGTTTACTTTAACAAGGCATAAAAATACATCTAGACACCAACGGTGACGGCCAGGGGGTTGGGGGCAGGGTGGTGCTGGGTGAAGCTAGGCAAAGTAGGAAGAAATGGGGACATCTATAATAGTGTCAACAATCAAACTAATATTTTTAAAAGAAAAAAAATACAACTAAATTCACAAAGTCCTCTGCTTCTTGCTATGTGGCTGCTTGCTAGCCTTCAACTTATTAACATATTAAAAATAGATTTCACTTAAAAAATACTCTACACTTAATAGATATTCCCCAAATTTAAACTAAATTCAATTTTACTCAACTGTGCAGACTCTTATTTCCTTTGAGTAAAGGCATCATACCAACTTTACAAATTTTTAACTGAGTATGACTGAGAATAAAGAACAAGCAATTCTATACTTAAGAGCCTGGTCCTGATTACACCACACACCTACCATGTAATTCTGAGCAAATCACTTCTCTAAGGTTCAGGATCATCTGGTCAATTCCCTAGAAACAGTGGTTCTTAAATGTTGCCGTGCATTATATCTGGGAGCTGAAAAAAATCCTGATGCCTAGGCTGCACCCACACCAATTAGAGTGGAACCAGGGATCATTAGCTGATCAAATTCTCCAGGTGATTCCCATGTGCACTCAAGCTTGAAAACCAGGATTTCTATAAAGAGTAACAGACAAGCCCTAACCGGTTTGGCTCAGTGGATAGAGCGTCGGCCTGCGGACTGAAGGGTCCCAGGTTCAATTCCGGTCAAGGGCATGTACCTTGGTTGCGGGCACATCCCCAGTAGGGGGTGTGCAGGAGGCAGCTAATCGATGTTTCTTTCTCATCGATGTTTCTAACTCTCTATCCCTCTCCCTTCCTCTCTGTAAAAAATCAATAAAATATATATATATAAAAAAAGAGTAACAGACAGAATAAATGCACACTGACAACAGTCATTACCATTCCTATTTTTTCATTCAGTCAAGTTCTCAATAGGTTCGATAGTTTGTTTGCACAACATTGCTTCTTATAATTTATTCCTTTCTTCTAGGATTGTTTCCTTCTTTCTAAATACAATTTGTAAGAGTTCTTTAAGTGCTAAAACATGACTGAAAAACTTAATCTTTGTCTGAAAAATATCTTAATTCTATGCTTAATTCTTGAATGTTAATTTGATTATTTGGAGAATTCTGGGTTAAGTCATTTTCTCTCAACATTATGCCAGTATATTCTGGCATCAACTGTTATTATTGGGGAAGTGGCTAATGGTCTACTTGCCATTCCTCAGGAGGTAATCTGTTCCCTCAGTGTGCATTTAAGACTTTCTATCTGCCTCATTGTCCTGTAGTTTCATGACCATGTGTCAAGTGGAAAAGGGGAATGCTGCTTGGAATTTTGAGAGGTGGTCTTTAACCTGAGGATATAGGTATATCAATTCTAGGAAATTCTCAGCTATTATTTCCTTGAATATTTTATCTCACACATTCTTTCTAATCCTTCCTGTAAAGTCCATAGGTACATATATGTAGTTTGTATACATATATATGTGTATGTGTGTGTCTGTTACATACACACACTCTGAACCTTCTCATTCTAGCCTCTATATCAGTGGTTCTCAACCTTCCTAATGCCGCAACCTTCCAAAACCTTTAATACAGTTCCTCATGTTGTGGTGACCCCCAATTTCAGTGTTACAAATTGAACATAATTAAAGCATAGTGATTAATCACAAAAACAATGTGTGATTATATACGTGTTTTCTGATGGTCTTAGGTGACCCCTGTGAAAGGGTTGTTCGACCCGCAAAGGGGTCGCAACCCACAGGTTGAGAACCGCTGCTCTATATGTTCATCTCTCTTTCATATGCACAAATAATTCTCTGTGCAAGTATGTATGTGACTCCTAGTAACATATTAGATGAAGAGAAAAGTAAGCCTTATCTGATATTTACCTTTTTTCTGGATCCTTTTGAAGGCACAATGAAATCATTTTTCTAAATGATTTTCCATATTTTTTCAGCATTTCTTTATCTTGAACACCAGTTTCCAAACAAGGAGGATCATTTTGCAGTGTCAACATCAAAACCTGTAAGAATTTTCAATATAATAAAAACTTCTAAAGACTCAGTAAAGTAAAATTAAATACTGTGGCCAAGACATTTTAATATGGACAACCCCCAACATACGAGCAGATATTATTTTCCAAAAGTTCACATTTAGACCAGTTGTTCAGAATCCAAAGTTATCCACATAAACAATATCCTACAGGAAGTTCCCAGATGCTATGCCTACTAGAGCTCAACTGTATCCACACGATATATCCTTTAATTAGACTCCTTTCTTCATGTCTTCTGTCCCCACTCCTATACTGCCAAATCCCTTTAAAAAAATTAAAACCATAGCAAAATTCAGAGTGTGAACTTGCTGACTTTACCTATTCATGGCTCTCTTTCAACTTGATGCCTTGTTATCTGGCCTTCTCTTCCCAGAACTCCTCAGATAGTTCTATCATTAAAATCACTAATGATGTCCTAGATAACAAAGCTGGAGCCTTATTTAGTTCTTGTTCTTCCTACTTTCCCCACAGCAACTGACAATCTTGACTATCTTGTCCATCTGTTCCTTCCTGGACTTTCATGGCAACATACTAGCTTAATGCACAGAGATGCAAGTAATGAAAGTCATTTTTATGTGATGGGACTTTGGGTGATTCTTTTATTATACTGTTTGACTATTTTTATAAAAGCATAAGCCATTTTTCTACACATAAAGTCAACACTAAAAAATAAAAAGCTAATATGCAAAGTGTCCCTTTGGGAGTTCACTAGGAGACCAGGAGTTCGATTGCTCGCTATGAAGTGCGCTGACCACCAGGGGGCAGCACGAAATGAAGGCCTCGATCCACTCCGATCGCTGGCCAGGCCTAGGGACCCTACCTGTGCATGAATTTGTGAACTGGGCCTCTAGTTTAAAAATAAATAAAAAGAAGCTTTTTTTTTTTGCTTAAAGCAGCCTCCCACCTTACAGTTATATATTAAAAAAAAAAATTCTTAAAGTTTTGTGAATATCCACTTTCTCCTAGGAATCTTCAACCTTTAGGCAAACTATGACCTTAAACATCACTTACCTTTCACAGAATCAAAATTGCACCCACCAAACATGTAGGTCAATATATATATACTAGAGGCCCAGCACATGAAATTCGTGCACTCAAGGGGGGAGGCCCTCAGCCTGGCCTGCACCCTCTCACAGTCCAGGAGCCCCCGTGGAGGCGGGAGCCTCTCCCTGCATTCCCCAGCCATGAGGCAGCTTCTGGCTGAGCGGCATTCCCCCTGTGGGAGCACACCAACCACCAGGGGGCAGCTCCTGCATTGAGCATCTGCCCCCTGGTGGTCAGTGCACATCATAGCGACTGGTCATTCCAATGTTTGGTCGATTTGCATATTACCCTTTTGTTATATAGGATATGTTTTGAATATGGAGAGAGAGAGGTTTTTTCATAATAATCTTTTACTGGTTTTGTACCTCTCCACATTGTTAGATCCTTAAAGGGGACAGAATAACATCTTTTTAGAGCAGTGGTTCTCAACCTGTGGATCGCGACCCCTTTGGGTTGTCAAACGACCCTTTCACAGGGGTCGCCTAAGACCATCCTGCATATCAGATATTTACATTACAATTCATAACAGTAGCAGCATTACAGTTATGAAGTAGCAATGAAAATAATTTTATGGTTGGGTCACAACATGAGGAACTGTATTTAAAGGGCCAGAAGGTTGAGAACCACTGTTTTAGAGGTTCTGCAGTACACCAAAATCATACAAGTGTGAATAATATCAATATAACAATTCAGAATGGTGGTCTGCCATTTCAAACAGTCATAGAATATCTTATAAAGTGGCAAGAAGAACTATAAACAATAACTGCAAACAAAACAACTATAAACAATAACTGCAAACAAAACAGAATTCATGTGCATTTTACAACTAAAGGGTCACATAGATAAAAATGGTTACCAATAGTACTGGCAGCACCTTCTTAAACACAAAATACTCATTCTGTTACTAATGTTAGGGACAGGATTAATGACTACACTTCGGGTAACTACTACATTAGGAAATAATAATAGGCTTTTAATAAAAGCTGCTTAGTGTCCTAAGCAAACTTTTATCCAATATTAAAAATAATACATATGGCCGAAACCGGTTTGGCTCAGTGGATAGAGCGTCGGCTTGCGGACGGAAAGGTCCCAGGTTCGATTCCGGTCAAGGGCATGTACCTGGGTTGCGGGCACATCCCCAGTAGGGGATGTGCGGGAGGCAGCTGATCGATGTTTCTCTCTCATCGATGTTTCTAACTCTCTATCTCTCTCCTTTCCTCTCTGTAAAAAATCAATAAAATATAAAAAACAAAAATAACACATACGTATGGCACATGAACACTTTGCATGGGTTATCTTATTTAAGATATAAAAAGCACTTAAAGCAGTGCCTGGAAAAATAAGTGCTCAATGAATGTCAGCTATAATTACTATTAATTCATAACCCTTCCAACAACCTTATGAAGTAGAAATGATCACCATCCCCAGTAAGGCTGTTCATCCCCATTAAAGGTGACTGTAAGGAACACACACTAAAATGAGAAGCATCAGATCCTAATATCAAACCAGTTAGTGTCAGGAGATGGACAATCATCATATAAAGAGGACTGCTACAATGTACAGTCATTCAATACTAAATACCAAATATCTACTACAGATTTTAACTGCTCCAGGAGTTAGAAGGAATGCAGGGCAGAATTCCATGAGTAAAAATGTCAAATGAAGAAAGGCTCTGAAATGGAACTGGGACAGGAGCTGGGGTAGTACTTGGGGTATAAGCCTCACCTTCATTGGCGGATACTTATGATAAGGAGCAGCCCCCGTGGCCAATTCAATCGCTGTGATCCCGAAACTCCAGATATCAGCTTTGAAATCGTACCCTCGGACCTGTAGGGTATGAACAGGATAACCTTTACCACCCTAAAAGCACTTTTAAAAAGTAGCTTCCAAAATGTGTCAGGAACCATGGAAGTGTTCATAGGTTTTAGACCAATCATATAACCTAACGTAGGCAAAAGCTAAATATACTTGGGAACAGAAAAAAAAAAAAAGGAACCAAACTGAATGAATGTTCACCAACAATGGGAAATCGTTAAATATGGTACATTCACTTAAAGAAATATTATATAGGTAAACAAAAGCAAGGTTAATGAATTCCATATGAAAATATGAAAAACACCTGTGATAAAAATACAAAATTGGTCATACTGCCTGGCC
>NW_006291554.1:134362-159181 GCF_000327345.1 Myotis davidii
TTTCCCTCTCTGAGATCAATATATTTTTTTAAAAAGATTAGGTCATATAATTTGTACTAAGAAAAATATTACTAAACCAGTCTTCATTATATTATTCCTTAGGTTGTCTTTAGTATAAATCCTAGTTGCATATGTCCTTTGTAAAGTTCTAGTTTTTTTTTAGTTCTCTTTTAAAGGAGGACAAAAGTCTTAACCAAAGATCAAATATGTGTATTTCCCAAACCTAACCTAGTATACCAACAGAAGCAAACATTACTCAGTGTTTTTCAATTTCATAACAAAACCCTAAACCATTTTAAAACACACAGTACCACCCTGGTTGGTTCAGTTCAGTGGATGGAGCATTGGCCTGCAGAGTGAAGGGTCCCAGGTTCAATTCCAGAAAAGGGCATGTACCTTGGTTGTGGGCACATCCCCAGTAGGGGATGTGCAGGAGGCAGCTGATTGATGTTTCTCTCTCATTGATGTTTCTAACTCTCTATCCCTCTCCCTTCTTCTCTGTAAAAAATCAATAAAATATAGTTTAAAAATAAATAAATAAATACAAAGTAAAACACACAGTACCTGTTCCATAACTTCAGGTGCCATCCAGCAAGGGGTTCCAACAAAGGTCTTTCTCACTTTATTTCGGGTAATATCACCACCAGTTGCTAAAAAAGCACTAACACCAAAGTCTGAAACAGAGAAAATAACAGCAAGGCATTAAAAGTACAGTAAGCAACATAAATGAATAGGAAAATAATATAATGTAGTTATAGTTCTATATGCAAACAGCATGACATCTTCTGCTCTTCTTGCTAAACTTTTTTGTGTGTGTGAGAACAAAGCAAATTTTACTCAAGTAGAGAAACACAAAGGCCAGGGCACGGGCATGGCTACACAAGAAACAAAAAGGACACGTCCCAGCAGACCTGGGCCACCTAGAGAGTAAGCTGAGCCTCTGCAGAACTTCTGGACCAAATTAAAACACAGCTTAACAGGTCCTTCATTCCACTCCTCTCCACCCCGACACATCATCATAGTCTTAGGTTTTCCTCCTTGCTCCACTCCATTCTTTTCACTTTATCTTCCCAAACTGAAACTGCATACTCATCTACAATAATAAAAGCATAACATGCTAATTAGACCGGACAGCCAAACCACCTCCTGGACTTCCTTCCGGACAAAGCCAGGCTGCGAGGGCTGAGGCAAGCCGCCACAGCTGTGAGGGCAGAGCCCCTTACATGAATTTCATGCATCGGGCCCCTAGTCTATCTATAATAATAAAAGGGCAATATGCTAATTAGACTGGATGTCATACCGGACATCATGCCAGATGTCCTTCTAGATGAAGTCAGGGCCAGAGGGAAGCCCGGGTCCCAGGTGCCAGAGGGAAGCTGGCGCTGGCAGCCGGGGGCAGGAAAAAAAAAAGCTGCTATAAAAATGAGTGTACAAATATCCGTTTGAGTCCCTGCTTTCAGTGGACTGCTGGATCATATAGTATTTTTAAATGCTTCAGGAACTGCCATACTGTTTTCCACAGCAGCTGTACCATTTTACATTTCCAACAACAGTGAACAAGGATTCCAATTTCTCCATGTCCTTGTTATTTTCTGGGTTTGGGGTTTTCTTTTGATAGTCAATCCTGGTGGATGTGAGGTGAAATTTCCTCGTAGTTTTGATTTGCATTTCCCTGATGATTAGTGATGTTGAGCAGCTTTTCAAGTACTTACTGGCCCCTTGTTTATCTTCTTTGGAGAAATGTCTATTCAAATCCATTTTTTAAAACCTTGGTCTTTTTGATGTTAAGTTTTAGGAGTTCTCCATAAATTCTGGATATTATTAGCCTCTTATCAGGTATCTGACTTGCAAATATTTTCTCCCATTTAATGGGTTGCCTTTTACTCTTTTGGGAGTGTCTATGCACAAAATTTTTAATTTTCATAAAGGCCAATTTGTCTACTTTTTCTTCTGTTAAGCCATGCCTTTGGCATCATTTCTAAGAAATCATTGCCAAATCCAATGTCATAAAACTATTTTTCTATGTTTTCTTCTTAGAATTTTATTGTTTAGGTCTTATGTTTCAATCTTAGATCCATTTTGAGTTAATTTTTGTATATGGTGTTAGATAAGGGTTCAACTTATTTTTTTTTCATGAGAATATGCAGTTTTCTCATCACCATTTGTCCTTGAATAGACTTGGTACCTTTGTCAAAACAATTTAACCATATACAGGGTGGGCAAATGTAGGTTTACAGTTGTGAGTATGAGAAATACAATTTATTCTTGCACTATTATTTATTAACTAGAGGCCCGATGAACAAAATCTGTGCAAGAGTAGGCCTCCCTTCCCCCAGCTGCCAGCACCGGCTACCCTCTGGCACCCGGGACCGGGACTTCCCTCTGGCCACCAGCAGGCACCCAGGACCCAGGCGTTGCTCCAGCCCTGGTTTTGTCTGGAAGGATGCCTGGAATGATGTCTGGTCTAATTAGCATATTACCCTTTTATTATTACAGATTATTGTATTTTTCCATACAACCAACCATAAACCTCTTTTTGCCACACTCTGTGAGGGTTTATTTCTGAGCTCTCTTTCCTATTTCATCTGTCTCTGACTATGTTTATGCCCATAACATACTATTTTTAAAAAATATATATATATCTTAAATGATTTCATAAAGGAAGGAAGAGGGAGACAGTGATAGAAACATCAATAATGAGAGAGAATCTTTGATCGGTTGCCTCCTATACTCCCCCTACTGGAGATTAAGTCAGCAACCTGGGCATGTGCCCTAACCGGGATTCAAACTGTGACCTCCTAATTCATAGGTCAAGGCTCAAACACTGAGCCATACCAGCCAGGGCATACGTAACATACTACTTTTATTACTGTTGCTTTGCAGTAAGTCTTAAAAACAGGGAATGTCATTCTTTCAGCTTTGTTCATTCTTTTTCAAGATTGTTTCGCCTATTTGAGGTTACTTGAGATCCCATATGAATTTTAGGATAGGTTTTTCTATTTCTACAAAAAAAAGAAAAGAAATCATTGGGATTTTTATAGTGATTGTACTAAATCTGTAGATCACTTTGGGTAGTACTGACATTTTAACAATAAGGGTATCCCCACTTTCTAGTTTGCATAACACGAAAGACTACATGAGTACCTGTTTTCACTAACTAAAAGAAACCTGAAGAGGGTTTTCACGTTATAAAAAAAAAAAAAAAGCCGCCCTAACCGGTTTGGCTCAGTGGATAGAGCGTCAGCCTGTGGACTCAGGGGTCCCGGGTTTGATTCCGGTCAAGGGCATGTACCTTGGTTGTGGGCACATACCCAGTGGGGAGTGTGCAGGAGGCAGCTGATTGATGTTTCTCTGTCATCGATGTTTCTAACTCTCTATCCCTCTCCCTTCCTCTCTGTAAAAAAATCAATAAAATATATTTAAAAAAAAAAAAGCCATTACTATACCAATGTAGGTTTTTTGTGAGAGCAAGTGGCTAAAGTTAACATTCTGAAAGCAGGAGAGTCTCTTTGCTTTAAGCCATTTTGGCTTACGAAAGATTTCATGAAAGTGCTCTACATCAGATAGTGGGAAAACCTGTATAAACAGTATATAACTGGATCATGTGTTTTGTTTGTTTGTTTTTTGATCATGTGTTTTTTTATCCACTCTGTTAATCTCTGTCTTTTGACTGGAGAGCTAACCATTTACATTTAAAGCAATTACTGATATGAAGAAACTTCTGTCATTGTATTATTTATTTTCCTTATATCTAATAGTTTTGTCCCTCATTTCCTATGTTGCTTTTGTGTTTTGTGTTTAGTTGGTTTTTGTCTATATTCTAGTTATTTTCTTTGTGGCTACCACCGGGGTTAGACGTGCCATTCTAAACTTATAACACTCTAATTTGAATTTATACCAACTTACCTTCAAGACAGAAAAACGCTTCTCCTTTATAGCCCTGTTGCCACCCTTTTTGATTACTGATGTTACAAAAGCACATCTTAATACGTTGTGTGTTCAAAACCATAAGTGAACAATTCTTTTAAATGCACTAGTCTCTTAAATTATGTAGACAAGACGGAGTTATAAACTAATGTTACTGTAATACTAACTTTTAGACCAATTACTGTTTTCAATAGTGTATTAGTTTCTTAAATCATGTAGAAAACACAGAAAGTAGAGCTACAGTAATACATTGTTGCAGTAATACTTACAATAACAGCTCTCATACTTGCCCATGTATTTACCTTTATTGAGGTCTTTATTTCCTCATCCTGCTTGGAGTTATTGTCTAGCATCTTCTCATTTCGCTTTGCAGGTCTCCCTTGGGCATTTCTTGCAGGGCGGGCCAAGTGGAAACATAATCCTCAGTTTTTATTTATCTGAGAATGTCTTATTTATCCCTCACTTTTGATGAAGTTTTATCAGATAATGGATTCTTGGTTGAGAATTCTTTTCTTTTAGCATTTGAATATATTGGCTCACTGCTTTCTGGCTTCCGTAGTTTCTCATAAGAAATCTGCTGACCACATTATTCAGTATCCCTTGCGACAAGTCATTTCTTTCTTGCTGCTCTCAAGATTCTTGTCCCTGGCTTTCATAAATTTGATTATAATGTGTCTCTTAGGGTTTTTCATACTGGTGGTCAATGAGCTTCTTTGACGTTTATATTCATCCCATTTGGGGAGTTTTCAGACATTATTTCATCAAATAGTCTCTGCCCCTTTCTCTCTTCTCTTTCTGGACTTCCCACAAAGTGTATATTGGTCCACTTACTGGTGTCTAAGTACTCCCTTAGCTCTGTTCACTTTTCTTCAGCCCTTTTCCTTTCTATTCATCATATTGCTAATTTTCATTTCCCAATCTCCAAGATCACTAATTCTTTCTTCTGCCAACTCAAATCTGCAAGTGAATCTTCCAGTGAATTTTTCATGTCACAGTATAGTTATTGTACTTTTTGCTCCATAATTTCTTTTTGGTTTCTTTTAGGTGTTCTCTCTTTATTAATAGCTCCATTTTGTTCAGACATTGTTTTCTTTGGTTTCTGTACAGCATCCATTACTTCTCTGAGCATCTTTAAGACAGCTCTTTTAAAATCTTTGTATAGCAGATCTGCCTTCAGGTCTTTTTCACTGACAGTTTCTGTTGACTTACGTATTTCCTTTGAATAGATCATACTTTGCAGTTTCATTAAATGCCTTGTAAGTTTGTTGTTGTTGAAAACTGGAGATTTAAATCTGATAATATGGCAACTGTGGAGATCAGATTCTACCCCATTTCCAGGGTTTGCTGGGGTTTTTTTTGGTAAATGTTTTTGTTTGTTGGAGACTGTGTCTATGTCAAGCATCAGCCTGAGATGTAAACTTAGGTCTTCTCAGATCTTTTCTGCATGTGCAGTCATTTTCCAATTTTCCCTGTAAATGTAGGTGTTTTTTAATGTCCTAGTCTTTAATGTCTGGCTCCAAAAGGGGAAAGACGAGAAAAATGAAGGGAAGGAAAACAGGTGCTGGCCTATTAAGTTGCCTGGAAATCACTGTGGGGAGGAAGAGGGGGTGTATAACAACCATAATGGCTGTTGGCCTCTTTGCCTGCACCTTTGAGATCTGAAGCAGCAATCACTGATCAGAACACAGATGCATATTTGGAGAACAGATCATTTTTGCCCACTATGATTCCCGCAAGCTGTGTGCAAACCATTCCAAAACATGCACAGCTGCGTACAGTGGCTGATGGGTGAGAAATTTGGCTCTGAAAGTGACCAAATTAAGCACAATTTGCAATCTAAGACCTTCCCTAGAATTTTCAAGCCTTTAATGGTCACAGAATTCCAAAACAGCTACAGGTAAGTCCTCACTTAACATCAACAGGTTCTGTGACTTTACGTAAAACAATGTATAACAAAGCCAATTTTACCATAAGCTAACTGATATAGAAAGAGTTAAGTTCCTACAGCATCTCATCTATCTATCTATAATAATAAAAGCGTAATATGCTAATTAGACCAGACAGCCGAACAACCTTCTTGACGACCTTCTGGACGAAGCTGGGGATGCGAGGGCGGAGCCCCTTGCATGAATTTCATGCATCGGGCCTCTAGTATTAGAATGAAATGACGGACAAAATGTTTTTCGAGAACCCCACTGTGCATCAGATTCTGCCAGTTCAATTGCTGTCCAGGTGGGAAGACAGATTCCTGGTGATAATCCTGTTCACTATTTTATCACAGTCCTCTCCTTTATTTTTTTCTTCCACCTCGTTTTGCTTCCCTAAGCAATATAGACAATTGTCCCTGATGTTAAACTTATATAATGGAGTCACATTCTATATACAAACTGTAAACCTACTTTTTCGGGCCCCTGTAATCTAATTTGACTGGTTTATTTCATCCTATGTCTTTATAATTTATTAATGTTTTTGTATGTAGTTGTAATTCTACCCAATTTCAACTAGATCGTATTCTAATGTATAAATTAACCACAAGTTATTTATCCAGTAAACTAACAAAGGGCTGGGGGCTGTTTTAAACTTTCTCAATGCTATGAGCACCACGGCACACGTAAGCATGAGTTTCTCTAGGCCATGCCATCTAAAAGCCTAAGTTTTAGGGTATGCATATCTTTAACTGAATTTACACTCTCATGATCAGAGTATGAGATTTTTTCCTTGCTTTACATCCAAACTAACAACTGGTATTATTAGATTTGTAAGCCAACTGAGTCAGTACGACATGGGATCCCAATGATACTCTACTTCGTTTTTAACTAATTACTAGTGAGGCTGAACACCTTTTATACTTATGTTTTTGGTTTTTTTAAATATATTTTATTGATTTTTTACAGAGAGGAAGGGAGAGGCATAGAGAGTTAGAAACATCGATGAGAGAGAAACATTGATCAGCTGCCTCCTGCACACCCCCTACTGGGGATGTGCCTGCAACCAAGGTACATGCCCTTAACCGGAATCGAACCTGGGGCCTTTCAGTCCGCAGGCCGACACTCTATCCACTGAGCCAAACTGGTTAGGGCTATACTTATGTTTTAATGTCTTCATTTGAGAAGCCTTATGTCTATTTTCTAATCAGATTTTTTTCTTAATGAATCCTTTATTTATTCTAAATTTGAGCCCTTTATCAGTATTCATGCTGCAAATATCTTCTCTATACCCTGTGGTTAGCTTTTTACTTATTCAAGGTGATACACTGTTGGTTCCTCTTTTGATGAATAAAGGTTGTTAATTTTAAGAATCAAATTTATCAATCTTTTCCTTTATATTAGAACATTATGTAGCTTGGTTAAAATATTCCCTTACCTTAGGGTATGAAAATGTGTACCTAAGTTATCTTTTAATGCTGAAGAAAGAATTAAGTTTGGAGTGATTATCTTCCTCCTGCCAAATACCCGACTGTTGCAACAGTGTATATGGGACTAAACTGAGGTTTTCTCAGATCATCTGCTTGCTCAACAAGCCTGTGGTTCCACCATTCTGGAGTCTCGGCCTGAAGCAAGTGTTACTTCACCAGGATAGCCACCTTTGGCAGACCCTGGACTCCAACTCTTCAGCTCTGAATCTCCCAAAAGCGCACTTCCGCCTCTCCAATGACTTCCTAATTGCCAAATACCCCATGTCCCCTAGTACAGAAGCAGCTCTGGATCACCTCTCTGTAGCATATTTATTCTTAAACATAAGGAGGTTTCTTGACTACTTCTCCTTTAAAAAACTGTACAGAATGCTATGAGAAACCATAGAAAAAGACCCTAATGGGGGATAAGGAGTGGATAACTAGAAGGTAATGAGTAATAGTCAGAAAAATGTCTAAGATTGAAAATGAATATTGAGAAGTGAAGAATATCTTGAGAGTCAGCAGGGATGTGCCAATATAGGGTGCTTGACGAGAAATGATCCAGAAAATGTAAAGATGGGTCATGTGGTTCTACTGAGCATTAAGTCAAAATAAAAGATACTAATCATTACCTGCGATCTGTACTGAACCATCTTCTCCAAGAAGAATGTTTCCAGCTTTCACATCTCTTTAAGGAAAACAAAAATTACATATTAAAATAACCCGTATTCTTTGGAGCCACATAATTTAAGAAATTGTTCACTATATTCATACAACATAGCCACTGAAGTGCTCTATTTTGCATTAAAGGGTATTAAGGCCAATAGTCAATTTTGAAAAATTTTAGTCACTTGTACTAGAATCCAACCATTGTAAACAGAAGCTAGAATTACATATAGTTTTAAAACCTGAGGTAATTAAATGTTTGATTGGGTAATAACAGTGGCCAAAGAATGTGATCCTCACCTAATTCTACTTTGTGAAATACACTGATTTTTTTCTAAAACCTAACAGATGATCAAAATTTTTAAATGGCCAGTAGGTGGCCGAAAACAGGGATTACTCTATGATTATAGCATAAAGACAGATACAAATTACTCAAACATCTCTAGATTTCATTGATAACTCTAGCAGCTCAAGCAAAACATGAATACATTCTTGCTATACAAATCTAAACATCACTGAAAAGGCCAAAGTCTCTTTCACTACTATTCTCCAATCTAGCATTCTCTCCAAATTTTCAACTGTTATTCTGATTAATGGAGTATGTTCCTATAACATATCTGGGTTTTTCTTCCAACATAAATGATATCATTCTATGCATTTCAATCTACAACTGTGTTTTTCTCATGCAACGTTAGTAGTATCTCACAAAATTTAAAATCCTTCAATTCTGCAAATAGCAAATCCACTTCTTGAAAACCTGTGGAAACTCTCACAATGTACAAGGGGTTCACTGAAGCATTATCTATAATAATAAACGCATAATATGCTAATTAGACTGGACATCCTTCCGGACAAAGCCAAGGCTGCAAGGCAAGCCCGGGTCCCGGGTGCCTGCTGGAGGCCGGAGGGAAGCCCCTGTCCTGGGTGCCAGAGGGAAGCTGGTGCTGGCAGCCGGGGGAAGGAAGACCTACTCTTGCATGACTTTCGGGCTTCTAGTTTGTAATGACAACCCCAAATGATTACAGCCTAAGAAAGCCAGCAACAGCAAAAAGGTTAAATTAATTCTGTTATATCCACGGAATGGAACAAGGTCAATCAACATTGTGACTTGAAATTCCCTCTAATACATACTGCTAAGTAAACAAATCAAGCAAAACAGTGCATCTTGCGTGCCCACGTGCATGTATACACACACACATACACACACGTACACACACACACACACACACACACCCTCTCCTTTCTATATACAGCAAATGAAGAGCAATGAATAGGTCCCTTTTGTGGAGAGGAATGGGACCGGAGTTAAGGGGAACAGTGTTTTAATAGCTTGTGGGACTAGACTCATCTATTTATTATGTAATTAAAATTAAATATAATTAAATAAACAAAAGAGAGCCAGCCCTTGAATCTATACAAGAAAGAAAAGCAAGACTACCTCATGGAGAAAAGCACAACTCTTTATCCTTCCCTGTGCATCTTTAGATATAACCATTCCTTGGTAAACAGTGGACAGCAGTTTCACACTGTGTGCAGCAGCATCACCACACCAGAGTACATACCTTTTGGTATTTAGTTAGATTTGATTTAATACTGCACTTCCCTCCAGAAGCAATCAAATTTTATTTAACTGCTCTGTTGGATTTATTTAATATCACACTTACTTCCATAAGAGAATTTGAGATAGCATCACTCTACCAAAGTATATACTATACCTTTCCTGAATATATACCAGAGCATAAGAAAATTGTGTTATTGATTATTTGTACTGCTTATAAGTCCAAACAATTTACAGGACATTTTCCCAGAGGCTGACTTACAGTGGAGACTAACTCGCTTTGCTCTACAAACCTGAAGTCTCTGACTCTAGATACTATGAACAGGAGAAAATTGAGGACATTCCCTTCCCTTGGTGACAAAGACCATTCAACTGAGTCAACCATGAACCTCCAACTCCCTTTTTATCTGAGCTCATCTGGAATGTCACCTAAAAGTCAATGGAAAAAAACAATGTATAGTTTAATTACTTCCTCCTCTGGTGTTAACAGCAGGTTGTAATATTACAATATTACACAGGTCATAGAAACATGACTGTACTTCTGGGTCTTTCTCTCTCATTTCATCAGGAGCCATATCTGGGACTATATCATAATACATTTCTGTATCACCTGCATTTATTTAATATTATGATAGAACATAGTAGCAACTCCCAGATATTATCAAATAGATTTAAGTAAACGAACAGAAGACAGCCTATCTCAAATCCTCTTATGGAGATAAGTGTGATATTAAATAAATAAATTCAACAAAACAGTTAAATAAAAATTTGATTGCTTCCGGAGAGAAGTGCAGTATTAAATCAAGCACTCTAACTAAATACCAAAATAAAACTTGATTCCTCCCTTCCCATCATTCCAACTCCCAATTCCTAACTCTATCCAAATGTTAGCATTATAAACCAATAGAATGCAGTCTAATAGGATAACCCTAACTACACATCAATAGACCAGTTAGACTGTGGTAAAACTATATAATGAATACTATGAATACTAATGAATATATGTGTTAACATGGAGCAATCTCCAAATATAATCTTTTTTAAAAATATATTTTTACTAAAGGCCCAGTGCATAAAATTCATGCACGGTAAGGTCCCTAGACCTGGCCAGAGATCAGGGCTGATCTGTGGGGCAACCGGTGGGGCAATTGGGGGCACCCACCTTGGCCGGTCTGGTGCCGGCCGCTCGCTGGCCCCACCCCCCGCTGCCGCAGGTCACGTCCCTCTGTGGGGCAACCAACGGGACAATTGAGGGGGGCTCCCACTGGCACTCGCCTTGGCTAGCCTGGGGCCTGTGGGCTGGGGGCAGCTCCTGCATTGAGCATCTGCCCCCCTGGTGGTCAGTGAGCATCATAGCGACCAGTTGTTCCTCCAGTCATTCTGCTGTTCGGTCAATTTGCATATTAGGCTTTTATTATGTAGGATTGATTTCAGGCAGAGATAGAAACATCAATGATTAGAGATAATAATTGATTGGCTACCTCCTGCATGCCCCAGGAATCGAGCCCGCAACCCGGGCATGTGCCCTGACCGGGAATCAAACCGTGACCTCCTGGTTCATAGGTTGACTCAACCACTGAACTACACCAGCCAGGCTCCATATATATTCTTAAGTGAAGAATATTATCTGTAGTATGTTGCCATTTGCCTGGGTTTATTTTTGTTTTTTAAGCAGAAAGAAGGATATATAAATTATGTTGATATTGGCTTAAAATCTCTCTCAAAGGAGTCACAAGAAAATGGTAAGACCAGGGTCTAGAGCAGTGGTTCTCAACCTTCCTAATGCCGCAACCATTTAATACAGTTCCTCATGTTGTGGTGACCCCCAATTTCATTGTTACAAATTGAACATAATTAAAGCATAGCGATTAATCACAAAAACAATATGTAATTATATATGTGTTTTCCGATGGTCTTAGGCGACCCCTGTGAAAGGGTCGTTTGACCGCCAAAGGGGTCACGACCCAAGGTTGAGAACCGCTGGTCTAGAGGTTCAGGGAAGGAAGAAGACTATTTATTTTTTTCAGAACAGTTTTAAATTTACATAGAAACTGAGAAGAGAAGATAGTACAGAGGAGTTCTCATACACCTTATACTCAATTTCCTTTATTACTAGCATGTTACATTAGTATGACACTTTTGCCACCATTAATGAACCAGTATTGATGTGTTACTATTAACTAAAGTCTACCATTTATTCAGATTTTTTTAGTTTTTACCTAATACCCTTTTTCTGTCCCATGATCCCATCCACTATACTATATTACATTTAGTTGTCATTTCTCCTTAGGCTCCCCTTGTCTGTGACAGTTTGACTTTTCTTTTTTTATTAATATATTTTTATTATTGATCTTAGAGGGGAAGGGAGAGGGAGAGGGAGATAGAAACATCAATAATGAGAGAGAATCATTGATCGGCTGCCTCCTGCACGCCCCACAGAGGGATCGAGCCCACAACCCGGGCATGTGCCCTGACTTGGAATCAAACTGTGACCTCCGGGTTCATAGGTCAACATTCAACCACTGAGCCACGCCAACCCGGCAAGACTTTCCTTGTTTTTGATGACCTTCACAATTTTGAGGAATAAGGGTCTAGTTTTCCATAGGATGACTCTCATGGATTTGTCTGTTTCCTTCGTGATTAGACTGGTGTTATAAGTTCTTGGAAGACACACCACAGAAGCAAGGTGCCATTTTCATCACATCGTGTCAGGAGTACACGGTATCAACAGAACTCAGTCACAGTGGATATTGAGAAGACTTGTTTTTTATCAAATACATTTTGTGCAGTGTGAACTTTTGCCTATTTAAATGATGTTTTCTAAGTTTTTGTCTTTCATAAATGAAGAGACAGTCATGCATTTTCAGCAGAACCTTCGCCTTTCCGGAGTGATTCACCAGATAATCAATTCCTGTTCCCTTTGAAACCACAAGTGCAATCTGTAGAGCAGCTTCCAGGAGTGAAAGCAGAGGAATGCCACGCAGTGAAAGGGCTCCCTGGACAACTCACACACAGCAGGACAACTGACCTTTCAAGAAGAAGATTTGTAACTAAATATCTGGCGTCAATATGGTCCTTGATGAAAGAGCTGTTGTTACTCGCCACAAAGAATGGCAAGCAACCCAGCAGCCCGGATAGTCAAATCCTCCATCGACCCTTAAATAGCAAGAAAGGTGAGCTCTGTTCTTCTCGGCTTCATGCCCTTCCTCACATGTCACTACTGCACCAAAGTTACAAATTCCTTTTAAAATTAAAAGGAATATCATAGACATGCTTGACTTTCTCATTAATACACACGTTTCTCCCCGTGGCATTTTTATGACTCATCAACCAGCATAGTTTATGGAAAATTTGAAAAGGGGCAAGAAAAGAAACAAATCAAAACAAAAGCTGGCAAACGCACTAGTTAGGCATCTTAAACTAAATATTTAACATTTCTTTTTTTGCGGGGTGGGGGGGGAGTTCACTTTGACATGTTTATTTATTAGAACTACTTTAAATCAATGTTACTAAACAAGGAGAATTCTGAGATTGGTTTTGGAAATTCAGAACTCTTAGCACCTTTCTTGCTTATCTACAAAAAAACTTGCTTTTTCCCTCCATATTCTAATTACTCTTTAAAACCTCAGTTTTACAACTTGGTAGATGATCTTCAATCAGTTAGTTTTCTGGGCCTTTGCTTGTCTGTTTGTTGAGGGATTAGGATTTAGTAGGTGATTTTTTAAAATTCAGGTATAACTGACAAAACTGTAAGATATTTTGAGTATAAGAATGTGATGGTTTGATATAGGTATATACTGAGAAAGGATTCCACCCCCATCGAGTAACTTAACACATCTATCACCTTACATATTTACATTTTTTTGGTGAGAACATTTAAAGTCTATTCTCTTAGCAAATTGCAATAATACAATATACTAGTATTGTTATCAACTACAGCAGGTCCTGTATTAATGTCTTTCATTCAACATCATTTCACTATAATGTTGATGAGATGCTATAGGAATTTAAACTTGTTTATAAAATAATAAAAATAAGTAAGTAAAAATGGTGAGAGTAGGCATTATTGTCTTGTTCCTGATCTTAGAGAAAAAGCTTTCAGCTTTCCACTGCTGGGTATGACATAAGCTGTGGGTTTGTCATATATGGTCTTTATTATGTTAGGTATATTACCACTATAGCCAGTTTGTTGAGAGTTTTTATCATGTAAGGATGTTGAATTTTGTCAAATGCTTTTTTTTAATCTATTGAGATAATCAAAAGATTTTTATTATTCATTTTGTTAATGTGGTATATCATATTGATTGATTTGCAAATGTTGGACCATCATGGCATCCCTGAAATAAATCTCACTTGATCATGGTATGATCCTTCCTAATGCATTGTTCAATTCAGTTTACTAATATTCTGTTGAGGATTTTTGCATCTACATTCATCAGGGATATTGGTCTGTCAATTTTTTCTTGTAGTGTCCTGTCTCGCTTTGGTGTCAGTGAAATGCCAGCCCTTAAAATGAGTTTGGAAGTGTTCCCTCTTCTTCTATTTTTTGGAAGAGTTTGAGAAGGATTGTTGTTAGTTTTTTAAAAATTTGGGTAGACTTCTCCAGGGAAGACATCTGATCCTGGACTTTTCTTTGCTGAGAGGTTTTGACTGATTAAGTCTCCTAATTAGTAACTGGTCTGTTCTGATTTTCTATTTCTTCATAATTGAATCTGAGGTTATATACTTCTACAAATTTACCCTTTCTTCTACACTGTCAAAAATGTGTTGGCATATAATTGTTTGTACTACTCTAATGATTCTTTGTATTTCAGAGATGTCAGTTGTAATGTTCCTTTCATTTGTAATTTCACTTATTTGGGCTCTTACTCTTTTTTTCTTGATGAGTTTGGTTAAAGATTTGCTAATTTTATCTATCTTTCCAATAAACCAACTTTAGTTTTATTGATTTTTCTTTCTTCTTTTTACATATTTCTATTTTATTTATTACCACTCTGATCATAACTATTTCTATTTCTTTCCTTCCATTTACTTTGAGTTTATCTGTTCTTTTTCTAGTTCATTTAGGTGTAGAGTTAGAGCCATTTGGAGTTTTTCTTGTTTCTTGGGGTAAGCCTGGATAGCTATGAATTTCCCTATTAAACTGTTTTTGCTGCAAGTTTTGAAAAGTTGGTGTTTTCCTTTTCATTTGTTTCAAGATAGTTTATTTCCTGTTTTAATTTCCTCTTTGATCCATTGATTTAATAGCATGCTATTTAGTCTCCATGTATTTGTGTTTTTTTCCAGTTTTCTTCCTGTAGTTGATTTCTAGTTTTATGCCATAGTGGTTGGAAAAGATGCTTAATATGATGTCAATTTTCTTGAATTTATGAAGGCTTGTTTTTCTGCCTAATACATGATCTATTTTGGAGGATGTTCTGTATGCACTTGTAAAATGTGTGTTCTGTGTTTGTTGGGTGAAATGTTATATAAATATCTATCAAGTCCATCTGGTCTAATGTGACATTGAAGGTCATTATTTCCATATTAATTTTCTGTGGTCTGGATGATCTATCCACTAACCTGAGTGGCATATTAAAATCCCCTACTATTATTGTATAACTGTGTTACACAGCTTTTTAAGTGTTATTTTACTTTTTTAAAGTTTTAATTAAAAAATATTATTTTACAAAGAGCTTTTAATAATTTGAGAAAATATTCAAGATGTAAAAGAAACAAAATTACATATATAGGTTTATCTTAAATATTTTTTAGCACATGAAAGAGACTAAGAAGGAATAGTCAAAAATGTTATCAGTGATTGCAGTGATTGCCTCCTGATAAGAAATTGGGAATTTTTCCTGTTTTTGTATTTTAAAATACTAGCTGTGTGATTAAAACCCTAACCACAATGTATTAAAACTAGTAATGCAAAGAACCATGTTAACACTCAGATTATGATTAATTCTGCAAAAGAATAGGAGGTGGCCTCAATGAAATGAAATAGCACAACTACCACTGCATTTATCCAAAAGATAAGGGAATTGCCTTTTACGTACCTGTGAATCTGTCCATTTTTATGCAGGTATTCTAACCCTTCCAACACTTCTTTGAGTATTGTAGCAATGGCAGGTTCGTCTAGGACTCCACTTTTGTGTTCCCCCTTCGCCACAATGTGCTTAATAATGTCCAGAACAGAACCTGAAAACAGAAGACAGTTTTCCATAAAATTTTAACTAATTCAGTGATTCAGAGACATTTTGAAATCAAATTATATGTAAACCTTTTGATAAACTGTCTGGGAAATAAAGGAAAAAAAACAGCAAATATAAAGAAATACAAAAGTTTAAGATTAATAATTTATTCTCAATTCTAATCTAAAACCGAAAGTAGCCTGCTAATATCCAAACAGTAGTGTTAAACAAGCATCATCTTCAGACTTATGAGAATTAGTAGAGAACTTTTAACCACCTCTGAAGAATACTTAGGTTAACCACGCCCATCAATTAACACTTTAACATAAGGTATCACAAACCAATTTAAGTTCCAATACCAGATTAGCGTATACAATATTACGTGAATAGAGAAAAAAAAATTGAAATGCAAGTCAAATTACAGAATAAATACTTGGAAAGAAAAAATCATATGTGTATTCAAATGGACTTAAGAGCTAAAATTATGTTTCAGGTTAATAAATAATAGAAATAAAAATTTTTAAAAAGAAATACAATAAGAAAGGCAAAGAAAAGTTAAAATGGTAGTTCTCTTTAAATAATAGCCCACATGTATTATCAATCCCATTCTTCCCAGGGTGGGAAATAATGCTCCTACTAAAAATCAGGGGGAGGGGAAAGGTGTCCATATCGTAATTAAATCATGGAATGCTGACTACCGTAACTATTATAATTTGTAACAGTTTGCTAGAGATTTGTGAGACTTCTGGCAGCACATATCTCAGTAAGATCACAGAACCAAAATAAAACCATCTCCAATATTAGAAATTGTACCAAGAACTCTGAAACAGAACACAAACGGCACTGAAAAGACTGGATGCCCATTTCTTGGCATAAGACCTTCATGACCAAGACTAAAATGAAAACAAACGCCACTTTTGTTGACAACTTGCCCTGGTGGGTATTTACATTTCACTTACAAAGAAAAAAATGTCCTTCCAAATAGGTGAAAAGAAGCAGTCTAGATGAAAACATGGGAGGGTTGAACCCATGTTCACTTTAGCTCCCACTTGAATTTCCAGTAACTTGATAAACTTGATTTTTTAAAAAATATTTTTATTGACTTTCGTACCTAGAGTAAGAGAGAGGGACAGAGAGATAGAAACATCGATCGGTTGTCTCCTGTACACCACCACCCAGGGATTGAGCCCACAACCCAGGCTGTGCTCTGACCAAGAACTGAACCAGTGACCTCTCAATTCATGGGTTGACACTCAACCCCTGAGCCACACTAGCAGGGCTAAAGTTGATTTTTTTTTAAAGGGCATAAAGCCCTGGCTGGTTGGGCTCAGTGGATAGAGTGCCAGCCTGTGGACTGAAGAGTCCTGGGTTCGATTCCGGTCAAGGGCACATGCCTGGGTTGCAGGCTGGATCCCCAGTTGGGGGCGTGCAGAAGGCAGCCAATCAATGATTCTCATCACTGATGTTTCTATCTCTCTCTCCCTCTCCCTTCCTCTCTGAAATCAATAAAAATATATTTTAAAAAAACAAAGTTTTCATATTTAAAAAAATAAAAAAGGCATAAACCCAGAACAAAGAATAGAAGAAGAATGATAACAGAAGAGAGACAATAATTTTTTTGGAAGAAGGAAAACAGAAAAAGAAAAGGTAACTGACTACTTTTGCAGAGTGGAGAGATCTGAAACTTCAATGCCTACTGAAGGTATGCCAATTAGGAAAAAGTGATGTCTACCTAGAGTTTCAGAAAGGCTCAGAATAGAAGAACCACAAAAGGGGAAGAGAGGGGGAACTGAAGGAAAGGGTTGAAAACGGGAAAACTGGTTGACAGTTCATATAAGGGAGAATAAGGTCCCCAGACCCACCCTTCCCCCTCTGGAAGCCAGCCACTGTCTGCATCACCAGCAGGAGGCAAGCAGTTCACTCTCTGTAGAAAAAGAACCAGGGAGGCTCCAGATACACGGTAACTTCTCCATACATTACCTCACTTCCTCTCTTTAATGCTGGGTTTCACCAGACATCCACAAAGGGGGAGGACTAAGGGATAATTTTAGTTCTGTTAAGTTTAAGCAATCACACATTAATCCCCAAAACAAAGGGACTACACTAACAGGCCACATACTTCATTATTCTGAGAAATCCAGACCACATAAGAAATGCTTAGTAAGAAGATAGTTGTATAAATGCCAATTGAGTTACATGTTTGTAACGTAAGGAATATCTAAATTAGAAATACAAAGGAAGAAATTTCTACTAGGAATTAAAAGTTAACACAATTTATTCATTCAACAATTAAAACATATTTCATGCAATTTCTAGGGCTGGGTGCCACAGAATATGTTGAGATATATATGGCACGACTGTGGACTTTCTGGAATTTCAGGCTGATGGGTCAGGGAAATGGATCAACAGAAACCCTAGGGCACATAAAAAGTTTAAGAAGTTTGAAATAGGAACTCCTTTTCAGAATCTTAGATTTTTATTAATTTTACATCATCTAATGATCAATGGGGAAGTTAAAGCAATGCACATCCCCATTCTACATCCAGAACAGATACTGAACAAGGCTTCATATGAAGCCCCTGGGATAACAATGTCTTTTCCAGTTCAGTCTCCAGCAATATAATTTTTATAAGTGGAGGGATGATTAATCCACTAAGATCATCATATATTTTTTTTAATTAAATTGATTGGGGTGACATTGGTCAACATGTGAACCTATAGGTTTCATGTGTGGGTTTCTATGTTACAAGATCTGTATATTGCACCATGTGCCCACCATCCAAAGTCACATCTTCTCCTGTCACCTTATATTAGGACCCTCTTGCCTCTGCTAACCACCATTCTGCTGTTTGTGTTCATAAGTTTCAGTTTTATATCCCACATGAGTGAAATCATATGGTTCTTAGCTTTTTCTTACTTATTTCACTTAGCATAATGCTCTCAAGGTCCATCCATGTTGTTGCAAATGGCGCTATTTCATCCTTTTTTGTGGCTGACTATTATTCCATTGTGTACCACATCTTCTTTATCCAGTCTTCTATTGTGGGACTTTGGTTGTTTCCATGTCTCGGCCAACAAGAATAATGCTGCAATGAACATAGGGGTGTACAAAACATATCTTTCCAAATACACAATTTCGAGTTCTCTACTCCGTATATACCCAGGAGTGGGATTGCTGGGTCAATTCTTAATTTTTTGAGGAATCACCCGACTGCTTTCCATGGTGATGATTCCAGTCGACATTCCCACCGGCTGTGAATGAGGGTTCCTGTTTTTCCACGACCTCTCCAACACTTGTCATTGTCTGTCATGTTGTTAATGGCCACTCTTTACAAGCATTAGGTGGGATCTCATTGTAGTTTTTATTTGCATTGCCCTGATTGCCAGGGAGGTTGAACATCTTTTCCTATTGGCTGTTGTATGTCTTCTTGAGAGAGGTGTGTTTTCAGGTCCTCTGCACACTTTTTGATTGGATTGTTTGTTTGGTGTTGAGTTTCCTTTTGAGCACATCTGACCTTCATCTTTCTTTGCCAGTTCAGACCTTCCCCCTTTCCCTTGTATGTTTTTGTTGTCACAAATTATTCCTGTTCATGCTGTACGTTTTTTGATGATCTTACTTGTAGTGTTGTGACCTTAATGTTCTTTGTTTCAGGTAGAATAATTCCCTTGAATATTTCCTACAATGAAAGTTTTATGGTGATAAAAATCCTTCAGTTTCTGTATGCCCGGGAATGTCTTTTTTTCTCCTTCATATTTAAAGGATAATTTTGCAGATGTATCATTCATGGCTGGTAATTTCTCTCTTTCAGACATTTGAATATTTGGTCCACTTTCTTCTGGCTTGTAGTTTCTGCTGAGAAGTCAGATGAAATTCTGATGGGTTTGCCTTTGTAAGTCACATCCTTCTTTTCCCTGGCTACTTTGAGAATGTTTTCTTTCTCATTAATTTTTGACAGTTTCATTACCAAGTACTTTGGAGAACGCCTCTTTGGATTGAGGTAACTAAATGTTCTGTTTGCTTCTTGGATTCAAGGATCTAGCTCTTTCCATAGATTTGGAAAGTTCTCAGCCACCATTTGTTTTAATAGACTCTCCATTCCATGCTCCCTCTCTTCCTCCACCACAATGCCTGATTCTGATATTACTTTTTCTGATGGAGTTATAGAGTCTTGTAGTGCTCTTTCATTTTTCTTTATTCTCAGGTCTCCCTTCTTCCCTCTGCATCATTTCTTGATTCCTGTCTTTAGTATCACTAGTTCTTTCCTCTAACTGGTTTGTTCTGTTTCCTATGCTCACCAATTCACTCTTAATCTACTGCCCTCCTTTGTTTTTGCATTTATCTTGAAGAGGTCCTTCTACTATGTTCCAGTAGATGGTGCTGAATCGCAAGATTTTTACCTCTGAAGTCTCCCAGATTTGAGCCTCCTTGGCTTCCTTAGGACAGTACTGCAGTACTGCTTGGGGGTGGGTTTTGATGGCGACCCCTGACCTCCTGACCTCCGTAAGGTCCCAACCCAAGCACCTCTCCTGGAGATCAGTCACAGGGGGAAGCAGTGATTCTATTGCAACAACTCTTGGTTTATAGATAATATGCTCCTGGAGCCATGAAACACCACTGCCAGACCCAGCAGTGGGGAGCACAGCAGAGCCCCATGCTCTGTCACGCATCTGCAGACTTCGTCACTGTTCGCCCCTGCTGCTCTGCTCACAGCAGCTCGCCCTACTGGGCTGCCCACCCGCACGCGAGCGCGCACACACTCTCTCTCTCTCTCTCTCTCTCTCTCTCTCTCTCTCTCTCTCTTCCTTCTGACAGAAGGGAGCTCTCCCCTCTCTCTCTCTCTCTCTCTCTCTCTCTCTCTTCCTTCTGGCAGAAGGAAGGGCCTACTACCATAGGCTTTCTCCCCACTCCTGGCTGGCCCGCGAGCTCCCAGCTGAGCCACACGCTCCCAGCTGCATGGCTGAGCCTGGGCCTTCCTCCTCCCCCATCTCCCCGTTTATTCCCGATGCCCACCTTTAGGCATCAGTGTGCAGGTCTCTCAGGTGTGCATCTGTGTTGAGCAGGGACTTCTTTGTTGAATTATAGATGGTTAGCTTGTTGAAATGTCAAGGGGAGAGGAAAAGATGTGTCCTCATACCGCCGTTCCTCTGATGTCACTCTAAGATCATCACCCTTGACTGAAAAATTTTGGTCCTGAAAGGTCTCCCCTTCTTGGCCTCAGCAGGTTGCAGCATCTAAGCCTACAGGCACCTTTTCTCTTTCCTTTCCAAAGCTTTCTTAATTGCTTTGACTTCTAAAAAGCTTACATTGCAGTTTGGTGCTAATAAATTGTAGAAATAGCTATGTGGATCAAAAGTGCTCCTAATTTCTAAACATAACTTCCTATACTGATAAATCTCATTATTCAATATCAGAGTTTTAATTAGCAAAAGATAAGGATATTACAGTTACAAGGAAACACTATGAAATAATACTGACACACTGAGACTTATTTTAACTATGATGTTCACATGGGTGATGGGTTTGAGAGTGACAGTTGCAATTCATTTTACAATTTAATTAGCTTATTAAATTCTACAACAGTACAATATTGCCAAATCAAAAATATGCACTTGTTTTTAATATTTTGGCTGAAAAGGTTGATGTGAAAGAAGGTAGCCTATGCACTTTCCTGTCAATTCTGGTTATATATATTTTTTAATTTTCAAAAGGTCTCCTGTTACTCTCCCTGCTGCAGCTGGGGTTCCCTCATCAGTTCCCAGACACACCACGCCCTCCATCTTGCCTCCAGACAATTCTCTGTGCAGTGTCCCTCTATCGGATCCCTTCTCCATCCTTCCTCTAATACCATCTCCCCTGGTTTCAGCTGAATATCACCTCCTGAGGGAAGTCTTTGTTAACCCCACCACATCCGTTCTCCCTCAATAAGGTTAAGTTCTCCTGACTTATTCCCATGGCACCGAATACTTCTTCATGGCACTCTACACAGTTACAATTATTTAACTGTAATTTTTCCTTACTAGCTATGAGATCCATAAGAGCAAAGACCAACAGTTTGATTCACCAACGTATTGGTGAGCAATAAGTATTTGATGAATGGAATTTTAATTGAGCTATCTTGATACAGTTTCTTCCTATTAAAAAAAAATTAAAGTAGTGCTTAGTTCTACCTACTATATTCTAATATTGCACAATGTATCTCTAAAGGTTAAATGTGTATTCACTGTATAACTACAAAAGCAAGACTTCATTTTCTTTAAAAAAATGCAAAATTATTACTATTTTAAAATGTTTAGATGTAAGATTACACTGACTCATAAAACTATAAGTAGTTATAAAAAAAATAATTAATGCCTAAAAAAAAGAGTTAATGTTTGAAAATTATCCTTCAGGAAATCTGCTAAGTGCTAGGCTAAAAAAATGGGCACTGTCCTAGGACCAGGAAGGACAGGGTCGTACATTTAAAAGACACCACCCAACACAGTCAGTGTGGCTCAGGTTGAGTGTCAACCTATTAACCAGGAGGTCAGGGGTTGATTCCCGGTCAGTGCACATGCCTGGGTTGCAGGTTTGACCCCCACTAGGGGGCATGCAGGAGGCAGCCGATCGATGATTCTCTCTCATCATTGATGTTTCTATCTCTCTCTCCCACTCCCTCTCTGAAATCAATAAAAATAAAAAAATAACAAAAGGTACCACCCAGAAACATGTCCTGCCCTTTCTGTGTTCAGGACATTTACTCACTAAGAGAACATGGAGTTATATATATAATTCTGCTTAGGAATTTAGCAGAAAGAACAGGCTGGCATACAAGTGTGGGATGAAAAAATTAAGCAGACAATTTATTCCTATTCATCAGAGGACTTTTTAGCAAACATTAAAAACTTTGTATAATACAATTTTGTAAATTAATAATGCAGTAAGTGAGCAATAACGAAAGATACAGAATTACCTAATATTCCCATATCTGTCCATACTGAAAGAACCATGCTTGACCACCATCTTGAAAGGTGGTTGCTGTTAGCAAGGCTTCCAACCATCATATGAACAAGGCCCTGAACAAAGCAATCCAGTTCCTCCAGAGTGTCACTAACGGGATTGAAACAAAAAGGTGATTCTGGCTACACTGAAAAGCATCAAGTAATAAGGGACTATTCTTCTTGACTAATTCTTGTGCCCCTTACTACATGTCAGCATGGTGATGGAGGCTTTACCATCTCATTCACTCTTCCCCAGTACCCTGAAATGCAGACAGTCATCCTCATTTAACAAACAAGTAAATAGGTTCAGAGAGTTGAAATAGTTTTCCCAATGACATATAACTGCTAGCAGGAAAGTTAAAATGTAATTCTAAAGCCCATGCTCCTTCCTTTATAACTTCTCTGGGGAAGTAAAGTGATTAATGAGGTCACATATTAAGATTGCAAACAAATATGGACTCTCTCTGCTGTAACTGTGCGTTCTAAAATGGAAAATCATGCTCCCATACAAAATACATATGCAAACAAAACCAAGAAGGCTAGTGATGGGAAAGTCAGGTGGCTCCATCCCACTGCCGCCACAGGATTCAAATCCATGCCTTAGCAAAATGCCTCCTTTACTACATGGCATGGGCCTTCAGGTAACCGTAACAAAATGTCCAATCTATACATGCCAAGGGCCCACTGTTTATAATCACAATACTTACATTTTATTCTAAGGACCTAAGTAGAAATGACTGCATATTTACTGCAGGATAAAGCACATAATTAATCATATTAATGCTGGGGACCAAGATTTTTTGTATAACAGAAGTGAGATTAGGGGAGGCCAGGGGATTGTCAAGGGCGGGGGGGAATAAAGGACACATATGTAATACCCTTTGTAAAACTTTAAGCAATAAAACAATAAAATAAATAAATAAATAAAAAAGAAAAAAAAGAAATGAGATTCAAGTGTAATTTGGAAGTTTTGAAGGTCTATAACAGTGGTTCTCAACCTTCCTAATGCCGCAACCCTTTAATACAGTTCCTCATGTTGTGGTGACCCCCAATTTCATTGTTACAAACTGAACATAATTAAAGCATAGTGATTAATCACAAAAACATTATGTAATTATATATGTGTTTTCCGATGGTCTTAGGCGACCCCTGTGAAAGGGTCTTTTGAACCCCAAAAGGGTCGCGACCCATAGGTTGAGAACCGCTGGTCTATAGTATTAAAATGGAATTGGAAGCATTAATGTCAAATCATGACTTATTTATACATTTCCAAAGTCTTTCAACTAGAAGAAATGACAAAGTAGCAGCAAAGAGCATCCCAAGCATCCAAGTGGCTTTCTAAATACCACCCCCTCTAGAAAAGATCGGAGATCCTTAGAATGTTGGCTGGTTCTGGGTCTGAGAAAAGCGATAGAAACCTGAGCCTGGGAAATCTTGAACCATAAAACAAGGAAGTTATCAAAAATTGATGGATTCATGTCAAAGGACACAAGAGAAAGACTGAGGGGACTCCCACTGACAAAGTTTTGGGCAACCTGAGCATCAGAAGAATAGATTATCATTTATTGAAATACACTGACTATATAGAAATCCTTGAGCCTATGTACCTATTAATATTTTTTTAAATGACAGCCTCAACCAATGGGGGGTGGGAGGATCCTCTCATTTGGCACCACTGGAGTTGATTATTAAATTAACTCTTTAATATAGAGATTACAATACAAATTAATCAAAGAACCCCAGTTAATAAGGGAAGGTTCTTTTACACAGAAGAATGCCAGTTTATAAATGTAAAAGAAAGGATGCAATAAAGAAAAAACCACCATTCTGCTGTCCCTGATAAATGAACTGATTCAAACAGGATTGTTACTGAATGTTAAAATCATTAGACAAAAGACTTAGGGGGAAATAAATACTCAGAGTGTCAAAGTATTATCTCACAAATTACCTACTAGCTACAAAGGGGGAAAAAAAAAAGTTAACCTTTCTATGGAGCAGCCTGGTTATCATAATCTTAAGCAATCAAAATTAACATCACCATTAAAGATACACCAGATGCCCGGCCAGGGTGGCTCATTGGTTTGAGGGCCGACCTACGAACCAGGAGGTCATGGTTTGATTCT
>NW_006291554.1:159291-171212 GCF_000327345.1 Myotis davidii
ACACTGCTTCACCATGGGGACAGCATAAAGAACCATCCAGTTACTACCATATCACCTGAAAATTCAAGATTTCTGGGTGACATCAAGTCTTCTCCATCAGGGCTGGAGGTGCCTGGATCTGGAGACTTTTAAACTAATAGGCACTGCCCTAACTGGTTTGGCTCAGTGGATAGAGTATCAGCCTTCAGACTGAAAGGTCCCGGGTTCAATTCTCAGTTAGGGCACATGCCCAGGTTGTGGGCTCAATCCCTAGTAGGGGGTGTGCAGGAGGCAGCCAATCAAATGATTCTCTCTCATCATTGATGTTTCCATCTCTCTCTTGCTCCCTCTACCTTCTTCTTTGAAATCAATAAAAACATGTTTTTTTTAAAAAGATACACTAGATAACAAATCCTTCCTGACGTGATGCACTATGAAGTACACTGCATCACCTACAAAACACCTGTCAAAAATATTCAACTTAAATCTAATCAAGACTTTAGATCTAACTTTCGATTTGCACGGATTAGAGGAATATAAATCAAGTTAAACATCACCATACAGAAACAACTTGATAAATCCAGAATGTGGAACATTCTACAAATAGTTACCATTAGACCTTTTAGATCAGATCCTTCAATAAGTTCATATCATGGAAGAGAGGAAGCAGGAGGGAACCATCCTAGATTAAGACAAACTTGAGAGGTATGACAACTGCATGCAATCGTGAGACCTGTCTCAGCTCATACACTAGCACTGTTAACAGACACTATATGCTCAGTATCTCCTCATGTGCAAATATCCATGAAAACCAAACCAGAACAGAAAAGAAGAACATTTTTATTAACTTTCCAACCTATGGAAATTAACACCTCATTGCATTTTACTCACCTCCACTTAGCAGCTTCATGACTAGCCACAGCTCATCTTTTACTACAAAAGACGTGTAGTAAGACACAATATTAGGATGATGGCACTGACTCATGGCTTGAATTTCTTTCTACAAAGAAGAGAAAACATGGCAACTCATTACATGCAGGCCTGAAACAACACTACAAGTTAGTGAATACAGCCTGGGAATCCCAAGACTATGCCACAACCTTCCTGGGATCTCCATGGCCCTGACCTCTTCGTGAACAGTTACAACCAGAACCACTTAGTTACCCTCAGTCCATTCTGACTCTTCTCCTTGACTCACTGCATCAGTAATCTGTGAAACCGGAAACGTGGACTATGCACCACTCCCTGGCCTGGCACAGGACCACAGAGGCCTCCCCGGGGGCACATATTTTTACTGCAAGGTGCCCTTGGAGAACCATCTTGGGAAATCTGGCTTTACAGCCAGAAAGGATACTCACTAATAAATAGAGGGTGCTCTTTGTTTGTTTGTGGGTTGTTGTTTTCTTTGAAAATATTGTTTCATCCCATTTTTGTGAAATGATTAACAACTCTCACTCTAAAGAGAAATATACTAAAACGGGGCAAGGTCGTAAGCTAAATCCAAAGTAGAAATCTGAGCCAAAAGTCTAAGTTTACACAATTTCCATTAGTGAATTTAGATTAGGTTTTGTATGATAAAATGCCTGCTAAAGCCCTGTGTGATCAGGGCCCTGCTTACCTCTCTAATCTCATTCCTACTCCCTCATCCTTACACCCCAACATAGCCCCGTCCTAAGATCCAGCCAAGTCACTTCAAGTGAGCCATGCTTCTTCTAACCATGGACATCTAACCCCACTGTTCCCTCTGCCTCAAATACCGTCCCCTCATTATTTCTGCCTAGCTAAACCTGCCAATGCTTCCTTCTGAACTCCCAGATCCCCAGGCTGAGTTAGGTATCCCTTCTCTTGGCTTCTACGCTCTCTGTATATATCCTTACATCATAGTCCCCGGGGCCTTTGTTGTCTGTCCCTCCTTGTGAGACAGAGAGCTCCTAGAAGGCAAGTACTTAAAAGTGGATTCCTAAGCATCGTGGAACTTGGCACACTATATGTAATTGCCCTACTTATGTTTCTGTAACCCTCATAAAACTGGAAACTCAAGGAGAGCTAAGACTCTGTATTTCTGGCACTTATCACTGTGCCTGGCACACCTTCAATAAATATTTGTTGAATGAATGAATCCTACAGCACTTCATACAGTTTTTTACTGATTCATGTATTTGCCCTGTGACCTTGGTATTTGTTTAGTAAAATCAATTGTGTAAAAGTTGCCCATAATCCCTGATTGATAAGAAGTGCTCAAAAACTGCCAGTTTTCCTTTCCTCATCTTCTCTGCCTGAATGTAAACTGCTTTGTGGCAAGGACTTGTTGCATGTATTGTTGCAACCCCCAAGTCACCAGCACAAGCTTCTGTACTAAAAGCTAAGTAAACATGAAGGAAAGGAAGAAGGAACTAAAGTAAGCACCTGCCCGCTAACATAGTTATGCAGGATTCGAAGCGATAAGTACTTATGAGAGGGAATACATAGGACAGCACATATATGTGCTGAGATTTTACAGCGGTACAGGTGAAGTGCACATGTAATTATTTTTAAAAAGATGAAATATGCAAGGAAGATTATAGGGCCCAATGAGTTAACTTGTCTGGGGTAAATACTTGATGCTTTCAACGGATATTTACCAAGTGCCAACTGTATGCCAGGCATATTAGGTGCCTGGTCACTATGGTGAGCCCTCAGGAAACGTACAGTCTGGTAAAGAAGGAAGACAAATACTCATTTAGAGCACAGACCGAAGAACAGTTTGATAGGAGAGGTACAAGATACTACATGACTTTATCCGAGAGGCAAATTATCGAAAAATAGGAGTGATCATCAGGGAAGGCTTCCTGTAACAAGTGTGACTTCACTGATACTGAAATAAGAAAGATAAGTCGGTTTTTACCAGTTTTGATTGTTTAATTACCTGGGATCATATAAGAAAGGATCTTATAACTATATTCAAGATTTTAAATTTCACCCTTAGGGCAATGGAAAGGAATCAAAGGTTTAACTATATTTCTCTTTTCCTAACACTCACTCTGGCTACCGTGTGAAAAATAAATGAGAAAAAGCAGGACCAGAGACACAGCCTCTGTTGAAGGCTGTTGCCATGATCTGGGTGAGACGGTGGTGGTCTGAAATACGATAAAAAGCTAATTCCTCAGTTTTTACAACTGTACTGTGGTTATTCTACTATTAGGAGATGTTGAGTGAATAACATATGGAAACTTCTGTACCACTTTTGCAACTCTTTTGTAAATTAAAATGATCTCAAAATAGAAAGTTAGAGAAAAGCCTGTGATAAAATGTCTGGAGAAAATAAATGTAAGATCTGGTAGCTGATTTTCCCATCACACTTAGCAAAGGTTGTCAGACAAGAAAACATTTTGACAAGAGAAAGGAGCAACATATTGCCTCCTCAGTAATAACTGTCACATAGGCTGCACCCCTGCAGTCAGCAGTCGCTGGAGTGCCCAGAGCACCGTCTGCATTATAATGAAGTTACTGTCAAGTCACCACATCTTAGGTTTACTGTGTTGACCTACTAGGTTTTTTTAAGGTAAACGGAAGGGCTTCCTATCTCTCAGAGATGGAGCCCTTGGCACTCCGACCGCTGGCTCTGACACCATGAACGCCACAAATAAATCCGGCATTGTTTATACTTCTCATGTGTCTGCAGGGCTTAGTGGGAGCTTACCTTTGTGCCCCTCCCCCACAAAAGCCAATCTTAAAATTGCTTTACTAAAAGTCACTTCCCCCAACCTTTACTTATTTGCCACATACATAAATACTATATTTGTAACATAAAGCTTACTGGAATATGTGGCCAAAATTTATGGAGATCTAACTGATGTTTTTTTTCCCTTTAATTAAGTTATATCAAATTTCCTTTCTTCTTAAAGTAAGGCCCTATTGTAATAATACAAATATTACTTTTAAGACTGTCAAATTATATTTGAAAAGAGATGCTCTTTCTAATTTTGAACTAAGATTATAATCATTTTGTATTATATGAAGTAGAAAATAGACTTTAGTCAGAAAGACCCGATTTTTAATCCAGACTGCCATTATCATATGATTTATTGCCTTGCAATAAAATGCAGCAACTACCTATCTCACAGAGGTGTTTGTGAGGTTAAAGTGCACGTCAGTGCCTGCCACTGAAAAGATGTTTGCTATTACTTTCATGTGAACTTAGTCAAGTTATTTAAACTTTGAGCCTCAGTTTCTGTAATCATGAAGTAATGAATAAAACTTTCATTCATGTTTACATTATGTATTATGTAAATTAACTGGCAAATGGTAGAAATTCATTTTGGGCTTCTCAAATTCCAGGCTTAATATATAAATTAAAAATATTGTTTTTCTTTAACAGAATTAGTTTACAATTTAGACTTCTTTTATGACCACTGTTGTTCAAATGTCCAAATGATGCTCTAAGGTATTGCTGGCATCTGTAAACCCAAGTTCATCAAATAGGGTTTCAATGAGCATCTCCATCCAAATGTAGGTTCTCCCACCAAAGACAGCTCTAGATCATGCCAGCAACCGAGTCCCTCAGCTTCTGTCATGCATTACCAACACCTGAAGAAACACATTTGTCTCATCTTCTAAAAGTTCAACATAGAATTCTATTCCCTCTCTTCCTTTTATTTCAATTATTCCCTAATACTCTGTACTGACTACCCCAGAAGTTAAATCTAATCTGAGACACTGGAAAAAAACTTCTGACTGTCAGATCATCCTAGTCCTAATCCTGCTCTATCACTAGCTGTATATGATCTCAGAGAAATTACTTAATAAAATAACAATATTAATTCATAATTGTATGGCAGTTTACAAAGTTTTCAAGTACTATGTCACTTGACCTTCAGGAGAAACCTCATAAAGTCCATTTTAAGCTGAAAAAATGAAAAATTTAAAAAGGAATGATTTGAAAAGCTATCTTATTTCCCTTGCTGAAATACTTAAAACTGCTACATTTACTACATACTTAAAACTACTCTGGGTGGCATGGTGCATAAAAGTACAAAACAATCCCTGTGTGGCTAGCTTTCAATGCCAGAGAACATCTCTTAAGGCTATGGATCCTTGGGACTCCCTTTCTTCTCCCTTTCCCTAGCCTTTACGGAAGCCAGTGTTGCCTGGGTGATTCCATCTCTCATCTCCCATCAATGGATATTCCATTTGACCCAGGAATCACAATTGCAAGATACTATTTTTAGGAAAGAGAGAAATAAGCAAGCATCCTTTATAACAATAAAAAAGAAGAAGCAAGGTAATGGCCCAATACGAGAGAACAGAGTAAAGTGTGGTCTACTTACTCAATGGGATACTATACACATATTGAAAATTATACTAATTCATATTTATAGACACAAAAAATTGTGATAAATTTTTCAATAAAAAAGAACAAGGATATGATTCACATTACCATTAATATAAAGAGATGTTTAAATGTGCAGTCTGAAAGATTATATAGCAGTGTTAATTTCAGAATGAGAGGATTATCCTATTAATAAAAGCCTAATATGCTGTGTCCGGCCATCCGTTAAACCAATCAAAGTGTAATATGCTAATGGTATGCTAAGGCCACTCAAACGCTCACTATGATGTGCACTGACCACCAGGGGGCAGACAGTTGATCGGTTGACCAGTTGCTATGACATGCACTGACCAACAGGTGGCAGACGCTCCAACCGGTAGGTTAGCTTGCTGCTGGGGTCCGGCCTATCGGGACTGAGCAAGAAGGGCCAGACATGCCCTGGAGCCCTCCCGCGGTCCCTCCCCGTCTGGCCAACCTCCCACATCCCTCCCCAGTCCCTCAGTCTGGCCTGCGCCCTCTCACAATCTGGGACCCCTCAGAGGATATCAGAGAGCTGGTTTCAGCCCGATCCCACAGGCCACGCCAAGGGACCCCACCGATGCATAAATTCGTGCACCAGGCCTCTAGTAACTATATATTCTCTCTCTACTTACCTGAATTTTTATATGTTTTATAATAAATATTACTATTAATGAAAAAAATCACATACTTTTAAAAAAGGAATAAAAAAACTTCAAGTTATTTCCCATTCCAACATGAATGTACAAGAGTACCCCTCTCCACTTAAGAAATATGAAATGTGCATACCAGGAGCTCATCCATGCTAGTTTGACATTTCTCAAGGTTTATCCGTTTGATTGCCACCTTCTCCTTTTTAGGGGCACAATATGCTGCTTGGACCACAGCTGTTGCTCCACTCCCTAAAGATAAATACATAAAAGAGTAAATGAATAGATGGGTAGATAAAAACATACATTTCAAATTCCCACACAATTTAAATGAGAAGTTAACCCTTATCTTGTTCCTACACTCAATAGATGCAAAGAAACACTCTATAAAGCTAGGTGTCTATAAAAGCAAAAGCCTCAACTATTTCGTAGAATTGCCAGTAAATATAATATACCAAAAATAAAAATAAAAAATTGCTAGGGTTCCAGTTCTAGAATTTGATGGTATAGGCCCACATTTCTCTGATCCTTGCCTCTAAATACAACTAAATGCCCTGGAAATAACTCCACAATCATAAAGTGCCTATGAAATGTAGAAAGAAGGTGAACTGGCTAAGGACCTCGGAGTGTGAGGAAAAGCATCACTGTGAGTTCACTGGGTTTTCCATTTATCGCCCAAATATCCATGAATGGGCTCCAGGACAGCCTGCAACCTGAAACCACCAATAGGGATAGACAGACAGATGAACAAACGAGAAGATCCTGCTTTCTGGCCAAAGGACTGTGAAAAGGGAAGCTAGGCAGAGACCCAGAGGGAGACAGATTCCCCCATCCCTACCCAGGACAGTGAGGGAGCCAACCGACCACAGCAACAGTCAGCAGCAGCAGGGGCCACCTGGACCCAGACAGCAGTAAGCCAGACCCACCACAGGGGTGCAAGGTCCCAGACCCACACCTGGGGCAACATCCAGCCAATCTGCCCTTAGCAGCAGCAGAACTGGGGACCCACGCCCACGTAACACGTGTAGAGATCAAACAGGAGTCCCTGAGGTGCCCAAGAATAAAGCAGAAGAGACTAGCACTACAAGAGCTCTGAAAACTTAATTATCACAGGAATTACACAACTCACAAAAGTAGGCCGGGGCCTACCACTAAACCTAAATAGAGTAGCTGCCTACTCAAACAGAAGATTAAAGAGAACCAAGAGTCTCCGAACATTAGTATCCTGAACGTACGGAATACAATTAAAACATAAAAATAACATGTCATACCAAGGGGAAAAAAACCACACTTATATGAGAAAAGGTATTCACACTGATGCCAACACCAAAATGAATCACATGTTGGAGAATTTTAAAGCAGCTATTATAAAAATGCTTCAACATTGGGGCGAGGGGCAGGTGCCGCCTAGAAGGGGTCAATGGGGGAAAAAGGGGGGCATCTGTAATACTTTCAACAATAAAGATAAATTAAAACAAACAAAAAAGATAAAATATTCTGATATTAAACATCTTAACAGATGGTTTCAATGGAGAATCTTACCAAACGCTGAAAGAAGAATTAATAGCTATTTTACACAATGTTTCCCAGAAATGGAACAAAGATACTTCCCAATTTATTTTATGAAGCCAGAATTACCAAGACCAAAACCAGACAAAGATACCACAAGAATACACAAACCAGTATCTCTTGTGTACTTAGCTGCAAGATAAAGTAACTTGACTAATCCTGTAACTATTTTTAAAAATCAAATTTGTAATTTAAAAGTTCTATAAAAAAAACAAAAACCACACCCTACACCCTGGCTGGGTGGGCTCAGTTGATTGGAGCGACATCCCAAACACCAAAATGTTTCGGGTTCAATTCCCAGTCAGGGCACATGCCTAGGTTGCTAGTTCGATCTCCACTTGGGGCATACCTAAAGCAACTGATTGATGTCTCTCTCTCTCTCTCTCTGCCCCCCCCCATCCTCTCTCTCTGAAAAAACAACAACAAAAATATTAATGAACATATCCTCAGCTGAGGATTTAAAAAAAAAAGAATCGCCATAGATGGTTTCAATGGAGAATCTTACCAAACGCTGAAAGAAGAATAGCCATTTTACACAATGTTTCCCAGAAATGGAACAAAGATACTTCCCAATTTATTTTATGAAGCCAGAATTACCAAGACCAAAACCAGACAAAGACATCACAAGAATACACAAACCAGTATCTCTCATGTACTTAGCTGCAAAATTCTTAAAAAATATTAGCAAATCAAATTCAGCAATAGATAATACACCACAACCAAGTGGTACGTATTCCAGATATGCAAGGCTGGCACAATATTTTTTTAAATCAAAATCAATGTAATACACTATACCAACATGTTCAGGAAGAAAATCATATGATCATGTAAATTGACACAAAAAAAACATTTTTTTTAAAAAAAATCCAACATTAGCCATGATAAAAAAAAAAATTCTCAGCAAACTAAGAATAGAGGAAAACTTCTTCTACTTCATAAAGAACATTTACCAAACAACAACAAAAAAACCTTACAGCTAACAACATACTTAATGATGAAAAAGTAAATGCTCTCCCTAAAAGACTAGGGGAAAGGCAAGGATGTCCATTCTCATCACTCTTATTTATCATAGTAATGGAAGTCCTAGCCACCACAATAAATCAAGAAATAAATAAAAGACAGCCAGAAAAGAAAAAATAAAACTATCCCTATTTGTACATGACATGATTATTTATAAAGAAAATTCCAAGGAATCTACAAGAAAAGTACCTAGAACTAAAAAGAGAGTTTAGTAAGGTTGCAAGACATAAGATCAACGCACAAAAACCAATTCCACTTCTATAACAACAAACAAGTGGAAACCAACATTTTAAAACACAATAACATTAACAAGTAATCCCAAAAAATGAGTCCTTAGGTACAAATTCAAAAAAATCTGAACAGAAAAAATATGCTTGATATTACAAAATTCCAATTAAACAGAGTAAAGAAGGACTAAATAATTTAAAAAACTCAACACAATAAAGATGTCAATACTCCCAAATTAACTACATATAGGTTTAATGCTATTCTATCAAAATCCTGGCAATGTATTTTGTACACATAGAAAAGCTTATTCTAAAATCTATATAATAAAAGCCTAAGTGACCATTACGGTGGAATGACCAGAATGACCTGTTGCTATGATGCACACTGACCACCAAGGGGCAGACACTCAATGCAGGAGCTACCTCCTGGTGGTCAGTGCACTCCCACAGCGGGAGCACTGCTCAGCCAGAAGCCAGGCTCACAGCTGGCAAGTGCAGCGGTGGTGGCAGGATCCTCTCTTGCCTCCGCAGCAGTGCTAAGGAGCAGCGAGCAGGCGGGTGGTAAGGAGCAAGGGCTCCCGGAATGCGAGAGGGCACAGGCCGGGCTGAGAAACACACACACCTTGCCTCAGTGCATGAATTTCGTGCACTGGGCCTCTAGTGTATATATAAGAGGAAGACTCTAGAATAGCCAACACAATAGTGAAAAATGTGAACAAAGGGATTTATACTTACCAATTTTAAGACTCATATTTAACAGTAATCAAGACTGTGCAGTATTGGCAGAAGACTACACACACACACACACACACACACACACAGCAGAATAGAAAACCCATTCACACCAATGTGTCCCACTGATTTTGCCAAAGGTACAAAAGCAATTCAATAGAGATGAGATAACCTATCAGAATGGCTGGAAAAAAAATTTAATGAGAACACCAAATGCTGGTGAGGATATAGTGAAACTGGATCACTCATACACTAGTTGGTGAAACAGAAAAACCGGTACAGCCACTCTGGTAAACTGTTTCACCATTTCTTTTAAAACTAAAAATGGCCTTGTATAACTCAGCATTTGTATGTTGGGTATTTATCCCAGAGAAATAAAAACATATGTTTACACAGCAACTTATTTATGAATGTTCATAGCAGCTTTATTTATAACCAAATGCTGTAAACTACCCAAAAACCTCCAACAGATGAATGGTTAAACAAATGCGGGTTAATCCATGCGGAGGAATACTACTCAGCAATAAAAATAAGCCACTGAAATGCACAATTACTTGAATGAATGTCAAGGGCATTACGTTGAGTGAAAAAAAAAAAGCCAATCTCAAAAGTTACATATTTTATTACGCCATTTACGTAACACTGTTGAAAGAGTAAACCTAACAGACATGGAGAAGAGGTTAGTGGTTGCCAGGGTGAGAGGAAAAGGGGAATGAGGAGTGCTGCTAATGGGTATGGAGTTTCTTTCTGGAGCTCCGAACATGTTCTGGAATTAGAGCGGTGATGATTGCACAACTACTGGCGTCCGTATCTATGCGTTTGTTTGTGTTTTTGGCTTAATACCTTCACCTTTTTCACTCAGTCCCACAGCCCCTCTCCCCTCTGACATCCGTCACTCTGTTCTCTATCTATGAGTCCATTTCTATTTTGTTTTTGTTATTTTGTTCATTAGATTCCACATATAAGTGAAATCACATGGTACTTGTCTTTCCCCGTCTTATTTCAGTTAGCATACTACCCTCCAGTCCATCCATGCTGTCACAAAGGGCTACATTTCCTTCTTATTTACAGCCAAGTAGTAGGCAATTAGGTAAATGTGCCACAGCTTTTTATCTACTCATCTGCTGATGGGCGCTTGGGCTGCTTCCAGATCTTGCCTATTGTAAATAACATTGCAATGAACATAGGGATGCATATGTTCTTTCGAATTAATGTTTCAGGTTTCTTCGGATATATTCCCAGAAGTGGAATCGCTGGGTCATGGGCAGTTCCATTTTTAATTTTTTTAATAACTCCACACTGCTTTCCACAGTGGCTGCACCAATCTGTATTCCCACCAGCAATACATGAAGGTTTTCTTTTCTCCACAACCTTGCCAACACTTATTGTTTGTTGATTTTATATAATAACAGAGAGTGAATTAATGCACAAAAATATGAATGAACTTTCTCCTGAAATCCTTCAAATTGGGTAACTTCAGCTCTTGAGACAGAAAAGGAGATGCCCAAAAGCATGATGGGGACTAAAAACCTCTGAGTCTCCCTCCACTTTAGTACACCCAGGTATTTAAAGAGAAAGTAAAGCCCTAGCCGGTTTGGCTCAGTGGAGAGAGCGCCAGCCGGGTTCGATTCCGGTCAAAGGCACATGCCTGAGGTTGGGGCCTCGATCACCAGTAGGGGGCATGCGGAAGGCAGCGGATCAATGATTCTCATCATTGATGTTCCTATCTCTTTCTCCTCCTTCCTCTCTGGAATCAATAAAAATATATTTTTTAAAAAATAAAAGATAAAGTAAAAAAAAAAAAGGATATTATTCCTATCAAATGAGCCAAATCATTTGAAGATATTTTCTCCCAAAATATTAACCAGCCATCACTATATCAGATACACATTCTAAAGATTCCGTTTGTAAGTATTTTTTTTAGTAAGGTTTTACATTTAGTAAAGAGCTAGCTTAGACTGTTCATTATGAAAGATGACGAAAGCATTGTCACCATGGAAAATACGGGAATTAACAATTTTGTAAACCCTTTTCTAAATAAGGCCTCTTGTCAGAGTCATGTTGAAAATTAAAGCTCCTAGAACTGGAGAAACAGCTGTGAGAACAGCCATCATAAAAGGCATGCTATTCTCTCCATACAGTGATGGAAATAAAGACACACTGCCATATGCTTTGAGTAAGTACTCAATCAGCCGGATGGTTTTGCAATGAATCATCCCTTTCTCTCCTGTTCACTCCTGTGATCTCCTATCTCAAAAGATGGTAACTCATTCTTCCAGATGCTCCAGCCAAAAACCTTCACATCTTCTCACATCCCATCCAACCATACATCTCTAATTTTGAAATATATCTGACTGCTTCTCACCCCCGCTACAACTGCGACTCTCCCCTGGGTAACCTCTCCTTCCATCTTGAACC
>NW_006291554.1:171223-180149 GCF_000327345.1 Myotis davidii
ATCTCATGAGTTAGGTGTTATCGATCTTACAAAGCAGTGTAAGAACAGCAATGTAAGCAAGTGTAAGACTTAGGTCATAAATTAGTAAGAGGCAGGGTAGGACCTAGAAACCAGAACTACATGATGTTTCAACACCATGCTTTTAACTGGTAGGCAGCTGCCCCTTTAGGTTAAAGCTAACATTTATTAACTGAATACTATGTGTCAGGTTAAATTATTTACTTGAAATGTCTTCTTTAACTGTTTTAATTTTTTCAAAAACCGAGGCCCACGTTTTTAGTTGCCTATCCAACAATTTCCCCTTATTTTTCAACAACAAAACTTTCACCTAAATTTGTTTGAAGTAATAATGTGCCCAGCTAAAAAGCTTCATTTCACAGCCCCTCCCCCCTTGCAAATGGCCCAATTACACAGTTTTGGCCAATAAAAGAAATGGAAGCCACCGAGTAAAGCTTCCAGGAAAGAAAGTCCTATGAAAGGGTGCCAACTAAGTTGTCACGTGCCTTTGTCCTTTTGCCATATTCTTCCAGCCCGAACACAGGCTCGAGGCTATATAGGTGGAACAATTATCTTGAGAATGAGAGTCATGTGCTAAGTGTAGTGGAGTGAAAACTAGGAGCCTGGGTGTCGGGTGGCACCTAGCTGCCACTCCAGTTTTCTTGTTATGTGTAATGGGGGGAAAGTATTTTATTAAGCTACTATTATTTATTTTCCATTACATGTAGCCAAATGCAATCCCTGTTTGATACCAGCCTATGAGGCTGTTGGCACAAAGCTGGCCTTATTAAAAATGTTGCCATAATTAAGTCTCCCAATCATGGGGAAAAAATACACTAACCATTGCTTAAGCATCACTATTGATAGAGCAAATGTCTTTCACACTTATGCAGGGGGCTAGAGTGGGATCCTGAAATCTGCATTTGGAAATCACTATGTTAGACATCAAAATGTGTGGCTACTGAACACCTGATCAGAATCCTAACGCAATAATAGGGGTTAGAAAGGAGCTCAAAAACACTGAAAAGATGGATGATTTATAGAGAGACCAATACTAACATTTGTTATAAGTAAATATACTTAAAGAAATTCAAATCTTATAAAAAATGTTTAAGGTAATAAAATTCTTTAAAAGGAAGTCCTTTGAATTCTGAATCTGTATGTTTTTATTTTGTTTGAATTAAGAAATTTTCTTTTCTCTATAGGATTTTGCCAGAAAAGGAGAGAACAAAACAGAAATATTAAGAAATATTAACCCCACAAATATAGTACTAAGCAGTACACATGAAAAAAAATTACAGTTCAAATAAATATAATGTGCTTTGGTCAGAAAGACATCACTATACCATCTATAACAAAAAAAGCTAATATGCAAAGTGTCCCCACGAAGTTCAACTGGGAGACCAGGAATTCTATCCGCTGACCACCAGGAGGAGGTGCGGAATGAAGGGAGGCCCCGACCAGCGGCTGGAAGGCCCCATGGCCAGGCCTAGAAAGCCTACCTGCACACAAACTTCATGCACCAGGCCTCTAGTTTCCTTATAATACAATCCCTTGAAAATATAAAATTCAAATTAACCTCCCCCTCCCCAAGCTTTGTCTTTTCTGGACTCCAAGCATTTGTTTCCTGAAAATAACTGAGTGCAATCTGAAAACAACACGGAATTTATTTTGAAGACCACAGCTTATTACAAAATCCTGTATTCCAAACATTTCAGTACAGAAGAAACATTAGAATAAGAATGCACTGCTTTATTGAGCCTTGCTACTTGCACCAGTACTAGGCTGTAGTTGGAGGAAAATCTTTTTTTTCCTCTCTGTTAGGAAGGTAGGTGAGAGTGTGTGAGGAGTGGAGTGGCAGGAACTTACTAATGAGAGGGAAAACATTATAAGAATAGTATATACAAAAGAGAACAAATCCTACTACATCAGAAAGGGTTATCAACAAAATATCTGCTCCTGCCAGATGTTTTCATTGTAAGGCTATTCCTTGAATCTGTCAGACTCTGACCATCACCTTCCAGTTTATATCCAAAAACTAATCAAATACAGATGCAGGAACAAGGACCCTGAAGTAGGAAAAGGAGAGCTGGACACCCGTGCTGCCTTTGCCATGAATTAGCTCTATGACTCCACACAAGTCATTCTGCCTTTCTATGTCTCAGTGTTTTCCTCTGTAAAACAAAATGGTTCACCTTACCTCACACCATACAGAAAAATTGACTCAAACGTATCAGAGTCCTAAATCATATAATCAGATTCTATGTGTTTGGTTTATTTGGCATGTTTTTTTGAGGTTCATTCATGTTGTAGCCTGTTGCATATATTATATTCCCTTTTCTTTCAGACACCACTTGATGAACATCGGGTTTCTGCTTTTTGTTGTTGTTTTTTTATGGGGGTTTTTGTTTGTTTTTTTAAATATATTTTACAGAGAGGAAAGGAGCGGGATAGAGAATTAGAAACATGGATGAGAGAAACATCGATCAGCTGCCTCCTGCACTCCCCACTGGGGATGTGCCTGCAACCCAGGTACATGCCCTTGACCGGAATCGAACCTGGGACCTTTCAGTCCGCAGGCCGACGCTCTATCCACTGAGCCAAACCGGTTAGGACTGTTTTTTATGTTTTGATGTTGGATAAGTAAAGATTTCTTAGCTACCACACCAAAAAAGCACAATTGATAAAAGAAAAAAAGTGATAAATTAAGCCAAACCGGTTTGGCTCAGTGGATAGAGCATCAGCCTGCGGACTGAAGGGTCCCAGGTTTGATTCCGGTCAAGGGCATGTACCTAGGTTGCGGGCACACCCCCAGTGGGATACAGGAGGCAGCTGATCGATGTTTCTCTCTCATCAATGTTTCTAGCTCTCTATCTCTCTTCCTTCCTCTCTGTAAAAAATCAATAAAATATATTTTTTAAAAAGTGATAAATTAAACTTGTATCAAAATTCAAAACTTTTGTATTTTTTAAATGTTTTTATTGATTGGAGAGAGAGAGAGATAAACATCGATGTGAGAGAGAACAGCAATTGGTTGCCTCCCACACATACCCTGACTGGGTACCGAACCTATAACTCAGGCATGTGACCTAACCAGGAATGAACTGTGACCTCCTAGTTCATAGGTCCTCTCATCCACTGAACAATACTGGCTGGGCAACTTTTGTATTTTAAAAGACCATTAAGAAACTGAAAAGAGCCCTAACCAATTTGGCTCAGTGGATAGAGCATCAGCCTGCAGACTGGAAGGTCCCAGGTTCGATTCCGGTCAAGGGCACGTACTTTGGTTGCAGGCACATCCCCAGTAGGAGGTGTGCAGAAGTCAGCTGATCAATGTTTCTCTCTCATCGATGTTTCTAACCCTCTATTCCTCTCCCTTCCTCTTTGTAAAAAATCAATAAACTATATTTTTAAAAAGCATCAACTATTTAAAAAAAAAAAAGAAACTGAAAAGACACATATATAATGCTTTAAACAATAAAATTTAAAAAATAAAAAATAATCAAGTACTCTAAAAAAAAAAAAGAAAGAAAGAAACTGAAAAGACAAGCTACAGACTGGGAGAAAATATTTGAAATCATGTATCAGTTTACGAAGTCCTCAAATCCAGAATGAATACACAGACAAACCCCTATAGCTCAATAAGAACACAACCCAAAGCACAACCCGAAAAGACAAAAGATCTGAATAGATATTTCAGATCTATAAGAAATATGGAAAGCTAATAAATGAGCACATGAAAAGATGCTCAACATCATCAGTCATCAGGGAGATGCAAAGAAACCACAATGAGATTCTACTTCACACCCATTAGAATGGCTACAACCAAAATGACAGACAACAAATGCTGGCAAGGGTATAGAGAAATAGGAACCTTCATACATCACTAATGGGAATGTAAAATGGTACAGTCACTTTACCTTCTGATGCAGCAATTCCACTCAAGAAAAATGAAATATGCTCACATGAAGTGCTCACAGCCAAAAAACAGAAGCCCAATGTCCAGCAAGTGGTATCCAAAAAAAGGGGGGAGGGGAGAGGCATAATATATACTATAAGGCAAGCTATAACATGAATGAACCTCAAAAATAAATTATGTCAAATAAAAGAAACCAAACACAAAGAATCACATATTATATGATTATTTTTATATGGAATTCCAGAAAAGGCAAATATGGAGAGACAGAAAGTAGATCTGTGGTTGCCTGAAGCAGGGGGTGGGGACAGGGAGTGACTACAAATGGACATGAGGCATCTTTTTGGAATGATGAAAATTTTCTAAAATTGGATTGTAGTGATGATTGAACAACTCTGCAAATTTACTAAAAACCTATAGAACAATACAGTTAAAACTGGTGGATTTTATGGTATATAACTTACACCTCCATAAAATTATTTTCAACAATTAAAGTACTATGCTAAATGAAAGAAGCCAAACACAAAAGACCACATGTTATATGATCCCATTTACATGAAACGTCCAAAAAAGGCAAATCTATAGAGACAGAAAGTAGATTTGTGGTTGCCTGGGGCTGGGAGTGGGAACAGGGATGAACTGTAACAGGCACAAGGGATCTCAATGAGGTGATGAAAACGTTCTAAAACTGGATTATGCTGATTGGTACACAACACGGTAAATTTACTAAAAATCACTGAACTTTATGCTTAAAAATGGGTGAATTTTATGGTATTAAATTATACCTCAGTAAAAATTATTTTAAAAATAAGGAGGTCAAATCTTAACATTGGCATTCTCAACCTTTTATCCATGGACCACTCTGAGCATGAGATCAAGACTACCCCTACCCAGAGGACTGAGACTCCCCTTTCTCCACTGCCGGACACCCTACTGGTCCCCAAATTTCTACTCTGATGCCACCTTAATAGCAAAGGCATTAAGAATGACCACAAGCATCCTCTTCCCCCTAAAAAGATGTCCACCCAAAAGGAAAGCAAAAACTGCTCTGCTAAAACCACCACAGGGGCGCTTTTCCTCGTTTCAGACACTGCTTTGGGATCTCCCCCTTAGTCCCTTCCTTCAGCATGAAACGCTCAGGGGCGCGGAGCCGTCTCCGGAGGCAGAGCCCGAGCTAGCAGCTGTCCTGCCAACCAACCCGCACATGTCAAGACGCAGCACGTAAGGAGCACACAGGTGGCTTCAGGGAGAAGATGTGATGTCTTTCAGACAAAACTTAGCCCAGATTTGTTCTGAAACAGGAGGCAAGTGGAAAAGAGAAACACGACCAAGTTTCTCTAAAACGCAGATACCGTACAATAAACACTCACCCACCCCATGACAGCTAGTGAGCGTCCAGCCCGTCTCTGCGACAGAACTAATTTTAGGACAGGAGGCCGATGTAGCAAAGGAGACAAACTCCTTCCTTCCATACACAGGGGTCTGCTCGTGTCCGCTGGACGGGGTTTCTGTTTAAGGACACCCACCCCTTTTTTCATTTCTAAAGTCACTGGAGTGTTGTTTTCCAACAAACACCTCCCTCATCAGCCCCCATCACACGTGCCTGTCGGAGAAGGACAATCTCCGGCAAGTTCTGTGCCCTGCCAACTGGTATTCCTGGACCCCTTTCAAATCCACTCCACACACAGCAAGCAGCCAGGCCCACTCGACGCCATGCCCCCGCTTGAAGCTCTCCAGTAACACTTCAAATTCCAGAATCCTTACCAGGGCCGCGCAGGTCCCTGAGGTCCCGCCTCTCCCTTTCCTTTCTTTCTGCCCCTCGGCTCCTGACACACATCAGCTCGCCTCCTCCTCGGAACCTTTGCCGTTTCTCCTCCCCGGGCAGGGACCATCTCCCCTAGGCTCTCCAGCCTTCTCCTCCTCCTCCCGTGCTCAGCTTCAACGCCGCAGAAAATGACTTTTTTTCCTTGAAATCGCCCTCAGGAGGTCTCCAGGTCACTCCTTATCGGAACATCTTATTTCCCAGCACTTGCCAAAAGCCTGTAATTGTTTTCATTTGTCTACTTATTTCACGTCTGTCTCTCCGGACAGAGAGTCGGTCCCGAGCGGTAGGAAATTGTGTCCACGTTGCTCAGAACGGTACCTGCAGCTTCCTCTCGAGGGGATCCCCACCCAGCTCCACCCCAGCGGCGCCCGGCATTTCGGGGGCATTTCCCCCGAGGCGGGAATGAACTATAAAGCACCCGATCCCACAATCCCCCACGGAGGTAGGTGGCTGTGTCTCGACTCCAACACCCCATTTCTTTGCGCAGCCTTGACAAGCCTGCACTTTCCTTCCTCCCCAGGAGACGTCTGTCGCTCAGGTTCAAACATCTATCACTGCGTCCGTCTCTATGCGGAGCCGCTCCAACCCACCCAACCCCGCCCCACGGGCGCGTCACTCAATATCCCCTCCCGCGCGGCACAAACCCGGAGCCTCACCCACGCGCCCCACCAACCCCGGGGCCCCACGAGCGCCCATTCATATCTGTGCGTCCTGCGCTGCCGAGCTCCCGCTAGTGCCCAGGATCCCGCGGGTCTCCACGATCCCGCGTGCCACCCGCTGCCCAGAGCGGTGCCTCCCCACTCAGGGGCGCCAGCTCTCACCGATCACCTCCTGCAGCTCGTAATCGTCCCTGTTGATGGACCAGGGCAGGGCGCTCGAGTCCTCGGACATGACGGCAGCTGAGCTCTCGGTCCTCCCTCCAACTCGCTGACCTCTCTCCTTTCCTCGCCGCGCCTCTCCCCACCCCCAACCTCTGCCGCCGCGACCCCACCAATCTCCTCGAGAACAACCAGGTCCGGAGGGCGCCTGGATGCGGGGTCACCGCGCGGCGGAGCGGCGGGGGCTCGAAGCTCCGGCGGATCTCGCCTCCTGCTCCTCTCCGTCTGGCACTCCCCGGCCCGGTCCAAGTCCCGTCCTGGGCCTCCGGTGCAGCAGCGACTGGAGCTTCGCCTGGGCCCGGCCCCTCTGTCCCGCCCTCCACCCCGGCCCCACGCACGGGCCAAACTTTCCCTTCACCTGCCGACACGCAGCGCGCTGACGTCACCGCGCCGGTCACGCCCCGCCTAGGCCCCGCCCCCTTCTGCCATATCAAGTGCGGCTGAATTAGCAGGGAGCAAGCAAGAAGCCCGAGAGGGTGCAAGTTGACAGTGAAAAGGCAGAGGTGCTTAGGAAGGGGTCCAGCGAGGACATCGGAGAGCCAGAGAAGGCCCTCAAGTAGCACAGACGAGGTGGCCACACTAAGCATGGCGGCCAAAGGCGGCCAAGGGGAGGGGCGGAGCCACTTCTGGCGGCGGGGGGCACGTTGCCGTCTCCGTGGTCGCATTCATTGGTTTGTTTGAGAAGGAATCGGAAAGACGATAGGCGTGTGTGGACATCAGTCATATGCTAGTCCCGCCCCCGTGCCCTCAGCGCGCTTCTCTGCTCCAGGGGCCCCAGTCCCTCGAGATCGCTAGGACGTACTCCGCTCGCGGCCCGTCTTCGAGCGACGTCACGGCGTTACCGTCACACCCTCGAGACGTGCAAACGGTTCCGCTGGGTGTGGAGAAGCCCGAGGGAGCAGCTGGGTGGGGTGGCCTCGGGCACTGGAAGACCGCCAACTAGGATAAAGGCCCGGGCCACGTACGGAGTGGAACTGGAAGCTTGTCCCATGACGACACTTTTTTCCAGGAGGAAGTTCTCTCGGCGTTAACCCCTCGCGGTTCTCTCGGCCACCTAATTGGGCCGGGAGCGAGTTCTCTCCATTGGAGTTCAAAAGAGCATCTGACTTGGGGGGGCTTCTGAAATTTGGGGTTCCCCCCTACCCCTTAAGCATCCTGGGCCATGAAACAAGTGAGATTTGGCCCTTTTTTCCAGGGCTTTGCCTTTGGTGTGACCTCACTGAACTTGTTTTCTTGGGTTGACCGCTTAGCCTTAAGCCATTGGGGAAATTCACAAGGTGAAAATTAAACGCGCTTGGTAAAATGGAAAAGAAGGCATCAACCCCAGGCTGGCATGGACCTATGAACCAGGAGCTCACGGTTCGATTCCCGGCCAGGACACCTGCCGGGGTTGCGGGCTGGACGCAGCCGATCAATTGATTTCTCATCATTGATGTTTCTCTCCCTTCCTCTCTGAAGTCATTAAAAACCTATTTTCAAAGGTATCAACATGGATTGGGCTCGGGGCAAAACTGTTCTCAGCGGAACACGTTTCAGACCAATTGTAGTCCCTAAGGAAGCCCTCTGCCGGGTCTGCGGGGGCAAGCAGGTCGCTGACCAGAAACCAAACCATCGCTAGGAACTGTGGGAACGGAGCTGGTAGCCGGTTTCTGATTGGTTGGTGTAACCGGAGAACGACTTATGGAGGAGGTGGCAATTGCACCAGACCCAGCAGAGATAACACCATTCCAACAGGTGGAAAATGAGAGTTTCGAAGATTGCAGTCCCGGCGAAGGTGCCCGAGTTGCCAGGTCTGAAAGCACAGCAGAAGCCTTGCTGTAGAAGCAGGTGTCAGCCATTGCTTACCGACACCTTTTCTACTGTCATGCGTTAGGGAGTTTGGAGAAAAATGTGGAAGGAGCCAGCCACACACACAGAATTTTAAACAGGGTATAAAGGGGTTTTAGAAATTTCAAAGTTATTAATAATCTCATTCTAGTTAGGCTGCTGATCCTTAAATATGGCTCCCTCAGTAATCTTTCGGGAAAGCGGGGGAAGAGAAGCTAGAGTGGTTCTGGAACCCTGGTCCTAATGTTAAAATACCTCCAAATCTTGCCCTGGCGGTTCGCCCATGCACCAAAGGGTCGCAGGTTTGATTCCAGGTCAAGGGCACATATCTTGGTTGCAGGCACAGTAGGGGCACGTGTGGGAGGCAACCAATCTGTGTGTCTCTCTCACATTGATTGATATTTCTCTCTCTCTCCCCACCCCACCCCCGAACCCCCTCTTTTCCACTCTATATACGAGCAATGAAAAAAATCCCCGGGTGAG
>NW_006291554.1:180539-181815 GCF_000327345.1 Myotis davidii
GACTAGTGAGGCCTTGAAGTGGTAATTACAGTTGTAATCATTCAAGTTTTATAGGCTCCATCGATGAAAGTTTTGAAGTCCGGAAATTAATATGCACCCCATGAGAAACCTGAATATAAAGAAAAGCAAAATGTGACGTCTCTCTCATAAGCTGATTTTCTCAGCAGTTCTGTCAGTGCCAGAACCACTGTAGACTGCTAGAATCTGTTCCCCCCCATCTATCCCTTATCACGTGTCACGTGGACTGTAATGTCAGCTCTTGTTATGACGACACCCATGCCTCACATAGGTGTGCATCCTGCCTTGTGCCAGGCACATATGATTAAATAGATGGAGTGTGAAAGTAGAGGTGATGTGAACAAGCCAGGAGTCTGGGGGCCTGGTGAAGAGCTGATACCTTGAGGCCCAGGAAATGAATGTCCCAAGTGACAGATGCTCAGAGCCTATAAGAAACAGGTGGGTGCACAGGTTATTGTAGGAAAGTGCAGAAAATAGAGTCTCAGCAGCAAGCTGTTTTGAACCAGAGAGTAGCTTCAGGTTGATATTTCTCTCTCTCTCCCCACCCCACCCCCGAACCCCCTCTTTTCCACTCTATATACGAGCAATGAAAAAAATCCCCGGGTGAGAATTTAAAAAAACAAACACCACCAAATCTTATCTAGGTTTCTTCAGAGTAGGTTTATTTTCCTTGGGAGAGGGACCTTGTTTTTCCACATTTTCAAAGGAGTCCTTGTCTTCGTTGGGGTTCCTCCCAAAATCCGGCTCGGAACCAGGATGGAGATACCAATAATGGATCTAGGAGGTGACTCCAAGAGGCACTCGGAAGGAGTGAGACAGGAGAGGAAGGAGTGTCCTTAAAGGGCACATTGGTGAGGGCTTATTGTGTGGGCTCAGCCCTGCTGTGAACTGTCTGAGAAACTGAACACACGTCAGAACTGCCCACTGACAGGCAAGAAAGCTGAGGCACTTGCCCACCAACTCCTCTCCCTCTTTAGCGTGTTAATGCTCCTGCACCTCTGCCCGGCTCCCAGCTGGGAAGGCACACGCCTGAGTCAGAGAAGGCACTTAGGCAAGAGCCATAGGCAGACCTCCTCCCGTACCAGGACGCTCTGAAAGCAAACTTCAGAATAGGAGGCCCAAGGACGTGAGCAGCATAGGCAGCATCTACTCCAATGTATAAACCAGGGGAGAGTATAGTCATGCTTCCCTTTGTTGCCTGTCAGTGCTTTGCTTTTGGCACCTGGCAGGGGAGGGGGCGGGGGTTGGGGGTGGGCGG
>NW_006291554.1:181827-196380 GCF_000327345.1 Myotis davidii
TTACAGTTGTAATCATTCAAGTTTTATAGGCTCCATCGATGAAAGTTTTGAAGTCCGGAAATTAATATGCACCCCATGAGAAACCTGAATATAAAGAAAAAAGCAAAATGACGTCTCTCTCATAAGCTGATTTTCTCAGCAGTTCTGTCAGTGCCAGAACCACTGTAGACTGCTAGAATCTGTTCCCCCCCATCTATCCCTTATCACGTGTCACGTGGACTGTAATGTCAGCTCTTGTTATGACGACACCCATGCCTCACATAGGTGTGCATCCTGCCTTGTGCCAGGCACATATGATTAAATAGATGGAGTGTGAAAGTAGAGGTGATGTGAACAAGCTAGGAGTCTGGGGGCCTGGTGAAGAGCTGATACCTTGAGGCCCAGGAAATGAATGTCCCAAGTGACAGATGCTCAGAGCCTATAAGAAACAGGTGGGTGCACAGGTTATTGTAGGAAAGTGCAGAAAATAGAGTCTCAGCAGCAAGCTGTTTTGAACCAGAGAGTAGCTTCAGGTTCACCAAGCCTGGCACCCGGCCAACTTGATGAGCTCAAGCTAAGTGAGCAAGCAATTAAGGTAAACAAGCCAGTTGTAGATAAATTAGATTTTCTGCATTATTTGGCTACCATAACAAATTACCATAGACTGGGTGGCTTAAACCACAAACATTTTTTTTCTCACAGTTCGGGAGTCTGGGAAGTCTAAATATCTAGCTGCTGGAAGATCTAGCTTATAGACAGTTGTTTTCTCATTACATTCTCATATGGCAGAGGGCTGGAGTAGGCTTTGTGCTTCTGCATATAAGGGCACTAATCCCATTCATGAGGGCTCCACCCTTATGGCCTAATTACCTCCCAAAGCCCCATCTACCAATATCACATTGGGGGATGAGGCTTAGAATTTCAATATATGAATTTGTGGGAGACACAAACATCTATATATATAAAATGCTAATATGCAGAGTGTCCCCTCAGGGGGTCGACAGGGAGACCAAGAGTTCGATCACTCGCTATTATGTGCACTGACCACCAGGGGGTGGCGCAGAATACAGGAAGGCCCGGCTGGCAGCCGGAAGGCCCCGGTGGGCCCTGATTGCCAGCCAGGCCGAGGGACCCTACCCGTGCACAACTTTCGTGCACCGGGCCTCTAGTTAGTCTATAACATACATATATGTAAATTTGTAAAACAGGTCTGGGAGACCCATGGAAGTGTAGTACACATTTGCTTTATGTGTATTGTTTGAATTATAAGGAGAAAGTATTCCAATACTGTATAACACTAACAATGTGAATTCTTTAAAGCAATTTAATAAGATCAATTCCATAAAAATATTTTGGGGGCCCATAAACATAAACTCCAGCTGCATTAATAAAGAAATGCAAATTCAAACTAAAATGCAATCCCATTTTACTCTCACCAGGTGGAGCAAAATGCAAAAGCCAGAGAATACTAAGTGTTGGCCAAGATGAAGAACAACAAAACCGTGGTCCTCTAGTTGGAATGTCAGTTGATGCAACCTCCTTGGCAAGCATGTTGGTATCACCTAGAAAACAGGACCTGTGCTTCCCCTATAGCCCGGCTCTTCCACTCCTTCATATACTAGTATACCTTAAACAAACTCTTGTTCATATATTCCATGTACTATATACAAGAATACCTATATCAGCATGTTCTGTGGTAGCTAAGTAAAGGAAATCACCCGAACAAAATGTAAAAATATTCATACAATGGATACTAAACAACAGTGGAAATGTATTTACTATAATTGCATTAAAAAACTCAGCTGAACCTCAAAACAATGCTAGTCAAACCAAAGTAACAGAATGCATACAGTATGATTGCATTCACAAAATGGTCAAAAGTAGTCACAATTGAACTTCTCTGTTTTAAAAACTTAAGAAGAGCAAAGAAGCAAACACATTTAGTTTGGCAGTTAGCTCTAGGGCAGTGATGGCGAACCTATGACACACGAACTCATTTTTTTGGTTGATTTTTCTTCGTTAAATGGCATTTAAATATGTAAAATAAATATCAAAAATATAAGTCTTTGTTTTACTATGGTTGCAAATATCAAAAAATTTCTATATGTGACACGGCACCAGAGTTAAGTTAGGGTTTTTCAAAATGCTGACACGCCGAGCTCAAAAGGTTTGCCATCACTGGTCTAGGGGAAAGGAAAGGGATGCAATTAGGGTAGGACACAACGAAGACTTACAAGACTCAGGTAATATTCTAGTTTTTAACCTGATGATGGGTACAGAAGTGCTCAACTATTCATATACGTGCTCTGTTAAAGTATATTTCATAATTTAAGTTGTGGTTTCTTATGTCTCAGGCAATAAATGCGGTTTTTACTTCCCTTCTTTCAAACTGAGGGTACGCCAACCCTCTCTTCCACCTGCTTTCACTGTGCCTCCCCTTGCCCCACTGTTCAGGCCCTTCCTCCTTCCAGGAATCCTCTTCTCTTCTGCTGCACCTGCCCAAGTCTTACTGGCTCGGCCGGGTTTGGTTCAGCTGATGGGTCACCCACCCCTCCCCGCCTTCGAAGGCTTTTTCTGAGATTGCTCCAGCCCTGAGGGAAGTCATGTACACTTACCGCCTCATTTCGGGGCACGTAGCCTGTGCTGCCATGTACCCACAGTCTTCTCTTGCTGTGAATATTCTGCATTTCAAATTAGGTTGTGGGTCACCCATGAGGCCGGGGGCAGGGGGGTGGGGGGGATACCCTATCGCTAGAAAAGCGATTAAAGGGTTTTTGTGGAGTTTGGGGTTTGGTATTTTTCTGCCCAACATAAACCTTGCTAGCATGATGACGGGCAAAAATTTATGAGGAGCTACATTTCTCTACTTTTTAGGAAAAGTTGCAAAAATGTATACACCATTTAATTCTCAACCTTTTTTAAAAAAATATTTTATTGATATTTTACAGAGAGGGATAGAGAGTTAGAAACATCAACGAGAGAGAAACATCGATCAGCTGCCTCCTGCACACCCCCCACCGGGGATGTACCTGCAACCAATGTACATGCCCTTGACCGGAATCAAACCTTGAGTCCACAGGCTGACGCTCTATCCACTGAGCCAAACCGGTTAGGCTTAATTCTCAACCTTAGGCAGGAGTGTCAGAGTCTCTGAGGCAGGGGTGTCATTTATAAAAACACTCAAAGACAACAGCTATCTCACTAGTACGCTCAGGAACGAAATATTCCTATTTATCTTCTGATAACTTGATATCCCTCACTCTCTAAGCTCACTCTGAACTGAATCAATTTGGACAGCATGGAATTTAATACCTAGTTTCATAATGTAAATTCAGATTAAAAGCCCAATAAAATCTTCATAGCAGATATAAGTGCCTGTAGTGGGTCAGGCAATGTGCTCATATCAATACCTCATGTAGCACTGGCTGGTGTTGCTCAGTGGTCAGAGTGTCAGTCCACCCAAGGATCTCGGGGTTCGATTTCTGGTCAAGGGCATATACCTGGATTTCAGACTGGTTCCCCGGCCCCAGTTGGGGTGCATGTAGGAGGCAGCCAATCCATGTGTCTCTCTCTCATCAATATATCGCTCTCTTCCCTCTCTCTCTCACACCCCCCTCCCTTCCACTCTCTCTAAAAATTCCATTGAAGAACTATCTTCCAGTGAGGATTAACACCAACAAAACAAAACAAAATCCTCATGTAGTCAGTGAAATAGCCTTGTGAGATTTTTCTGCCAGTTTACAGATGAGGAAACAAATTCGAAAGGTTAAGAAACTTGCCTGAAGAAAAAAAGATGCCCTGGTCAGGTGGCTCAGTTGGTTGGAGTGTCATCCCATAACACCAAAAGGTAGCAGGTTCGATTCCCAGTCAGGGCACATACCCAGGTCATGGGTTTGATCCCTGCTCGGGGTTCGTGTGGGAGGCAACCAATCAATATTTCTCTCTCACATTGATATTACTCTCTCTCCCTTTCTCTCTCTCAAATCAATTTAAGAGAGAGAGAGAGAAAGAGAGAGAGAAAGAGAGAGAGGCCAGTTCACTCAGAAATTCCTGGAAATGCTTAGCACAGTACCTGGCTTGTGGTAAGTGTGCAGTAACTGACAGCTGTTATTTATTAGTTGGTGGAACAGAGCATTCCTAAAGCATTATGGGAACGGAGGTTAAGCTGCAGTGCCTGACGTGTGTCTGACTCAGGGCCGCTTATTCAGGAAAAGCAGGTTTCAACAAACATCTACAGGATTCGGTTCACATCATCCCGCTGCTGACTCACCGCTGCTCGTAGCACTACCTAATGTCTTACTGAAAAAGCTGATGAAGGAAATTAAGGCTCTCCCTTTGATTCTCAGCCGGACTGTGAAGCCTCGTTTGCCTTTAGCACCCAACGTGACCAAGTGAATTTGGGTTTCAGGGCTACCAAAGCTAGAGAGGCCCTTGACTGCCTGGGCACTGAGTTGGAAATTTCAGGACACCAAGCAATGAGGACAATCAAATGCCCTACGAAATGCAGTGCACGGACATTTGTGAGCGAGTCTCCACGTGCACAGCTGTGAGCAGTCTGTCTAAGGGGAGACTGTTTTCCACAGGGACTGGGCCTCCAGAATCGGTGTTACTTCCCCGGTGCGTAGCAGAGGGAGGGCTCTCTGTGACCTCACAGCAGAGTCTACGCTGTGGCCGCCCCACCCAGCAGACAGAGAAGGTGTCACTCGACTCTTCTCACATTCTTCTGGCTCAGTCTTTTGGAAGTAACTTTGTCTTTGAGTAAATGCTAACCCCAAACGCCCCCCATCTTCCCATGCTATCCTCCCACAGAGCATCTAGTTGGACACGAAAATAATAAAGTCCACATTAACTCCTTTCATAGAATCACATAAAAGGATCCTACAGAACGCCCTGCCCAAGAATTTAACCCACCCAAATCCCAGAGAGGAAAAGAATTGGGAAGATGTGGCAACTTTGTGGTAGCTACAAAAGCAGGGGTCCTCAAACTTTTTAAACGGGGGGCCAGTTCACTGTCCCTCAGACCGTTGGAGGGCCGGACTATAGTTTAAAAAAAAACTATGAACAAATTCTTATGCACACTGCACATAATCTTATTTTGAAGTAAAAAAACAAAACGGGAACAAATACAATATTTGTATTTGCATGCGGCCCGCGGGCCGTAGTTCGAGGACCCCCGTACTAAAGAATAGTGCTATCCTGGGTCTTCTCGTGCACCTCTAGGCCTGGGACACAGCGTGAGAGCAGGAAACGATGAGGAACTAACTGCCGATTGCAGAAGCACCGAGTCAGTCTTTAAGAAGTAAAGCTGCGCGGATTATGTTGCAGCTGGAAAACAACAACAACAAAGCTTTGTTTTCTGAGTGTGCAGGTGGGTAATTTCACCTGTTCACGTGCGTGCACAGGGTGTGTACAATGTGTTAGCCAGGCCCAAAGGATAGCAAATTTGGAAGGAGGCAGGTAGGAAGGAGTGCCAAGGACCTCTCCTACCCATCTTCCCAACCCATCCTAATCTTGAAGGGGGAAAGCTACAGAATATCCAAGACAGAGACGGAAGCTATGAAGACCCAGAGACATCAGAGCTTGTCGGCCGCTTCCCCGGGGATGGCTTGGGGGCAGCTGAAAGTCGCTGGGAGAAGACTTGCACTTGGCTTTGCATCATGTCCAACATACTGCAGGAGCAATCATGTAGAAATGATGGAAGGCAAAGTCTAGGCTAGCAATGGCGAACGTTTTGGGCTCGGCATGTCAGCATTTTGAAAAATCCTAACTTAACTCTGGTGCCGTGTCACATATAGAAATTTTTTGATATTTGCAACCATAGTAAAACAAAGATTTATACTTTTTATATTTATTTTATATACGTAAATGCCATTTAACAAAGAGAAATCAACCAAAAAAAATGAGTTCGCGCGTCCCCTCTGACACGTGTGTCATAGGCTCGCCATCACTGGTCTAGACCCATGAACACCAGGATGCCATGTCCAGTCCCTGATAGCTGATACGTGGTCTGCGGGAGAATGAAAGCACCCATGAAGGCATGAGCGGTAATGACAAGGCTTGTACAGAGAGTTGGAATGAAAAGGCTGCAGAAGTAGGACTTCGTGGCAAATGGTTTGGTCAGTGGTTGGCAAACTGCGGCTCGGCGTTCGCTGAGGTCGACCCCTTCCAACTCTCCCATCTATACTCGTCTTGTATACTTGTTTCGTCTATCTGCTTTAAATACCGGCTCTTCTGCGCATGGGCCACGAAGTTTCAATCACATTGTACATGCGCGCCCGCACGTGGCATTTTGTAGAAGAGCCACACTCAAGGGGCCAAAGAGCCGCATGTGGCTCGAGAGCTGTGGTTTGCCGACCACGGGGTTAGGACAATAGACTTTGGCTCTGGGTGCTGGCATCCCACCCCAAAGGCCAAATGAGGGCCTTGCATCTCACCAGGTAACTGTAAGAACTCAGAATCAGGCCAAGCATTTCAAGAACCTGCTCACAGGGGTCCTTCCCTCCTACCACAGAGTCATGTGTGGGCGGCTCCTCTCCTGGGTGCCTCACTCCCAGACACCGTCTTGAAAAGATGAAAGGGGAAGAGACTTGAGAAGTAGCATTTACTTAAGAGAGACCAAGTTACCCCAAAGATGCTGTCTGAGCCAAAAGAATCTAATATATTGTTTACTGGCAAGCCTAAATCTCCCCGTCCCCCTCAACAGGGTGGGGGCTCATGGGAAAGATTAGGTTACAGAAAACCAGCTACGTTGTCTTTGCACCCTGAGTGTTGGGTGAGTAAATGTGCATCCCTGCCCCAACCTTCCTTGTGTTTTAAACGATAGGGCGGGCATTTAATGCGTCCCGTTACAGCCAGCATTTTAGAACAGTTGCAAGTCAATAACCTCAGCTTCCACCTTAAGAAATAGGGGAAAAAAGACCCAGCTGGCATGGCTCAGTGGTTGACTGTTGACCTATGAACCAGGAGGTCATGGTTTGATTCCTGGTCAGGGCACATGCTCAGGTTTCGGGCTCAATCCCCGGTGTGGGGCATGCAGAAGGCAGCCAATCAATTATTCTTTCTCATTATTGATGTTTCTATCTCTCTTTCCTTCTCCCTTCCTCTCTGAAATCAATACAAATATATATTTAAAAAAAGAAATAGAAAAAAGGTAATTTGAACTCTACGTAAACAGAAGAAAAGAAATAATAACTACCAGAGTGGAAATCAATAAAATAGTAAACAAAAAACAATAGAGAAACTCAATGAAACCAAGAACTGATTCTTTGAGAAAAGGCTCTACAGTTTGACCGATCATGAAAAAAAGGAGAGAAAACATAAATTACCAATATCAGGAGTGAGAGAGGTGAAGTTACAGTTTTTACAGATATTGAAGGGATAATATGGGAATATTGTGAACAACTTACTGCCGATAAATTTAACAACTTAGATGAAATGGACAGATTTCTTGAAACACCCAAATTATCAAAGCTATTTAAGAAGAAACAGACAACCTGCAGTGACTTATATCTATAAAGAATTTTTATTTTGTAGTTAAAACCTCCTCCCACGAAGAAAATGGTGGCAGTAGCCTGATCAGTTTGATGAGGGCAACTCTATGTTGTTGAGCCCCCACACAAGTTCCTTACCTGACAGCATGGCCACTTTGTAAATGGGTCTATTGGCCAAGTACCAGTACCTGAGGAAGAGGCCATTCCATGGCCACAGGTTGGGTCACCTTGTCTCCTGATTGTGGAGCATCTCATCTGAAACAGATGCCCTTGCATGAGTATGATGTGGGACAAGAACACGTTTATACTCTATGTATCGCAAGAAGGCCATCATTCCACTAGACCTCTTTGTCACTCATCGTCTAATCCTTTTCTTTCCAAATTCTTAACCAGTTGGCCATCCTAGTAGCCACTGCCCACTAGTCAAGTTAGATCTGTACCTTCAATAGAACAGCAGAGTGCTGCCCACTGGAAGCTGTCCCTTCACTACTGACAGTTGACCACTTATGGCTGGTCATACGTACATTCATCTGTAAAAGAAGTCTGTGCTGCCTTTTCCTCCACTAACTGATCTACTGTGTTCTCCTTGAGAGCGTAGGTAGAACGTTGAAGGAGATACAGTCAGGCAGTGACTCTGGGTACAAGAGGAGTATGGTAGTTCACTAGCATACAACCGAAACTAGTTTTTGTGTTTGTGTGTTTTGTTTTGTTTTTTCAGAGAGGGAGACGAGATGGAAACAACCGTGATGAGGGGGAATCACTGACTGATTGGTTGCCTTCTGCATGTCCCCTACTAGGGGTGGAGCCCCCAACCATGTGCTCTGATCTGACCTGGAATCAAACCACGACCTCCAAGTTCATAGGTCTAAGCTCTACCACTGAGCCATGCCCACAGGGCACAACCAAACTAGTTGTAACGAAAGGGAACTTACTGGTTCACAAGTCTGAAAAGTCAAGCTGTAAGGCTGGAAGCAGGGACTCACATGAGGCCATCAGAACCCGTTTTTCCCTCCAGTCACAAGTTTCGCATCCTGGCAGGCTTTCCCATAATGCTCCAAGCTGGGTCCTGACCTTAAACAGCCTTTTTCCTTCAAGCACAATGGAATCTATCAACGGATTTCCAAGGTCTCCTTAACTAAGATTGGGTCACATGTCATGCCTGAACCAATCACAGTGTGCAGCATCACGGTGGCAGCTGCTGCTTATTTAGATCTGAGCCTGGAGCAGGGCTGAGAGAAATCATGGCACGGAACCTGGATAAGGAGGAGAAGTGTTGATGTTTGGTAGCCAAAACCCCATGTACAGGCATACCTCGTTTTACTGAACTTCTCTTCACAGATGTTTAGTTTTTAACAAATTGAGGGAAGATGCTCAAAAAATTATGACTTGCTTTATTGCAATATTCACTTTATCCTGGTGGTCTGGAACAGAGACCCCAATAGCTCCAAGTCATAGCTGTACCCTAGACCTGTCTTGCCAAATGTATGGGGCAGAGCTACTCAATCTTTCTGTATCTATGAATCACCCGGGAATCCTATGAGAGTGAAGAATCTGATTAATTAGGTCTGAAGTGGGGCCTGAGAGTCCTTATTCTAACAGGTGAGGTCAATCCTACTGGTCCAGGAACCACCCTTTGAGTAACAAGCTCCTATAGCTTCATAGCCCCATGCAGGAGCCACTAGCCACCTGTAGCTATTGAATACTAGCCTACACTGAGATGTGCTGTAAGCGTAAAACACACTCTGAATTTTGAAGACAAACAAATTAAAATCTCATCAATTGTTTCTATATACTAATAGATTACATGTTGAAATTGCATTTAAGATGCATCGGGTTAAATAATTTCACCTGTTGTTACTTTTCCTTTCTTTCTTTTCTTTTTTCTTTCCTTTTTTTTGTTATAGCAAAGGTGGAAATTTATTGAAGAGCAAGACACCCACATGGGGAAGGGGAAAGAATCTCACAGCACAGACTCCCACGTGGGGAGGAGGAAAAAGTCCCGTGTTTTTACTTTTTCAACCTGGCTACTACAAACTTTAAAAATATGTATGGCCCTAGCTGGTTTGGCTCAGTGGATAGAGCATCGGCCATCAGACTGAAGGGTCCCGGGTTCAATTCCAGTCAAGGGCATGTGACTCGGTTGCAGGCTTGGTCCCTGTGTGTCCCTCTCCTTTCCACTCTCTCTAAAAAAAAATCAATGGAATAATATCCTCAGATGAGGATTAAAACAATAAGGTTGAGTAAATGCACATGTGGCTCACATTTTGCTGCGCAGTACTGCTCCGGAAGAAGGTTACTCTTGAGGTGAATGAGGCTGATATTCTGAAAACACACTGTTTTTCACATTTGGATACTCACTCAGAAGAGCCTAATATGGCGCAGACCACATCACACTCACCTCCTGGGTTCTTGGACTTGGCCCACCTTCAGGACCCCACGGATAGGTAACCGCAGGTTGAACGGGTGCATGAGTGCTTAGGAAGGGGGCCCTGCAATGGGCCTTGTGAAGCCGGATCTGAGAAAAGAAGAAATTTAGGAATCCCAGCGTTCCTCCAGCCAGCCAGCAGTCACTTCATCTCTCAGTCTTGTTTACGCAATTGCCGGAAGCAGAAATTATCACTGTGCTTATCAACTTCCCTAACCTATCTGCACATCATCACTTAAACGCATCTCCACATTCTGGCTTTACCAATCCTCCCATGCCCAGACACCTGGACCCGCTGACAGCCTGCTTTCCTGGAGGGTCCCGTCCTACCGGTCTCCCAGCCCTCAGAGGTGCCCCTCACTTCCCCTATCTGTCTCACTTATCCCTTCACTGCTTGAGTCTCCTTCTTTGTCTCATAGTCTCTACTCCATCAATTCTGCCACAGTTCAACGCCCACCTCAAGGCTGCCTGCCTCTGGCCCACAGGGGCCTGTCTACAGGACTTACTAGTACAGGACACCCTGCCTTTGGTGCAAGCCAGCGTGTCTCGGTAGAGGACTATGTTGTCTGATTCCTGAGTAATTCAGATTTCTGCGTTTGTTCCTTTATTTTCCAGCTGGGCTTTAAGTTCCCTGAGGGCAGAGCTCTGCTGAGTTTGTGTTTATGTTCTGCTTTTGACCTGGACCAGTAAAACACTGGCCCCCCCAAAACATAACCAAATGAAATGGTGGTTATAAACACATAGACTTTTCTAGTGCATAAATATGTTATCAATGATCATTTTTATAATAAAAATTATTCTTTTTTAAAAACAAGATAGTAGCTAAATTCTGGCCAGGATGTGGAAAGCAGGGCAGACCTGTGCACTGTTAGGGGGCTTGTAAATGGCCACAGCCACTATGGAAAACAGTATGGCGGCTCCTCAAAAATTTAAAAATAGATCTACCATGTGACCCAGCAATTCCACATGTGGGCGTATACCCGAAGGAAATGGAAACACTATGTCAGGGAGATATCTGCACCTCCATGTTCATCGCAGCATTATTTACAATCGCCAAATCGTGGAAACAACCTAAGTGTTCAGCAATAGATGTATGGATAAAGAAGGTGTGATATATAGAGTTATTCCTCAGTATCCACAGGGGATGAGTTCCAGGACACACACACACACACACACACACACACACACACGCACGCACGCACGCACACACACCCAGATACCAAAATCCAGATGTTCAAGTCCCTTATATAACATGGCATAGCATTTGCATATAACCTACACACATCCTATCATGTATTTTAAATCACCTCTAGATTACTTATTATACCTAATGCAATGCAAATGCTCTGTAAATAGTTGTTATACATGCTGTATTGTTTGAGAATAGTGACAAGAAAAAAAAGACTGTACATATTTAGTCCTGACACAACCATTGTAGGCCTAAGTACATAGTACACGTCAGCAACAGTGTTACATTTTTTAATTGTATTTTTTTGATCTGTGGTTGAACTCGAAATCAGGAACCCACAGATGTGGAGGGTTAGCCGTTTATACAATGGAATATTATTCAGCCATTAAAAAGGTAATCCTGCCAACTGTATAGACTTTGAAAACATTATGCTAAGTGAAACAAGTCAGACATAGAATGATCTCACTTATAAGTGGAATCTAAAAAACAAACAAAAATAAAACTCAGAAAAAGAGATGTGGGTGGGAAGTGGAGGGATTGAATGAAGATGGTTAGAAGGTACAAACTTCCAGTTATGAGATAAATGAGCATTGGGGATGTAATGTACAACATGATGACTATAATTAACCCTGCTGCATGGTGTATTTGAAAGTTGTTAAGGGCAAAACATCAACAGGGCAAACAATTATTTTTTCTTTTCTCTCTCTCTCTCTTGATTCTATATGAGATGATGGATGTTAACTAATGGTAATTATTTCACAATATGTGTAAGTAAAGTCATTATGCTCTACAGCTTAAACTTCTATAGTGCTGCGTGTTAATTATATCTCAATAAAACTGGGGGGACAAATTGGAAAATTAAGCTTTAACTATTGCATACGCAACCAGGGGCTTTGCTTTTTACTTCATTTTTATGTTAAATTCTTTAAAAACATATTATCTTGAGATAATTATATTCACAGGAAGGTGCAGGAATAATGCAGGGACATTTCCCACAATGGATACATCTTCTGTAACTATAGTACAATATCAAAACCAGGAACTTGACATTGGTACAATGTGTCTACAGTTCTTTGCCATTTTTATAACCTGTGTAGATCTAACCACCACTACAATGAGATGCAGAACTTTTACAACACCTTCAAGATCTCCCTCCCCTACCTCTTCATAACACACCCCACAACCCGCCCCGCCTCCCAACCCCAACTCCTGACAATCACTAGTCTATTCTCCATTCTATAATTTTGGTCATGTCACGTAGAATTTCATTTTGATTTACCTATAATGTTTGGAGAGTATCTCTACAGATATTTAGTAGGTGCCCTAGGTATAACATTGTTTGTATATAACTTACCTAGTTCTGCTTGTCTCAACATTACCAGTTTTAGTCAAGTATAGAAACCTTTCTTCCCTTTAAGTCCCTTCCCTCTCCCGTATTTATGACTATCTTAAATATTGTTATCTACATAAAATGTATGAGGGCACAGGACAGGGGGCACTGAACTGGGCCTCGTGGGCTTTGATCTTTTGGGGAAAGGGGAAATCGCGGGGACTGCAGAGTTCCTCCTCCCAGGCAGCAGTTACTTCATTTCTTCGTTTCGTTTGTGCAACTGCTGGAAGCAGAAATTACCACTGTGCTTATCAACTTCCCTACTCTCTCCTGCACACAACCACGAATCTTCTGCTTAAATCAACAGACATAATTCAGAAAACTCAAGAGGAGAAGTAAAGTGTATTGTATTAACTTATTTTTTACTCTCTTGTTCTTCCTTCTTGATGTCCCAAGATTCTTTTAAAATCATTTATATTGTTTGAAAAATTCCCTTTAGCTATTTTTTTAAGGGTAGGTCCACTGTTGATAAATTCTCAGTTTTTCTAATTCTGAGAATGTCTTGATTTTTAAAAAACAATTTTTTTGAGAGAGAGAAAATGATTTGTTGTTCCACTTATTTATGCATTCATTGGTTGATTCTGGTATGTGCCCTGACCAGGGATCGAACCCACAACCTTGGTATATGGGGACGATGCTCTAACCAGCTGAGCTACCTGGCCAGGGCTTGATTTCTTCTTCCTGGTTTTCACTGGATACAGGATTTTGAGTTGACAATGTTTTCTTTGAGTGCTTTAAAAATGCTGTGCCACTTCCTTCTGATGAGATATTTGATATCATTTAGATGGTTTTTTTATCCATGCTAGGGAAGGTGTCGTTTTTCTCTGGCTGCTTTCAAGATTTTCTCTTTGTCTTCAGTTTTCAGAGGTCTGACTATGATTCTTTCCTCTGTCCTTTCTATCCAGTGAGCTTTGTATTTCAGGTTTGTTTGTTTTTGGTTCTAAAATTTCAATTTAGTTCTTCATCTCTTATATTCCTCTGCTAAGACTATTTTTTTCTCTCATTTGTTTCAAATATGTTTGTAATTGCTCATTGAAGCATTTTTACGTCGGCTGCTTTAAAATCCTTGTCAGATAATTTCAATGTCTGTATCATCTTGGTGTTATTATCTGTTGATTGTCTCTCTCATTCATGTTGAGATTTTCTGGGTTCTTAGCACAGTGATTTTCAATGTATGAGGACACTTTGAATACTATGTTATGAGACTCTGGATCTTACTTAAATCTTCTGTTTTAGCAAGATTCTTCTGACGCCACTCCTTAATGGGTAGTGATGTTGAGCATTTTTTTCATATGCCTGGACACTTTGAGTACTATTAGACTCTGGATCTTACCTAAATCTTCTGTTTTAGCAAGCTTCTTCTGACACCACTCCTCAATGGGTAGTGATGTTGAGCATTTTTTTCATATACTTACTAGTCATTTGTTTATCTTCCTTGGAGCAATGTCTATTCAGGCCCCTAGTCCATTTTTTAATTGGGTTGATTTTGAGTTATATATAGTCCTTTATATAATACTAGGGGTCCAGTGCACAAATTCGTGCACCTTGTAAAGAACTGAGGGAAAAAGTGCACAAACGTGCACCTTGTAAGGAACTGAGGGCCGCAAGGCTGCAAGAGGCGCAAGGCTCCGTGCCCCTGCCCGGCCCCTCCCGCTACAGCCCCGCTCTTGCCACTGCTCCCTCGCACTGACAGCGCTGCCCCACTCTCACTCGCTGATGGCGTGGAGCAATTGAGGCCGGCACCAGCACCGGGTGCAAACAGTGGCTGCTGTCCCAATCATCCCTTGGGAGCAGGGGAAGGTGGAAAAGCCCTCAGCGGCGATCAGGGCCGGGAGCCGTCGCCACCTGCAGGTGCAAGTGGGGCCAGCGCTGGCAGTAGGAGTGAATGGCAGCTTCGCCAGCAGCGGGTGCAAGCAGGGCTGGCGCTTGCAGCAGGTGTGAGTGCCAGGCAGAACCACAGTGCGCCGGAGCAAAGAATTTTCATAATATCCCAAGAAACCAGAAACACCAATCAGAAAGGATATATGCACCCATAATGTTCATAGCAGCACAATTCACTTTAGCTAAGATCTGGAAACAG
>NW_006291554.1:196750-197896 GCF_000327345.1 Myotis davidii
CTTGGTCTGGTGCCGCTGCTCACCTGCTCCACTATCCCACTGTGGCTAATGCCCGCCATGTTCTGCACACACCCCCTGGTGGTCAGCGTATGTCATAGCGACCGGTTGTCCTGCCATTCGGTCTATTTGCATATTAGCCTTTTATTATATAGGATTCTGGATATTAATCAGACATATGAAAAAAAGGTCTTTTTATAATTGGTCCGCTTGAGCCAGGATCCAACAAAGTCACACTGTATTAATGTCTTGTCTAACCCAGAGGAAATCAAAATTAAGAAGAGGAAACTATGTGGGTATCTGGGAAGCCACTTATGTCGAGGTGGACACTGGAGGAAGGAAGGTGAAAGGGGTGTGAAAATCAAGATGGGGGCATGGTGAGCACATTTGAGTCACCAGCCTGGCCTGAGAGAACAGAGGCTTTTCCCATGATGCACTGTGTTATTCAGAGACACCCCCCGAACCAAAGACTGCCCCACCACCACCACCAAGAGTGGCAAAAGGTAAATCCTGGGAGCACTGTGAGGACCACATGGTGGCTCTGCTCCCCAGGGAACACTGGAGAGGAAGGTCCAGGGCTGCCCTGAACACTTGGAGCCTCCCTAGGAGTCCCTGAGGGCAAAGTAAGGCTGGGGAGCCTTCAGCATCCAGGAGTCATGGTAACGTGACTCACTGAGGGAAAAGCTATGGGTGCTGATGTCTGGGCACTCGACAAGATCACTAGAGTTATCTCTGGGATTAGGATTACGGCTGATTTTTTTCCTGTATATTTTCCAAATGTTCTTGCATGAACAGTGAAAAAGTGATCTACTTATACAGAGCAGCATCTTTAGGGGTAACGTAGATAGGCCAAGGATGACCATTACTGATAACAACTGAGTAACGTAGATAGGCCAAGGATGACCATTACTGATAACAACTGAGCTTCTCCCGAGATCTGTGGCTGGAAGTGGGGGTTCACTGACTCTCCTTGGAGAACCCAGAAGAGCAGCCCCCACCCACTGGCTGGGCCAGGACCCAGGAGCATGGCACCATCCAGGGAAGGCCAGCTTGGTGGGGGCAAGAAGTCCCCCCGCGCCTGGAGCTGAGACTACTGGAGCTGAGAATTTCTGGTTCTGCCTGCAGTCCCCGTGAGGCCTGGGACCTAGG
>NW_006291554.1:197945-200093 GCF_000327345.1 Myotis davidii
AACTCACAAACCCACAGGAATCTACCCAAGGGGCCAGTTTCTCTTACCCAGGACAGCCTTATCCCAGGTTACCGCTTCCAAAGGCCTCCCAGACACAAATGAAACCTGCTGTTCCCAAAATAGAAAACTCTTTATTAAAAACCCAGGATACAGGAGAAATGACACAGACATTTCTCAGCTCTCTTGGAATTTCTCGCAACGCATACAAAATAGGTGTGAACTACTTCCTGGAAATCTTTAAAAAATACTCCCCAGTACCAAAGCGGGGATAGGTGCATGGAGCTAAGTGCTTCATCACGATCGTGCAGAGAGGGGCCTTCAGACCCTCCCTAGACCCCAAGGGCAGGGACCCCGCGCCAGCCATGCTGGAGGTGGAACAAAGACACGCACTTTCTAGTAGATTTAGGGTCCTGGGGTCTGCTCTGGGACAGGGACCTGAGACCATGATATCTTCTCCCCAAAGGAGAGCTTGAGACTAAGTGCTGTACACATTCCCTGGAGAGAGAGAGAGGACAACAGCCGACTGCCGCAGGCCGGCTGTGTGAGGTCAGGCCGCTCTCTGCCCTGCTCTGTGCTTCTCTGAGGGCATAATACTGGCATATTTGGTCCTGTTTAGAGGTTGGTTCCACTGAAGTGGGGAAAATGATGTGTGTGTTTGCCTGTATGTATGTGTATGTATGTCCATGTGCCCACAAGATCTGGGGCAGGAGGCTCTTATGTGGTTTGTAAACTGGTCCCAGTGGAAAACTTTGTAAGGCAATCAAGGTACGAAAAGTCGGTGGGAAAGCTCTGTGGGCGGCCCAGGGAGGAAGGTTTCTTGCTTATCCCACCACGGCGATCGAGCCTCGGAACCCAACTTGGTGGGTCCCATCCTCTGCCAGGCAGAGGCAGGAGGTGACCACAGGCACCTGGATGGGTTGAAGTGAAAAGCAGCCCTAACCGCTCCGAGGACTTGTCACACTGAAAGTGGAAAGAGGCTGGGAGGAATCCAAGAGGCAGACAGAGGTGAGCCCATGGGGGAATCAGGCTCCAAGGCGGGATCTCTGTGCTAGGCCAGTATCTACCCCGTGGGGCAGGAGGAAGTGAGGTGTGAGGTGGGCAATGAGTAGGCACCATTGTGAAAGCAACTGCCCTGGCAGGAACCAGCTTAGGGCTCCAGCGGCCAGCTCTCTCCCAGCCAAGATCTGGCTCCCCTAGGAGACCCAGAACAAGGCCCCACCATTTCCCACAGTGATTCGAACACAGCTACTGTCTGTTCTCCCCACCCCACGCATTACCAGGCAGAGAAACTGAGGTCTAAGGTGTGTGGATGGGTCAGAGATGGCGCCTCTTAGTCCCAGCCGGCACATCCACTGGCAGCCGCTGGTTCCACGCAGGACATGAGATGTGATGTCCAGAAGTGTGCAGTGGCTGCAGATGTGCCTGTGGAGTTGGCATCTCAAGGCATCCCCCTACAACCTCAGTGGGAGGCAGGGGCAGAAGTACATGTACAGGCAGACAGACACACGGACACCCAGGGTACCAGGGCAGTCTTCAGGGCAGGGCCAGGGCTTTGGCAAGGCGAGTCCAGAACCAGGACTTGGTGCAGGGGTTGGTGTAGTCACAGACAGTGATGAACCGCAGGATGCTCGGGAACTCTTTCTTCATTGCCTTGTACTTGACGGGGATCAGTCGCTTCTGATGGGCACCTGCAAGCCAAGGGGTGCAGAGCTGGCACCAGGCCCTCATCCCACAGTGGCATTGGCCACTCCCCAGACCAGGGATTAACCCTTTTAGTGCCGGGGAGCACAATCGCGCTCCTCCTATCTTTCGCCAAAAGAGCCGGGATCGCTATCGCGCTCCTCCCGCAGTGTCACTATTAGATGCTAGTAGTTCACTCTTATTGACAGATCGCACCTAAGTGCAGATTACTTATGATGCCCAAGGTTTGTAGTTCTAAAATTGACCACTGGCATTGAGGACACAAGAATCCTATGCAAAATGGTACTGAGCAATATTCATTTAGGAATTGTGTACTTTACTGCATATAAATTATACTTCATTAAAGTCTGTTATCAGGAGAACCAAGATGGCGGCATAGGTTAAGACCGGAGTTTGCCGCCTCGAACAACCATTTCAAAAGTGAAACTAAAAGACAGATGGATGGAC
>NW_006291554.1:200142-201616 GCF_000327345.1 Myotis davidii
AGGAGAAGGGTGTCCCTCTATTTTAACATTATACATTTTGTTCAAATTTTTTTTCTACTAGTATTTTATAATACAATCAGCAAACAATATATGTCAAAGATGAAAACAAATGTAGTAAAGGCTTCCTTCAGTTTTTGAATACGTAAATTCATTTACTTGCGACTCATAATTTTTTTCCTAAACTGCTGTAAAATCAGCAAAAATGCCTTGGCAATTTTAGCATTGTTCCTAGGATATTGGTCGGCACTCAAAGGGTTAACAACAGCCCTCCCTCAACGAAGCATCCCTGGCACGCATTCACCCACACAAAAGGCACTCAGGTGTGCCGTGACCCCCAGGAGTGACCCCCAGGAGTTCCTCGGTATTGCATCCACGGTTCTTGGGGAAGGCAGGCTGGCATCCTGAAGCCCCACCCACCTACCCTTCTGTGGCAAGGGAAGGACTGAGCTTACCTGGAGAGAGGCTGAGTGCAAACTTAGTCTGGAAGTCACATTCCTTGCTTTGCAGGTAATCATCTGAGACAACTACCACCATCCGGCGGCACCTAGGGAAGAGTGGAGGCACTGTGGCAACCCAAGGGACGGCCTGGGGAGGAGCCCACTGTGCCCAGGCTAGACAGGGCCCAGCTGGGGAAATCCCAGCCTCTGGGTCCCAGGGCCCGGCCTTGTGCACCCCACCCACTCGCTCCCTGGCCACTGAGCCAACCTCTTCTCAATGAGCTCACTGGCAATAGACCAGACACAGGTGCCGGGCAGGACATCCCTGTCGGACACACACAGCTTCAACCGGTAGTTTGTCTGTTCCAGCTGCTGGATCATCTCATGTACAAACTGGATGTCGTTGGAGCAGTAGCAGATGAAGGCATCAAATCGCTCAGGCATTTGCCCTGGGTGCAGAGAATAAGGATCACGGTCAGAGCTCTGTGGAAGGCTGGGGAGAAGGCCAACCAGGAGCCCCCAGCAGGGCAGGAGCCCCCTGGTCCTGGTCCCCAAACCAACCCTGTGATGTCACTACTCAGGAAAAGTGCTGTCCCCAGCAGAGGAAAGATGAGCCTCCCCCCAGCACCCCTGCCCTGGGCCAAGCCCTGGGTTCACCACGAGACAGACACATCATTTCATAAGAGTTTCATACCCACCCGGAGGCAGGACTATTATTATTATTATTATTCCCATTTCTTAGGTGAAGAAACAGGCTCGGAGAGATTAAGTGACTCACCCAAAGTGCCACAGTTCATCTGCTTTCAACAGTCATGCTCTACACACCACCGTGTCCCACGGCCCACCTGTCGCACCTGGATCAGGGGAGACGTAGAGGCCCTTACCCATGGGGTCGTCGAGTGTGGTGATGCCCGCCAGCTCTGCCGTCCGGGGGACGCTGCTGTCCACAGCGGCCACCTGTAAGGGCTTCTCAGACTCCTCCTGCTGCTGCTTCAGAATGTACTTTTGGCATTTCTCCTCTGTGAGAAAGAGAAAGA
>NW_006291554.1:202365-203025 GCF_000327345.1 Myotis davidii
ACCCACCCCCTGTCCCACCTCCCTGGCCATGTTGTGCGCTAGGGTTTCCCCAGTCCACTGGCGTCACCCACGGGTTGACAGCTCTGAGCTCCCATCGGGCTCTGACCAGCCCAAAGGGGTGTCAATGGTGTGTCCATCTGGGAAGCCATCAAGGCCGGGTTTGTATCTTTCTGTCCTTTTGCCCTGACACCCTTTCCCGGGGCTCCTGGGAATGGAACCCGAGGTCCGCTTCTTCCAGAATCCACAGCTAATGTGGACAGGGGGCTGGGCACGCAGGAAGGGCTCGGGAGACCGTGGTTATGTGCCGTGTGGGCAGCGGCTCCAACCAAGCAAGGGGCACCTCTCCCCGTGCCTAGGCGGGAGGCGGCGCACGTCCTTAGGGGCCAAGACGCAGCTTTCAGCCTCACCCCTGCCCTGTGGCTCTACCTGAAGCGGCCCAGACACCCCCTGACGCCCCCCCTTCCCTAGAAGACCCGGATTCGGACCCTGGTCCTACACAAAAGCTGTTTCCCTTCGCTCTCTGCGGGCCTCCACCTCCTTTCTCCGGTCTCTCCCGTCCTCGGTATTGCAAGAGGGAACTGGTCCCACACGGTTCTCCCTCTGCAGGCTGCCTCCCCTCCCTACCCGCCAGGAAACCAGGGCCTCGCGGGGGGCAGACCG
>NW_006291554.1:203428-205160 GCF_000327345.1 Myotis davidii
GATGAGGAAAATGGGCGCCTGCCTTTGGAGGTCTGGGGAGGCCCACCGACCTGTGCCCGGGGTCCTGATGCGGGGCCGGGGGTGGGGGTGAGGGGAACGCCGATCCTCCTCCTTTAGGGGTTTGTACGAAACGGGGGGCCTGGTGGAGTCATATCTTTCCAACTGGGGCTCTGAGGGGTTCGCGCGATTCTGCCCTCGAGGGTGGTGGGAAGGAGGCAAGGGTTGTGTGTGCCCATCTCTTGGGAACGCACCGGAGTGTGGGAAGTCCAGGGCTGTCCACTCAGAGGTAGAGGTGGGGGCCATAATCCTACCCTCCCGGGTTGGGGGTTGGGGTGACAGGGCGCCCTGGCCTTTGGTGTCTGGGGGAAACAGTACTACTCTCGAGAGCAGCAATTTTCAACCGTGAGCAGCAGGAAGCACACTGCTGTGCCCTAAGAATTCTTAAAACATGCACTACCTGACTATTCAATAGGGGGCACTGGCCTCTTTTTCACTAGATTGTAAAACAACAACCAACCAACCAACCAAAGACAACAGTCAGCACAACCATAGCCGCCCGGGGTAAATGAATCAAAATTACTCCAATATGTTTTTTGTTTTTTTGCCAGGTGGGCAGAATATATAATATAGTTTTTGTTGTGCCCCAGAACGTTAGTAATGATGCGTGTCCTGAGATGAAAAAGGTTGAAACCGTTGCTCCAGGGAAACACATTGCCATTGGGAGTCAGGGGGGCACCTGGCCTTGCCCTGTAGGGTTGGGGGAGACTCAGTCTTGACCTGGGGAGCTCTGGGTCATTCGTTCATGCATCCATTCGTTCATTCTGTAGGTATTTATGGATCACTTACTAAGTGCTAAGCATGCAGGCACCACGGATACTGCCTTGGTGGAGACCCCAGCCAAGTGGTTTTGGTGGGCACCAATCAAATCATCCCAAATGACTGTAAAATTGGTCTTTTAAAGACGAGTATGGTGCTCTCTCTCCAGATAGGAGCTGGTCACATCTCCGCGCCTTTGTAAAATCCATTCTCTGGCCGCCTCACAATCCCAATTTCGCTCAGTCTTCTCGAAAGACATTGCAGGAGAAGCCCACGCACGTCGGGGCAGGGCTCTGGGGCGGCTCAGAATTGTTTAGGTGCTGGGACCCCAGAGCCAGCGGAGGAGAGTAGGAACGGGGAGGAGGGGTTGGATTGGGGGCCTCCGTCCAGAGCAAGGAGCCCTGGCGGCGGGCAGTGGGCGGGGCAGTGGAGGAAGGAGCCGGGCAGCGGCGGAGCCTTTGCACGCTTCCGAGAGGCCTCCCGGAGCCCCGCCTCCGGTCTGGCAACCAGCGTGTGGCTGCACTTCTGGGCGGGGCTACGGCAGGCGGGGCTTTGAGTGGAAAGGCCCTTTGGTGGTGGCTGTGACCCCTGTTATAGGTGGTTTCGTCGAGGCAGGGGCGGGCCTTCAGGAAGACTCGCCTTCTGGTTGGCTACGGCGGGGCTGGGCGGGACTTTGGGGAGAAGGGGCGTGGCCGTCCCGCCGGGCGGTGGGCAGTGGGCGGTGCTTAGGCTTGGAGGGCAAAGGTCCGGTGTCGCGGTTTCGCTGGCGACCGTCTTTTGGTTCGGGCCCTCGGTACCGGGCCGGGTGAGGGGTCTATGGGTCCGAGCGGCGCGATGCGGAGACTGCAGGTGGTGCTGGGCCACCTGAACGGCCGGCCCGACTCGGGCTCGAAGCCTGCGCTGCAGGCCGCGCCGT
>NW_006291554.1:205491-215754 GCF_000327345.1 Myotis davidii
GCGCCGGAGGTGGCTCCGCGCCCCCGCGGGGACAGCTCTGCCTCCCTAGGGTGGGAAAGGGGGGCGGGTAGCGCAGGCCACGGGGTCACCGCGGCCACGCTTCCTGCTGCAGGACACCACCCCCGACGAGCTCCTCTCGGCCGTCTTGACCGCGGTTCTCCAGGACGTCAAGCTGAGCCCGACCCAGCTGGGAGACATCTGCGTGGGTGAGCTCGCTACCCAGGCCCTGGGCTCGGCACGCTTCGCCCTCCCTCCCGGCCGGAGCCCTCCAGCACTTCACCACCCCCAGGCACGGGGGCGGTGTTTTCCCGGAAAGTTTGTCTTTTTAGGGCTGGACTCCGCCCCGCCTCCAAGCACTGGCTTCGCCCTCCAAGCACATTTCTGCGCTTTAAGTGGTAGGAAGCAGAGCTGTCAAGTGACAGACATTCCAACGCCAAGACACTGGGCACCGGGGTTTGAGGACATCCTAGGAAACAGAAAACTATAGGGTTCTTACTGACCCCCGACATCCAGTCTGTGCTACAACAGAATGGGGGGAGCGCCCCAAGCAGTCTAGTCCAGTTCCTCGCTTACAAATGGAGAAACTGAGGCCTGGGGATTTGCAGCAGAGCTTGGGCTCTGAGTCCAGAGCTGCCTGATCTTTGGTCAGCCCTCCCCCCCCTTCCCCCCACCTCTACTCTTCTAGCCTCAAAACATAACATCATGTGGCAAGAGCCTTATTAAATACTGTGGGTGCGGAAATCGCCGTGCCGCCTACGGAGTGAGAGCGGGGATTGGCAGAGGACACCTGGGGAGGTGTGCCGTTTCAGAACCCCGTCTCCCTAAGTGACAGAACCAGTTTGTTAGACACCAAGCTTTGCATTGCGTTCTTTCCTTTCCATGACACCTGCCCACTGTGTGCCGATTTGGGAAGGTGGGGTGCACGGGGCGAGGGAGCTTGGGACCCTCAGGGACTGTGTCCAGTGTATGACCAGGAAGAGCTGCTATAGAATTGCTTCCCCAGCTCCACACTTTGAAATTTCAGAGCCTCCAGGGAGCCTGCTCAGGGCTTGTGTTTCTGAAGAAAGATCTGGAATGTTCCCTCTCTGGTATTCACACATGTACCTTAGTGCCCCAAACACCACTGGGCACTGAGTAAAGGTTTGTTGTCCACAGGAAATGTGCTGCAGCCGGGGGCCGGGGCAGTCATGGCCCGAATCGCCCAGTTTCTGAGGTAAACGTCCAGTTCTAGCGCTGGGTTGGCCAGGTTGCCTCTCGAGTGGGCTCAGGCTTCGGGGAGCTCAGCTTGGGGATGGGAGAGGATCAGGTTGGACTCCAGATCTGGAGGCAGCCAGGGTTCAGGAGAACCCTACCTTTCCTCTACTTGGAAGGGAGAGGTGTTACCTGCCACGGGGCCGAGACAAACAGGGCCTTTGGGACTGGAGCAAACGATCTCTGTGACCTGAATTGTAGCCAAAGTCAATTTAGCCCAGGTCAACTTTTGTAAGTCCTGTTTGGACTCTGCCTCTTTTGCCAGGTCGGTAACCAGGCAGGTACGCTGAAGAGGGACGCTCAGCTTTTTTGCCAGTTGAGCAGGAGGAGACCTTCAGGCATTTCTCGGGACAAGGCAGAGCCCTAGGCAGGGGGTGGCCCAGGAGGGTCCCCGGTAAACTTGCCCGTCACTTCTTGCTGTCCCAAGACGGAGGAGGAGAGCTTATGTTACCAGTGTTTTCACGTGTAGATCTAAGACCCACTTAGCTATGTACACCCAACCGCTTAGAGAAGAAATAAGGGGAATATCAGCCGGTGAAGGAACAGGAAAACTGACAAAACCTCTAGGGGTTAGAAGAGGCTCCGGCTGCTTAGCCTGGAGTGCAAGGACTCCCAGGATCTGGCTCCAGACTTACCTTCCAGCCTTATCTCCCAGCTGCTGACTGGCCTTGACTCTTCCCCTCTCAGCCAGCCTGTCTGCCTACTGTTCTCTGTGCTGGTCATGCTTTCCCCTTGCAGTGCTGTCCCTACCCCCTCTCCACCCTAGCTAAACTCTGCCCAGTTTCACCATTTGGCATGACTTCCCTGAGCTCCCAGGCTTAAAATGAGGACCTCTCCAGGAGCTAGCCCTGTGCTTCCTCGTGATGTTCTTTCCCATCTCGCTCTGTTGTTTCTGCCTCTGCTAGTTGATTCATCTTCTGTATTGGTGAGGCATCTTCTAGGGCACTGTGTGATAAGCATGTCAGCACCCCTCAGGCGGTATGTTGTACTGAGGAGATGTTCAGTGTGCACTTGGGTGGGGTGAAGGGATGGTAACTAGAGAGCGAGGGGACCTAGGAGACTGTCTGCACCCCAGAATCACCAGAGTGCTTCGACACCCACAGTTTAGTCCATGGATCTGGGGAGGTCTGGTGATTTCCCCAGGGCAGGTTGCATGAGGAGGGGCAGCCCACCAGTTTCCAGGGCAGGGACCAGGGTGGGAGCCTGGAGGAACCCACCAGAACAAGAAATGTTAGAACGTCTGGTACCCGTCAGGATCGCCCACCCGCTGGGAGCAGGCTTTGCAGAGAGAAGGGGAACAGAAAGGGTTAGCCACGTGGTTGCTCCTAAGGCTGAGGAGGAGAGATGGTTTCTGGCCTCATACTTCCTTTTGCTCTAACTGTCTGTTCTTTGGGAGAAGAAGATTCAGTTTTCCTTTTTTTAATCTTCAAAGGGAAAGAAGGATCCCTGTGGCCTAGCTAGCTTTCCCTTGCCTTTGGCTCTGCTTGGCCTGGATTGAAGAGAATCACAGGATGGGGAGGGGGTAGGGGGGGGGAGCATGTGCTTGTACGCCCTGGGAACAAGTGCCTGTAGAGATGGGGTCTGCCCAGTCGGGATCTGGCCTAGAGAGGGGAAAGGCTGACGGTGGCCTCACCTTCTGTTTCAGTGACATCCCAGAGACTGTGCCTTTGTCCGCTGTCAATAGACAGTGTTCTTCTGGGCTCCAGGCAGTGGCCAACATCGCTGGTAAGTTGTGACTGACTGGGTGGGTGCCCATTGCCACAGCCTGGCCTGGTGCCTGGCTCTGTGGATTTGGGTCAGGAGTCACTATCTACTGGGCAAGCAGTGAGGATGCCTGAGGGGACTCTCATCCCAGAAAGAGGAGGAGCGCCCTGCACTACCCCCAGGCTTTTCTGGACACTCTTGGGCCTTCCCAGTCTGAGGCTGGGGCCCACGTAGAGACCAGGTGGGGAGAGGCCCCTGCTCCCAGAGCAGGACGACTCCGCGGATGTTTATGACATGCTTTTGTTGCAGGTGGCATCAGAAATGGGTCTTATGACATTGGCATGGCTTGTGGGTAAGAATTCCTTACTGCCAGAGCTTCTTAACCAGCTTGTAACAATAAACTAATATTTGTCTCCTGAGGTCAGAGAGGCCGGTGACTTCAGGATGTTCCCCCTTAGGCAGCTGCCTGGGAGAGGGTTCCTGCAGATTCGGGTTAGGAGCCCTCAGCTCTGGCTGCTCAGGAATTGCTCGCACCTCTCACTAATGGGGAAAGGAAGTGGGCTTTTCAAAGCTTGCATTCTTGGAACCTGGCGGGCTGGGAACTGGGCAAGCATGAGAAGATGGAGCTGTCGGGTTTCCTCCCACGGCCCATGTTCAGTCACGGCGCTGCTGAGGGAGAAGTTGCAGTTTTGGTTCCCTAAAGCCCGGGACAGCTGCTACTCTAACTGGTTTGTTCCCTTTCCGAGGCTGCCTCCTGTCCTCCACCCGGGAACCAAGGGGCATGGTCAGACCTGTGGTGGTTTGGTCACTGTCCGCTGTGGCTCCATCTTTGGCTGCAGCTTAAGGGGCTGCAGAAGTTGGACTGGGCAGTGTCTCGCGGGAGGGACAGGGCATGGGGCCCAGGCGTGGTGGGCATCTGGTGCTGGGAGGGCAGGCCGAGCAAGAGCTTTGGCAGGCCCGGTGGGGAGGGGGGGTGGCGAGTGGCCCCTTTCAGGCCCCCTGGATAGCGTTTCTTCACTGGAGCATTGCCGGGCCGTTTCGGGGCTGTGCCCACTGGTGCTGGGTTGTATTGCCCTGTGTCTGCAACTGTAAATAAAACCAAAGGCCGCACTACAGGGACTTTGGACAGGAAAGCGCCACTGCCCAGTCTGCCCTCTGATCAGTCTCATGTCCCTCTATCTTACTGCGGGAGGGAGGAGTGGGGGTAACTGGGGAGAAGGCTGGAGCCTTCGTGAGTTTCTTAGACGTGTCTGAGGCCCCCAAGCAGGTTAAAGACCTTGTTACTAGGATATTAAGGTCTGAGCCAGGACTGTCCCCCACGTCACAGGCTGACTGTCCCTTCTTCGATCATGAAGAATATCCCAGAACATCCTAATTAGGAGTGGGCCCTGAGGCCAGAGTACCTAAATGTGGATCCCGGCTAAATGACCATGAACAAGTTAGCCTCTCTGGGCCTCAGTGTCCTCATCTGTAAAATGGGGATAGCCACCTCCGCCCTGTTGAAGTTGAAGAGATTAAATTAACAATAGCTAAGGCTCTAAGGCAGCGGTTCTCAACCTGTGGGTCGCGACCCCTTTGGCGATCGAACGACCCTTTCTCAGGGGTCGCCTAAGATCATCCCGCATATCAGATACTTACATTATGATTCATAACAGTAGCAACATGACAGTTATGAAGTAGCAATGAAAATAATTTTATGGTTGGGTCACAACATGAGGAACTGTATTTAAAGGGCCAGAAGGTTGAGAACCACTGCTTAAGGCATCTATGTGACTGAGTCTGTTCTGAGTACTTAAGACCTGGAAAGACTTTAAAATAGTGCTGGGCACAGAGAAGCATTTGGTCAGGGTTGTGTTATCAACTCTTCAGGCCTTGTGTTCCCCCACCTCCTCAAAGCCCCTTTCACCACAATAAACCGACCTTACTTCCTCTCAGCTCCTAGCACTTCCTTATCCATGCAGGTCACATCACTCTTTGACCTGCATGTTGTAAAATTTTTGTCTCTTCCCTCCTCTAAATCTGATCCTTGAGGACAGAGTCCTGCGCTTGTTGGATGTTTTCCCCTCTGTGGCGGGCACTAGCCCAAGCCAGGGAGCAGCTAAGTTAGGGAAGCATAATCCTGCCGTGAGGGTGAACCATGCAGTGCTCTGTCCCCAACCCCAGCTCTGGCTCATTGGCTGTGTCCTGGGGCTCCCTACTTGCCAGCATTCAGGTGCCCCGGGATCCTTGGCTGAGTCCTAATGATCACCTCTTCTCCTCAGAGTGGAGTCCATGTCCCTGGCTGACAGAGGGAACCCTGGAAATATTACTTCACGCTTGGTGGAGAAGGAGAAGGCCAGGGATTGCCTGATCCCCATGGGGTGAGTGTTTACCTATAGCGGTTGCCGTGTCCCTCAGCTCCCCACCTGGCCTGGAGCAGGAGCTCGGGAACTTGGATCATCTTGCAGCAGGTGCTGCCAACCCTGGCCTGGTCTGCTCTGCAGGGACTCGGGACAGGACTCGATGCTGCCCTTTCTTGTACCCTCAGGCCCTCTCTGTGCCTCTGGGTTTCCAAACATGGCCTAGCCTGTTCCTCCCTCCCTGGGGGTTCAGTCACGAGGGATGATGCAGCTGCACCCAATGCCTTGGAAAATCAGAAAGATGAGGAACTAGGAAGCTTTTGTTACTGGACATGCTGGTGAGGGAACTTGGGCCCAGCAGATGCAACATGGGAAGCGTGTTGTCTGCCCAGCATGTTGTTAGCTCTGCTGCCAGAGCTTCTGGGCCACTCGGAGTCTGTGGGCAGGGAATCCTGGCTCCACTTGAAGCTCAGAGAGGGCAGTGCTCGGGCTGCCTCCACACCCAGGGACCCTGTCTCCAAGAGAAGCCCCTCAAGCCAGAAGCCCTGGTCAGAAGGCCTCCCTGTGGCTCTGGGTTCCTTTGGGTTCCCAGGATGAAGGTGGGCTCCACCTACAGTGAGCAGGAAGCTTGGGTGTGATCTTTCCACAGGGGACGTGGGAGTCCTCATCTCCCACATTAAAGCCATCTTCCTGAGGCGCAGGAGGAGCTGGCCAAGAGCCCCCAGGAGTGCCCCTCCCAGACCCTCATCTGCCCCTCTTCTCTTCTGGTCTCTGGTGTTCAAGCTTCTTAGGACCTGAGTGACTCCCTGTCTGTGCCCCTACCTGCGTCATCATCACTGTCTCTGTGGCCCGGACTGGCCTTCCTATCCTCCCGGTGCTGGGTTCCTCCGCCAGGCCAGTCCCAGCTGCCAGACTCACCCACACTGCTGCTTGTCTCCTAGGATAACCTCGGAGAATGTAGCCGAGCGGTTTGGCATTTCTCGGGAGAAGCAGGATACCTTTGCACTGGCTTCCCAGCAAAAGTGAGTGTTGTGTCGGGGGGGAGTGTTTAAAGGCTGACCTGAGTGGTTTCAGATGAGGCTGTCCGAAGACCAATTTCAGGGCAGTGGTTTCCACGTCTCCTGCCTTGCAGGAGGGAGAGGGGGCAAGAGCCAGGGCCAGTGTGCATTCCTAGCACTTCCACATCCTGCTATTGTCTGTTCATCCTGGGCGTCTCCTTCCTACTGGGCCTCAGTTTCCCCATCTGTTCATTTGGGGGGGGGTGTAATGAGGGTCAGGACTCTTCTCTAACTGCTGTGCTCAGGCGATTGGACATGGCAGCCACAGGCTCCTCTGGATAGCCTGAGTGTAAGGCCAGCATTGCTGGGGACCTGGGCATCCCAGCTTCTGGACCTGAGGCAGGGGCTGGGGGTGACATCAGAAGAACCCCAGGACTTGGGGCTCTGGCCAGGGGCAGGCTGAAGCTGGCAAGCCCCAGCTGCCCAGGGAGAGGACAGCAAAGGCGGGGAGTCGCATCTGGCCAGGCGGGCTTCTCTGAGGCAGTGGTTCTTAGCCTCTTGGGGTCAAGTAACCATTTGAGAATTTGGTGAGAGCTATGGATTTCTCCCAGGGGACTGTCCTGGGCACTTGCATTTTGCCTGTGATTGTAAGCATGATCCTAAAATAGGGGACAGATGAAACTGAGCCATTCTGATCAGACAGAAAAGTTGGCAGAATCCGGCACAGATTCCCTGGGGCTCCATCCTCGCTTTGGCATAGAGAGCTGAGCAGGCTCAGTCCTTCGTGGCTGTCACCTAAACGGACCCCTCCCCATACTTTCTTCCCTTCGAGGTTGGGATTGGCCAGGATCTGAAGATCTGAGGTCAGTGGTGAAGAAGGGCCCATAAGGCCTTGGGCCTTCCAGCCCCAGGTTGGGGTAGTGGGGAACCCACACCAGCCCCTCAGAGCTCCCCAAGGCGGGGGTGTCCCCGCACCTAGCATTCTGAGCTGCGTGTCGACCCCAGTGGGGAGGAAGTGGAGCCGGCAGATGTACCCTAGGAAGGAAGGGAGCCTCACTGTCCATGGTGCTCCTCACGCAGGGCAGCCAGAGCCCAGAGCAAGGGCTGTTTCCAAGCTGAGATTGTGCCTGTGACCACCACGGTCCATGATGACAAGGGCACCGAGAGGCGGGTCACCGTGGCCCAGGATGAGGGCATCCGCCCCAACACCACCATGGAGGGCCTGGCCAAGCTGAAGCCTGCCTTCAAGGAGGGCGGCTCCACCACCGCTGGTGAGACTGGGCTGGATGTACTCTGGGAGCCTGAACCACTGGATAGGGCGGGCGTGGGGGGGCTGGGCCTCCTCAGACCTGCTCTGGGGCCTCCTCACCCCTGTGGTTTGCTTCCAGGAAACTCTAGCCAAGTGAGCGATGGGGCAGCTGCCATCCTGCTGGCCCGGAGGTCCAAGGCAGAAGAGTTGGGCCTTCCCATCCTTGGGATCCTGAGGTCCTATGCCGTGGTTGGGGTCCCGCCTGACATCATGGGCATTGGCCCTGCCTATGCCATCCCTGTAGCTTTGAAAAAAGCAGGTAGGCGGCTCCTTCGTGCCCTCGGTCTGGATCCCACTTCTGCGCCTCATGCTGATGCTGGAGGGCGGTGGTCCTGGGGGTGCTGCAGAGTGAAGGTGGGACAGACTAGCACCCCTGCCAGAGCCCTTCCTGACCACACAGCTGGGACCCACTCCTTCATCTGGAACAGAGACGGACACACCAGGCAGCCTAAGGCCAGGGATGGGGCGGGACCTCGCGAGACTGCGAGTCCTGTAAGGGTCAGGGGCCACTGGGTCAGCTCAGGCCTTTCCCCTTTGCCTGCAGGGCTGACGGTGCATGATGTGGACATCTTTGAGATCAATGAGGCCTTTGCCAGCCAGGTGAGCCTCTTTCTCCACGTTGCCCGGGCCCTCGGCAGCCCAGTTGGAGCCAGGGGTGCCGGGGAGGGCGGGAGTGATAGCTGATGGTCTGCCTCCTCGCAGGCCGTCTACTGCATGGAGAAGCTAGGACTGCCCCCCGAGAAGGTGAACCCTCTGGGGGGTGCCGTGGCCTTGGGCCACCCACTGGGCTGCACTGGGGCTCGACAAGTCATTACGCTGCTCAACGAGCTGAAGCGCCGTGGGAAGAGGTGAGGCCGACTGTCCGTGGGGGTGTCCTGGGGGATCCCCAAGCTGGGCACCCGAGGGGAGTTGGGGGAAGTATACTTGCACACACTCTGAAATAAGGATGCAGGGCTGTGACCCCATTTTCCATGAGAGGCTTGTGAAGGGGACCCTGGCCTGCAGCAGACACCTGCCATGTGTGTGCCTAGGTGGGCAGTCAGGGAATTCCATACCCACAGCTTCCATCCATCCTCTGTGCCCATGAACGCCTTGGTCTGCCCAGCTCTGCCTGGTCTGGAGAGAGCTTGGTGGGGCTTCTGCCCTTTCTGCCCTCACCCAGCCAACACGGTGTTCCTTCCACAGGGCATATGGGGTGGTGTCCATGTGCATTGGGACCGGAATGGGAGCTGCTGCTGTCTTTGAATACCCTGGAAACTGAAAGAGGCGCTGCCTACTCCGTTGGAGGCAAGAAAGCAACACTACAGAAGTGACGCCACGTGGGAAATTCGGCGTGGTGGCTGTGGTGGCAGTGGGCAAATCGAGGCCCTTCAGCTAATTTGGAAACTGTGATCACTGAGGACACAGTACAGGGGTGGGTGAGGAACTGGGTTACCCAGGCCACAAGGCCACCATGTAATTCCCGGGGAAGGGGCTTTTGGATGAGGAGTGCAATAGACATAGTAAATGTATGTCAGCTTCTTAGCATGTTTGTCTGGCCGCGGCTCAGTCTGAGTACTGATTGTTAACCACCACAGTCTGCACAGTGAGGTGCCTCAGAGGACAGACGTGCAGGACCTGGGCTGAGACCAGCACCCTCCATCCAGGAGCTGCTCAGAAGTCCTCCAGCCTGTGCCCTGCACAGCACATCTGTCCGGAGCTCTAGGCCATGTTTATTTCCAAAGTTGGCTGGGGGCGCGGTGGCTCTGAGGGCGGAGCTCAGAGCTGGTAGGGTGGCACAAATCTCTCATCGTAAGAGCCGTGGCCCCGGAGCCGCAGGGTGCAGGCCTTCTCGCTGAGCATGCCTTCCACCACCAGCGTGGACTCGTACAGCTCATTGCTCCTGTGGGCCACAGGGGACTGAGGTGAGGGAGGAGTTCCGGCCTTGGCAGTGCCGGGGGCTGGGCGGGGTGGTACCTGGCGGTGAAGAGAACCTGCAGGATGATGGAGGTGGGAGGCCCGTTGACAGATCGTGCCTCCAGCAGCCCACTGCTGGGGGAGACCCTGAAGGCCGCAGACTCCTTGTCCAGCTCCTTCTGGCCTGCACCATGGGGAAGGGGGCACATATGTGGGCAGGTGGCTACATGCACTGCCCCAGGAAGTCCCCTCCCTGCAGAAAACCCCAGGTGGTGTCAGCCGCCTTCCTGGGGTCCTGGGAGCAGTGGGCAGGAAGGACAGCATGGCATACCCATCAGCACAGTCCAGTAGCTCCGGCAGCCACTCAGGTTCATCAGGTAGATCTCCCTGACTCGCTCCTGGTTCACAAAGCAGGTCCCGAAATCCACCCAGCTGGTGGAGAGCTGCAGCTCAGGCACCACCACAGTGGCCCGCAGGGGCACCACCTATGGGGACAGAGCCATTAACTTGATGGGGACTAGGTGACTGCCACTCCCGGTGGGCTCTGAGCCAGCGTCTTGGGGACACACGAGCCCTGCTGACCCCAAGTACTGACACTTCTTTTTTTTTTTTAATTAAATCTTTATTGTTTAGATTATTACAGTTCCTCTTTTTCCCCCCATAGCTCCCCTCCACCCTCACTGCCCCCCTCCCCACTGTCCTCATCCATAGGTGCACGATTTTTGTTCAGTCTCTTCCCGCATCCCCCACACCCCTTAAAAAGAGG
>NW_006291554.1:218268-230640 GCF_000327345.1 Myotis davidii
AAATTCTTGAAAAACCTTATAACCGTGGTTTTGAACTCTATATCCAGTAGTTTGCTTTCCTCCATTTCTGTCATTTGTGACCTGTTTCTTTGTCTCCGCATTTTGTATGCTTCCCTGTGTTGGCAGAATGGTTTTGTGTGCTAGGTGTCCTGTAGGGCCCAGTGGCTCAGCCTCCCCAGTTACCTGAGGTAGACACTCTTGGTGCATGCCCTTGTGGGCTTTGTGCACAGTCTTGTTTTAGCTATGCCTTGGTTGCTGTAGAATCACTGGGAGGAATCAACCTCCAGGCCAACTGGCTGCGAGAATCCGCTGTGTCTATGGTGGGAGAACTTCTGTGCTGGAGACACCCTTCTGGGGAAAGCCTTGCTTCAGTGGGGCTTTGGTGCTCACTGAGTCTGCCCTCTGAGTGTGTCCCTTATAGATCTGAGGAGTTGTAATCTGGATGGTCCCACTCTGACCCATCGGTACACTGCCTCTTGGATCTCTAAGGAGGTGCTAATTTAGCCCTGCCTGAAGCTACCCAGCAGGAGCTATGGAGAGATCTGCAGATTCCTCTTCTTTGTTTGGGATTTGGAGATGCCCAGATGAGGCCCAGCTCTGAAGCAATGCAAGCTGCTGTGGGGCCCTGGGCCTTGTTTTGGAAGTTCTGGGTCTCTCTCCAAGTACTGACACTTCTGAGGAGCACACAGGCAGCAAGGGGAGGTGGGTGGGGCCGGTGCTGCCATCTAAAGCCCGAAGCTGCTGGTGGTCTTCTGCACAGTGGGCCACCCTTGTCCTGATCAAGCTCTGTGGCTTCTGCTCCTTGGTCCAGTGCTGTCCTGCCCTCCACCCTGCTCCCACGGGGGCTCCAAGACCCAGCCCTGTTTTCCTTGGGCCCTAGGTCATCTCCCCCTTTCCCTTGACATTGGGCCCTGCCTGTGCCGAGTGCCCTAGCTCCTGACAGCCCCTTTGCCACCACTTCACCCTCAGGCACTGCCAACCCACCTCCTTACCTCAGCCTCCCCTGGCCCTGGCTGCAGTGCTCAGATCCTCCTGGTCTCTCTGGAATCCACCTCTCAGGCCGGACCATTCCTTCACATTCCCAATGGGCTCCTACCTGCCTGGGCCGCTCCCACTCAGTGCCAGACCATAGCCCGTGATCTGTCACAGTTCACAGAACTAGGCCTGTGGTACTCACTCTGGTGCTCAGCCCCACACGAGCCCTAGAATCTGTTCCTCAGGTGCTCACTATTCCCACCTATCAGGCCATTCCCTCGGCCTGACTTTCAGTGTGGTTCCCTTTTCATTAAACAGTAATTAAATGGGGGCTTCACATGCCACCTCCTGCAGGAAGCCTTCCCTGATTTTTCACTTTATAGCACCTCACCTGGCTCTGAGCTCCTAAGACAAGCAAGGACCTCTCCCTGCAAGGCCTCTTCCAAGACAGACTGGGCCCTCAGTAAGGACTTGGGCCCCTCTCATTTCTGAGGCCCTGTCAGGGTTTGTCTTCCTCTGACAAGACAGCGTGGGGCAGGCCTGGGACTCACCTGAGTGGTCTGGTTGGCGTACTCCAGGAGCAGATTCTGGGTAAACACCATCTCTTTCTCTCCACTCCCGCTCTGCCGAATGTCCACTCCGGGCAGCATCTGGTCAGCCGGGAGCTTCTGATAGGAGAGCAGCTCCAGGGAGAGCGAGAAGGACACGTCCACCTGACAGACAAGGTCCAGCTGTCACCTGAGGCTGCTGAAGGCAGGCGGCAGCTTCTGTCCTGCCTGCCCTCCCACGGCCCCTGCAGGCCCCACCAGGCCCCCGCTCAGTCACGATGCAGCACAGCCTGCAGGGCTCTGGCTGACCCGGCCCTGCCCTGCCCTGCCCAGCAAAGAGCCCAGGCATGCGCTTCCCCACCCCCACCCAGAGCCCAGTCAGACGATGCATCCCACAGACACTATCTGCCCTGCTCTGCCCAGCACCCGTCACTACCCAGATGAGGCTGTGCCTGCCCCTGGGAGCGGAGGGGCCACAGGGGAGACTATGGCAAACCGTCCTTGACGCCCTCGCCCTCGCCTAGGCCAGGCCCCTGTCTTTCTCCCGAGGACAGGGAGGAGCCTCTGATGGGTTTTAAGCAGGGGACGTCCCGTTCAGCGTTGCCTTCCTCAGAGGCACTGGCTGCTGCGGGAAGGTGGGCTGGGGGAGCTGGTGGGTGAGAGGACTTGAGGCCAAGGTGCACCGTGGGCCCAGTCATCAGAATGAACGGAGGCACTTGTTAAAAGTACAGGTTCTTTCTCATCTCTGCAGCCAGGCCTGGGTCTGTTTGTCACAAGCTCTCTAAAGGCCACTGTGTGTCTCCCAGCTTGGAAACCACTGTCCTAGACCAAGACGTGGTGTGGGAGGAAGAGAAGGGCGATGTGCTGAGGCTGAGGAGAGGGCAGCAGCAGGGCTGGGTGGCTGCTCCGAGCCGGCTAGGGTTGGTGACACTTGCCGAGATAAAACGCCACCGCTGAGAGGAGGCGTGCTGTGGGCAGGGCAGGGTGCAGGGAGGCAGGGAGGGCCGTGTGGGAGGGAATTCTGGGCAGGAGTCAGGCGGGGCACTGCAGCACGGGGCTGACACCCGTTACACCCACACTGAAGTGCACGTTTTGAAAGAAGCTCTGGATGTGGTTGAGATGACCCAGGAGAGGGTAGAGTGAGGCGGGCCAGGGCCCAAGCCCCTCAGAGGATAGGAGGAAGGAGCCTCTGCAGCAGGAGGGGGTGGGGAGAGAGGGCGGGGCGCCCAGCCTGGCTGGCTGTCCTTGCCTTGCTGCACACACCGGGGAGCCCACAGAGAAGATGGGGTGCACTCAGGTGGCCTGTGACCTGTCCTTGTTCCACGTGCCTCAGAAACCGAAGGAGGCAGCCGTCTGTGGTTCCCACCGCCTGGCACTCCCAGGACCACCCCGCCTCCCAACTCTGCAAACCCAGGGTTCTGTTGTCACAGAAGAGGGGAGGTCACCTTGGGCCTGGGCAGATGGCAATCAACCTGAGCTCACCTGAGTGAGGGCCCGTGGGAAGGGAGAGGCTGTGTGCAAAGTGGGCTGGTGGGAATGCTCGGCCCTGACCGCGGTGCTGGCAGGGGGACTGAGAGGGTCTGCTTGCCTGGGACTTGCGTTGTGTTCACACTGGTACGTCTGGTCCTACCTGCATGTGTGAGCACCTGTGCAGAGGGCCCGTGTTTGCTGGAAGTGGTGTGTCTAGTGGGAGTGCACTCCTGAGTGCCCAGGGCATGGGCTGAGGGCTCAGGCGTGTGGTTTGGACACAAGTGTGTGTATGTGTGTGTGTGTGTGTGTACAAATGTGTGAGGTGTGTTTGCACACGTGTGCATGTATGAGAGAGGAAGGTGACTGCCCAGGGGAGTGTGCCCATCAAGGCTGAGGACCCCAGGACCCTACACTGACCAGCATGTTCTCCTGCGGGTGGAGCACCAGCTGCCTGCCGGCTGTGGCCGACCCCTCCTCACCCTCCTGCTCCCGGCCAGCGCCAGGAGCTCTGCGGCCGCGGCTAGCTCCATCTCCATCTGGAGAAACGGAGAAGGGCCTGGAGACCAGGAGCCGGAAGTAGTGCGGGATGTCCGTGGTGTTGGTCAGCTTTAGGTGGTGGGTGGTCACCAGCTCACTCAGCACCTGGGTGGGCACAGAGGGGGCCTGGGCTGCATCTCCCCGCGCCTCAGGCCCATGGCTCTGGGGTAGGGGTGCTGGGCCTCAGAAGGGCCTGCAGGGACATGGGAGGTCTAGATAAACGGGCAGGGCCGAGGGGGCAGCACACTCACCCCAGCACAGGGCTGCTCGGGGATGAGGTCACTGGCCTGGAGCCGGAATTGCGTGCCGCCGCCGTAGTCCAGCTCCACGCTTAGCCTGCGGCAACAGGCATGGCGGGGCCGCGCTGGGCCTCTGGGGCCTCTTGGCAGCCCCCACTCTGCTTGGCCAGTCTTTACCTGGGCTCACCTGCTGGCTGCTCCTCTCCCTCCCGCCCCCCACCTCCATGGTCTTCCTCCCAGAACCCTGTCTGGTCCCCACCGGTGCCGGTGCCGGGTAAGGGAGCTCCCCATGGGGAAGGGAGGGAGCCGGGCAGCCCAGCGGACTCACTGTGCGGGCCTCACGAAGCCCTGCAGGTCCAGCCTCAGGGGTCCCACGGCAAAGTCCTGCAGGCGCCGCCGCCTCCCCGGAAGCTCCCTTTCCACCTACCGAGCCCAGGCCTGATCACTGGCGGTCGCCGGGCTGAGCAGGCAGTGGCTGTGGCCCCACCCCAGGCCAGGAGGGCTCACCTTGCTGTCCAAGCTCATGAAGCCCAGGGCGTAGCCAACACACTCCACCTTGTGCAGCACGTGGGGGCCGAGGACCATGGGCGTGAAGGAGATGGAGATGGCGCTGCTGCCCCCGGCAGGGACCACCTGGCACGGGCACCCCAGGCTCAGTGCCGCTTGGTGCCACTGTCTGGCCAGCGGGCACTTTTCGAGGCAGCTCCCAGCCCAGCCCCAGCTCACCATCTGCTTGGGGCTGATGCGGTACAGGTGGTCCGAGGGCACCCCCTCGTGCTCCTGCAGGACGACCGAGATGATGCGCTTGGCCCTGTCGCTGTCGCTGGGGCTGCTCTCGGCCTGTCGTCAAGATGTTGCTGAGGCTCACACAGGCTCCAGGCCTGTTGGCACCGCTCCGCCCGCCTCCGCCCCCCGCCTCCAACCACCCAACGGTGCTCACAGAACGGGCCACTTCTGGGCTGGAGGACGACTCCTTAGAGACACTTGGGGACTGGGAGGAGCTGCTGCTCTCCTGGGTCTCGGGGCACAGGACCTCGTTTCCGTCTTGGTCCCGCAGCGGGAAAGGGGGCCCGTAAAACACCAGCAGCTCCAGCAGCTGGTCCTGCCTCTCCTCCAGCTCGTAGGTCTCCCAGTCCAGGCGGATGTCTGGGGCAGGTGTGGGGAGGGGTGAGGAGGAGGGACAGGCAGTTGTGTCTTCCCATGCCCCGCCTCCCTGCAGCCCCTCCAAGGGGGCCTGTGACCCCACTCAGCGTGGGGCCTCGCTTCCTCTCTCCTGCCACTTCCAGGCAATGTTTCTGGGATTAAAAAAAAAAAATCTACAGGTTTATACCCTCCTGCTCTCTCCGGCTTCTCCCGGCCCGTCTACCCCCCCAGCCTGGCCCACCACCCCGCACAGACTGTAACGGGAACTCCGCTTTCTCTCATCAGTGTCTCACCACAGGGGCTGGAATTATGCAGGCGCAGGACACGGGTGACTGTCTCTCCTCCAGAGACCTGGGTGCTGAACCTGGAGGCAGGAGATGTGGCTCAGCACAGCCACGAGCAGCACACGGGGAGCTGGGGTGGAGGCGCCGGCAGGGAGGAGGCCTCACAGTGGTCTGTCTTCATCCTGGACTCACCGAGACCATGCAGTGCCTGGTGAACTTGACCCAGGGCTGCTCACTGCCCCAGTGACACCCCTCCCCTCTCCCTACAACTACACTGACAACCCATCCCACCGCAGTTGGCATGGGGGCCTTGGCCACACGGACTTCAGGCCACACTGACCATTCATTGCTACTGTCCCCAAAAGCTGTCTGAGTTGTCCCCTGAGGCCTCTCCCCTCCCAGACAACCCTGCCCTGGGGCGTCCTTGCTGGGTGGCACCAAGTGGCCCCGGGCCCGTTGAAGAGCAAGAAGAAAGCCGCTCAGGCTGGAGCCATGGGGTCTCCAGGGGGCGGAGAACGGGGCGGCCTGGGCACCTGAGGACAGGCTCCTTCTGGAACTGGGCGGCGCTGTAGTTGGTCCGCAGAGAGCTGATGGGGCAGCCCACCACCGCCATGTGCACCGGGATGACCGAGGGCGGCAGGTCTCCCACCTGCAAACACACGCCACGCCTCTGTCCCTTGTTGCCGCTGCCACCCCCTTCCCTGGCTCCCCATTCCCTCCTTTCCTTCTCCAGCCAGCCCAGGGCCTCACTCCTCACTGGTGGATGCTCACCCCGCACACCCCAGGGCCAGTTCCCTGCCCGTCCCTCTGCTGTCCTGCCTGCCCAGCCCCCCTGACCTGCACAGGACTCCCAGCCTGGCCATCTTTCACCTCTTACAGCCCCTTTCATCACATGTCTGTAGCTTTTGAATGGAAATAACTTATTTCTCCTGCTAATAAAAAGTAAAAAACGTTTTTAATTTCCCCTAGCTGGTTTGACTCAGTGGATAGAGCATCGGCCTGCGGACTGAAGGGTCCCAGGTTCGATTCTAGTCAAAGGCACACGCCCGGGTTACAGGCAGCCGATCAATGATTCTCTCTCATCATTGGTGTTCCTATCTCTCTCCCCCTCGCACTCCCTCTCTGAAATCAATAAAAATCTATTAAAAATGTTTTAAAAACCCAGTATGATAATCACTCACAATCCTTCGCCCCCAGCATGACTCACTGTCAACATTTTCATGTACAACTGTCTGGACAGACTTCTTTTGTGCACATGAAACAGGTGTAAATGAAGAGCATACGGCATCTCTTTTGATCATCTCTTTTCGTGACATCGAATTTTACTAATGAAGGTTTATAGCATCATATAAGGGTTGTGCAGAGTTCCATCGGATGGATGGAACCCACATTTTAAAAAATATATATTTTATTGATTTTTTACAGAGAGGAAGGGAGAGGGATAGAGAGTTAGAAACATCGATCAGCTGCCTCCTGCACACTCCCTACTGGGGATGTGCTGACAACCAAGGTACATGGCCTTGACCAGAATCAAACCTGGGACCCTTGAGTCCGCAGGCCGATGCTCTATCCACTGAGCCAAACTGGTTAGGGCTGGAGCCCACGTTTTAACCAAACCTTCTACTGACAGACACAGATGCTTAGGTTGTTTCCTTCCTCCCCCACCTCTCCATTCACAAATGATGCTGAGAAGAAAAAGTAACCTGGCACCAAGTTATTTGTTCGTGTGTTAACAAATGCCCACCCCTACTCAAGGATTTCTTCTCTGAGATTTGGGAGTCACAGGGCCCGGTGTTGGGGAAGAGAGAGCCTGGAGGTGAGGGCCAGGTCAGGGTCCCCGCCCGCAGGCCCGTACCTTGCAGATGAGGCTGTCCCAGTACTCGCCCCACATGTTCGCGCAGCCTGTGATGTCGACGCGGAGCCGCTGGTAGGCGTCCAGCTTGCCCTGGGAAACGTGGGGGAAGAAGGATGCTCCTTTCCCGTGAGACAACATGTTTTCCATGAACTCTGGGGGGTGGGGGGCGAGAACCAGGGAAGGGGATTCAGGACCCCAGGGAGTGGGGCTATGAGGTCCAAACCTTCAGGTGTTAGCAAAACACTGTACCAGATAAGCCCCCCCTTCCCCCCCTAGTCTCTCCCTGGTCCAGCAAAACAGACCCTCCTTCTGGGATCCCCGAGTCCAGGGGCCAGCCCCCAGGGGAGCCCTCCCTTCTGAGCCACTACCCATCCCAAATCAAATCCTGGGCCCGTGCCCAAGCCTCATGCCCTAACAAGGAGATGGCCTCACTCAAAAGAAAGCTGCTGTCAGGTGGTGGGGGGGGGGCACAGCTGTCTCGGGACCTTGCTAGAAAAGACACTGAGCCCCAGCCAGTTTGGCTCAGTGGATAGCGTGTCGGCCTGTGGACTGAAGTGTCCCAGGTTCGATTCCGGTCAAGGGCACATGCCCAGGTGGCAGACTTGAACTCCAGCAGGGGGCATGCAGTGAACTCTAGCAGGGGGCATGCAGGAGGCAGCCGATCAATGAGTCTCTCTCATCATTGATGTTTCTCTCTCTCCCTCTCTGAAATCAATAAAAATATATTAAAACAAAAAAGACACTGAGATGGTCAGGGTCCACATACTCAGGAAGCTGTGGACAATCCCGCTCCGGCCAGGCCTGGGCTCGGCGCCTGCCCCTGGGAGCTCTTACCCAGGTGCTCTCGCTTGGCCAACTGCTGGCGAATCCGATCCGTCTTCAGCAGGGCAGGGGACACGTCGGGGCTTTACCAGGAGGACACAGAAATAGCCTCAGGCCATCCAGACCCTTCCTCAGACCTGACCGCCCCCCCACCCCCCCACCCCGACCCCCTGCAACCAGCATTGCAGGGGAGAGCTGGCCAGGTCTCTTCTTCACCTCCTTCTCTGGTCTTTGCTCCAGCTACACGCCTGCCACCCAAAGCTACCCACCAGTCCAGGGGCTGCCTCCCAATAAACTTGGTAGGGCTCTGGGGTAGGGACCCCTGGCCCAGTTTCTGTGCCTTGGCAACCCCTGGATATGAGCCCAACGCAGACTCCCTGTCGTTTGCGCAGCTTTCTGCAAAGGCCCCTGTTTCCAGTCTATCCTGCTGACATCTGTCCATCGAGCACACACTAATTTTTCTGGAGTGGGAGACTTAATGTTTTAGAAACTTAGTGGCCTCCCGCCGTCGGCAGCAGTGGTTTTAAAGTTGGGCTCCCCTGCGTTAGGCGATTTGGTGGAGCGGTGTTTGCAGTGGTGCGCTGGTAAACTGCCAATTGCTGTGGTGTAAATTCTTCGTGGCTGATTTCAAGTTACAGATTTGCAGATGCCTCGCTGCCACATCTCTGCCCACACCGTTCCCTCCGCCTCCGGTAACTTCTCCCTCCTTCACTGGCCTGAATCAGAAGCCCTCCACTCCGCAGGCAGGCCAGGCTGGGGCCACAGTCCCGCCTCGCCACAGGCCCTCTTGGGGTGTGGGAGCCCGGCAGCAGGAACCATCTCCTCTCTGCGTTTCCCCAGGTCTACCTGCGAAAGCACGTCCTCCTGCTCCCCACAGCCACCGGCCGCACAGAGGCCCACCTCCCCCGCCCCGGGGACTGCCCCTGAAGGAAACCAGACTTACATGCTGGGCTTTTGGCTCAGGCGTTTCTGAGGGCTCCCGAAGTACTTGAACTTGAGGGTGAAAAAGGTCTGGATCGGGGAGCGATTGGTCAGGACGAGCTGGCGATTCACGCAGGTCCTCAGGGGCACTGCTGAGCCGAAGTCCAGGCGGAGGTCCTCCGTGTGGCCGGGCTCTGTGCTGGGAGCACTGCCCGGGCCCGTGGGCACCAGGTTACACGCCACCCGTGGCCCTGCCCAGTGAGCCACCGTGGGAGGGGGCGCGAGCGCTGTCTAGCAACAGGCTTCACCCTCGGACTCCCACCCCACAGGCATCTCCTTCTTGGCAGCCTAGGAGGCCAAGGGGGGCCTCAAATTTCACCGACTCCCCCTGGCCCGGGGCGGACTTGTCTCCCAGTTGCTGAGCCTCATGCAGGAGAGCCCAAGGTACCCACAGCTCTGCCCCTGCCATCTCCTACCTGCCTGGGCACCATGCCTCCAGCTATGGGGCGGGGGGGTGGGGGGGAAGAAGACCACAGAGGGGCGAGGATGGGGTAGAGGGATCTGTCCCCACAGAGGTGGTTAGGGAGCCCCTTCCTGGCTGTAGGAACCCGCTGGGAGGAGGCTGGCACCAGGGGGCAATGCTGCTCCTTCACATGGTCGCCTCAGCACTCAGGCCCCGGGCCCAGCCCTGGGCTCACCTTCTAGCGGCGCCCTTCGTAGGGGTGGTGATGCTCACTTGCAGTCCCTGGGGTTTCCCAGAAATGCCCAGAACCAGCGGCTCCTTCATGCCTGACACAGTGCAAGGCAGGGCCAGATCGGTCAGCTCGTCCTGTAACAGAGCCACGGGGGGCACATTAGCACGGTCCGTCCCGTGCTGGGCTCCGAAGGTCTCCCCAGCGCAGGTGGTGGCTGTGGGAGGCGCTCAACACGGAGGCCTTGACGTCTGTCCAGGCCCATGTCTGTGGGAGGCTCCCCAGCCCTCAGTGAGCCACTACCCACAGGCCCCGCCTCAGCCCGCACCCTGCGCCCAGGCCTGGCCCTTCCTCAGGGCTCCTGGCTGTGCCAGTGCCAAGTATCTGGAGGTGCCCACATGAAAGGAGACCCTCCGGTGGGTGTCTGCAGAAGGGACGCGATTATTTCGATGAAACTGCGACCGTAGAAGCCAAGCCCTTCCTGCGCGGGTCGCTCCGGGCCAGGCCAGGGCCCATCTGTGTCACCGTAGAGCAGTGATGGCGAACCTTTTGAGCTCGGCGTGTCAGCATTTTGAAAAACCCTAACTTAACTCTGGTGCCGTGTCACATCTAGAAATTTTTTGATATTTGCAACCATAGTAAAACACAGATTTATATTTTTGGTATTTATTTTATATATTTAAATGCCATTTAACAAAGAAAAATAAACCAAAAAAATGAGTTCTCGTGTCATCTCTGACACGCGTGTCATAGGTCCGCCATCACTGCCCTAGAGCTCAGGTTCTGCTGTGTAAGCCAGACCACTGCCCCCTTGTGTGCCAGTGAGGAACTGCGGCCTGGGTCTGCTCGCCTCTGAAGGACGAAGTTTCCTCTTCACAGGCCACCCTGACGGCTTTCCTGCGGGCCTTGCACAGGAGAAAGCTGGGTCCCGCTTTTTAATATGTGGTTTGGTTTTTAATTGACTTCAGACAGAGGAAGGGAGAGGAGAGAGGGAGATAGAAACATTAATGCTGAGAGAGAATCCTTCATCAGCTGCCTCCTGCCCGCCCCCTACTGGGGGTCAAGCGGGCAACCTGGGCATGTGTCCTAAGGGAATGGAATCAACCGTGACCTCCTGGTTCATGGGTCGTTGCTCAACCACTGAGCCACACCGGCTGGGCGAAGCTGTGCCCTTCTTAGGAGGGACCTGGCTGCCAGTCAGCCTGCTGGCAACGCCAGCACAGGGCCTGCCGCCAGCACAGGGCCTGCCGTGAGCGCAGCTCTGTTGTAGTCCCGGGGCAAATAGGAAAGACAGGCCCGCCTGTGGCCACAGAGAGCGGCCTGGAAGGGCTCTAGTCGGTGCCAGAGGCGAGATGCGGCCAGTGGGTTTCAGGGCACATCCATTTCAGGCCTGCTGCAAGCTTTCTGACCTCGTGTCCCTAAAGAACGGGCCTTACAGGAATGGGGACCCCAAATACAAGAACTCTCTTCCCTGCTCCCAAAGACCAGGCGTGGGCCTGAGCCCGCCTCCCTGCAGCTCAGGCTCAGGCAGCTGCCGGGTGCCTTCCAGTCCCGTGGCCCCTCCCCGCCCCGCTCACCTGGGTGTGAGTGGTCAGCTCCAGGATGAGCTGGAACTCCTCACCGGGGCCCACTGTGCCACGTCTGGGGGAGACTTTTGCTTTGCAGAAGCTTGCTTGGTGCCCCAGGAGCTGGCGGACACAAGGGTGGGCCTGCTGTCAGGTGCTGGGCTCCCAGGATGGACCAGGGGTCCGGGCAAGGGCGCTCAGCAGCTCTGCTGGAGGTGCAGATGGGGGGCCACAGCAGAACGGGATGGCCGGGTGCTTACTGGTGGGGATGAACCCAGGTCCCTTCTCTTCTCCTTCCCCCCCAGATGGCCCTGCCAAGGGGGGCCTGGGCTAAATGAGCTGCCCTGGACCCAGGGTGATGGGGAGCAGAGAGCAGCTGCCCCTGAGGCACAGGAATGTGGCCCATGTCCCCTGGCAGGCAGAGCAGGCTCCGGCAGCCCATGGACAGTGCCTCATCGGGGCTCCCAGCAGCTGCGTGGACCAGCACGGGCCGGGCGGTCTAGCTCGGTGCACCTGAGGCTCCTCAGGCAGGGAACTGGCCTTCCCTGAAGGCGAATCAAGGAAAAGCCAGACCAGATGTGCCACTCCTTCGAGGGGCCCAGCTTTTCTGGGCACTGTGGACAGAGGACGGGCTGTGGAGGGGAGGCTGAGCATCTGTTCTGGGGGTGCCTGAGGGGCCGTGTCTCCCTCCCCGGGGGCCTCCAGTGCCGAGGGCTCGCTCACCTTGCCCCAGTGGAAGCGGGTGGGCAGGAGCGTGCCGTTGATGAGTGTGATGTCCGCCTTCGTGGGCACGCCCAGGTAGAGGTTGCTGACCACCACCCGGCTGCTCTGAAGGTACACGTAGGGCTCCTGCACCTCGGCGTACACAGGGAGGTAGCTGGGACACGAGGAAACGAAAGGTATATTGATCAGAAAAAAAAGAAAGAAAACTGTCCCCATTTGCAAAAGACACAACTGTCTATGTAGAAAATCCCAAGGAATCTATTTCTTAAAAACTCCTTGAACTAACGAGGCAGCCAAGTTACAGGGTACAAAATCGACATACAAAAACCAATCACACTTTTGTATGTTAACAATGAACATGTGGAAACAGAAACTTAAAATTGCTCCGGAAATGGAAAAACTGAGGTATACCTAGTAAATCTAATAAAACATGTAAAGGATTTGTGTGTCAAACACAACAAAACATTGATGAAAGAAATTAATAAATGGAGGGACATGTGTGTTCATGGATGGGGAGAGTCGACATAGTAAAGGTGTCAATTCTCCCCAAATTGATGTACAGGTTTAACACATTTCCTGTCACACTCCCAGGAAGGAT
>NW_006291554.1:230767-244661 GCF_000327345.1 Myotis davidii
TACGAACGGCCAATATGCACATAAAAGATGCTAAACATCACTTGCCACCAGGAAAATGCAAATCAAATCCTCATGAAATATCACTTCACACACACTGGGGTGACTATCATTGAAAGACAGAGAGAAACAAATACTGAGGATGTGGAGAGGACAGAGAAGGAGGGAGAGGGGGTCGTCAACTGTTAGATCTGCACCATGACATTATCTATATATATAAAAGCCTAAGTGACCGGCTGACCGGCCGACTTGCTGGTAGCTACGACGTGCACTGATAACCAGGGGGAAGACCCTCAACGCAGGAGCAGAAGCCACAGGCATGGAAACATGGAACAGACTGATGACTCTCAGAGGGAAGCGGGGAGGGGAGTGGGTGGGAAGAGATTAACCAAAGATCTTATAGGCATGCTAGAGGCCCGGTGCATGGATTCGTGTACCGGTGAGGTCTCTCAGCCTGGCCTGCAGGGATCAGGCCGAAACCGGCCGAGGGACCCCACCGGTGCACAAACCCGCACACACTTTATGTAAAAATAAACATTAAATAAATATAATGCTATTCCAATGAAAAAAAAAGAAATAAAAGAAGGATGTAATCAGATCAGTTAAAACAGAGGAGAACAAAACTACAACTTAAGACCCATGGGGGAGGGGGGGGAGGGAAGGCCGTGTAGAATGAATGTGGGAAAGAGCCAGGGGTGGTAACTAAAGGACTGTGGGAGATCAGTCAGCTAGTCCAGGGCCTCAAGCCCTGCGCTCACTCACACGACACACAGAAGTCTGGCTGCAGCAGGATTTATCCCCCCAGAAGGATGGGGGGTGGGGTAGATCCTGCAGTACCCTTGGGCCTCTTAACTATCATGGAGGGAAAGCAACCAAACAGATAGAGCCTAGTCCTTCATGCCTATTTATGAATGAATGAATGGGGTGACTTGTGTAGCTGGCCAGTGTGGGTTCCCCTTGCTGCCTGACTTGGCCTGTTTAACCCCTTTGACAAGGCCCCTTCCTCTTCCGGGGTCAGGTAGCTCTGTCCTCTGAGGGTTCTCACCTGCACCCCTTGGGAGAGGAGTGCTCACAGCACACACCTACACCCACTGACTCAGGGAGAACTGACACCATTAGCTCCTTACGCAAATCAACTTCCTCTTCCATTTAAAAACAGGAACGGGCAGCCAAGGATTATTAGAGTAGAAGGAAAACCAGTGAAGGAGAAGGACTCTAACCCAAAATCTGAGGAAACAAAAATTCATTTCCTTGGGGAAACGTAAGAGGCGGCTGAAATAAAATAAAAACAGGAATGGGCAGTCAAGGATTACTACACGTAGAAGGAAAACCAGTGAAGGAGAAGGACTCTCACCCCAAATCTGAGGAAACAAACATTCATTTCCTTGGGGAAACGTAAGAGGCGGCTGCATCCATACGATAATAACATGACTATAAAAAAAGCAAACGATCCAAGAACAAAAAAACTTGGGATTTCAAAACATGGCTGTCCAAGGAAGGGCATCTATCAAATCAGTGAAACGCAAGGCCACGGCCACCTCCCTGAACAAGCAAAAACACCGAGAGGCGGAAAATATGAGAAAAATGGTTAAATTCATGCAATATAGGTCCAGCAAGGCTTCTTCTGAGACAGGCCCTCCCCGGTCATAGGGGTGGGCCCATGACCCAAAGAGAACCACGCAGAGCCTGCCGCCGGAGAAAGCCAGTTCCATTGTCCACGAAGGTTAAGCTGGGAGTGTGTGAGCCTGGAGTTCTAAGTGGGCCCTTCCTCCGGGCAGAGTGGCCAAGGGCCCCGCTCCAACAGGGGAGAGAAAGGCCAACAGAAAGAGGAGCAGAGCTGAGGGTTGGGGAGGGGCTGGGGTGAAGTAGAGGGAAGGCAGGTGGGAAGACCAGGCAGGGGGAAAGGCCGGAGCCCCTGCCATCAGCAGGGCGGGGCTGCCCAGTCACATGCTCCCCTTTGTTGCCTAACATGGTTGCATCCATGTTTCCATCACCTGCACCTGTAAAATTCTGATGAACACACGGTCCTTTAAGAAGAAAGATCAGGGATCGAAAAGGGAAGGAAATAAGCAAAGACGTAAAGGCATTCACCCTGATGAGAAGACAGACTTAACCTTCATTCATAGTCAAGGTCCTCAGGGTGCCATGCAGGACCCGAGAGGGAAAGGCTCACACTCGGACCTGGGCTGTGACCGGGGAAAAGCACATTCGAGCAAGATACTGCTGGTATTTACTCCCCCGTCAGATGGTCAAAGTGTAAAATAATGAGTTCCTATCTGTCGCTGTGAGAGTGTGGGACAGTGGGCAGCCTCACAGACTGCAGGTGGGAGTATAAAATGGCACTGTATTATTGGAGGATCCGTAAAGATTTAAAATGAGCATTTAAAGGTTTTCATGACAAAATACATGCAGAAATGACTGTAAAACACAGTGTAAATACATTCCGTTTAAAAAATAAGAACATCCGTGTGCCACTGCCACTCAGCTTATTACAGAATATTTCCACCCGGCAGCCCAAGGAAACGAACATTACACTTCAAAATAATGTGGGAGGGGGCCCAGGCTGTGGATGACTCAATATTTGCAGTGATTGGATAACTACGAAGGTAGGTGCTGGGTACATGGGGGCTCATATATGATTCCATTTTTGCATATTTAAGGAATTTTCTGGAAGGAAGGAAGGAAGGAAGGAAAGAAGGGAGGAAGGGAGGGAGGAATGTCACTAATCACCGCTGAAACCTTCAGTGTGCTCCTCCCAGAACCAACGGCATTCACTCGCTGAAATAAGCCACGACTATCCTGTGTCTGTTCTCCTGTTGAATATTGACTGTTCCCAGTTTTTCACTGTTATGAACAGTTGGGCCCTGAGAATTCCCCTATGAGCACACAGCTGCCACTGCACACACGTAAGTCTCTCCGGGGGTCGTGGGGTAGGCACATATTTTACCATAACGGGCATTTTCTGTAATTTCCGAATTTTATAGAATAAACATGTATGAACACCTTTAAAGTCTGAAATGTCTACAGATGAAAATTACACATCACATATGCGAATATACCAGGATTATGCGGAAAGTGTGTTGTAAGGGGCCCCCCTACCTCCAGGGCCCGTTCACCACCTCCAGCACCAGGACCGTCTGCAGACACTGGGCCTGACGAGCCTCCAAGGTGACGCTCACCCTGCACTCCCCCAGAGGGTGCACCTCGCCGCCGGAGGGCTCAATGTTGAAAGGAGACACCTGACGGGGAGGTCAACCCGGAAGAATAAGGGGTGCGATCACTTGGAATTGCAGAGCTTGGGGCTGGCCATGCCCAACCAGGGTCACCCCAAGCTGCCCCCAGCTCATCAGAGAGCCACGCAGGATAAAGAAGGCAGCAGGCGGGAGGGGGAACACGGCTGCGCGTGTCTCAGGACCCAGAGGACAAAGACAGGGTCTCCAAGTAGAGGAGGAGGAGGAGGAGGACCCCAGGACTGGCCAAGATCTGGGGGGTAAAAGGCAGAGGGAGGCAATGGGGGGTGGGGGGTGGGGAAGGACAAGTGGACAGCAAGACAGGGGCCTGGCAGGAAGCAGTCAGAGGAAGGTGCCTTCGCCAAGCAGACGGGGTCAGCGGGTCTCCATGTAGAGGAGGAGGACCCCAGGACTGGCCAAGATCTGAGGGGTAAAAGGCAGAGGGAGGTGATTGGGGGTGGGGGGTGGGGAAGGGGGCAAGTGGACAGCAAGACAGGGGCCTGGCAGGAAGCAGTCAGAGGAAGGTGCCTTTGCCAAGCAGACGGGGTCAGAGGTCACAGGTGCAGCGACAACCTGAGGCAGCTCCCAAGGACCTGCTGCAGCTGAGGCAGCCAGTCAATGATTCTTTCTCATCATTGATGATTCTCTCTCTCTCTCGCCCTTCCTATCTGAAATCAATAAAAATATATTTTTTAAAAAAAGAGGGGATGGTTTACCGCTAACTGCGGCTGGGGGGTAACAAGGACCGCGGCTTGGTCGTCTTCTGGATCGCGCATCATACCGCCAAGTGTGATGCCACAGTGTGAGTGTGGGGTGGTGATATGCCACCTTTAGTATTTTCTTATTTTACAGTGAAAAGAAAGGGGCTATTTGAATGGAAATGAATCTTGAGCTCTCTTTTTTCGGGAGCCTTTCGTTTAGCGGGGGAGCCCAGGCCCAAGCACCACCTGGTGGCAGGTATTCAAACTGCAGGCAGACTCCCTGCCTGAGAAGTTGGGGAACCAGGGGGTGAGCCCACCCAGCCGGCCCCTCCCTGGAGGCCTGGGGAGCTTCCTGCCCAGCCCGGCTCCCTATTATCTTCCTGACTCAGGCTGCTCTGATCGAGGGAGAAACCCAGGTCCTATTTCTGCATCCGACTGGCAGAGCAAGTAACAGGAAAATCCTGTTTGGGGTCACATTCTGCTGCAGAGAGGACCCGCCTGCTGGGAGATGGGGAGAACTGGGGCTGCTGCCAGGCGGACGGCACCAGGCAGCGTCTCCTCTCCCAGCCCGCACCCTCTGAAGGCCCAGCCCAGGATCCACCGTTGAAACGGCACAGGTGAAACGGCACAGGTGAGTCCGTGCCGACTTACGCCCTCCTGCCTCTCCTCCAGACAGACCGAGCTCTCCTTCAGGAGCCACACGGCCGAGAGAGGGCTGGTGTTCTGGATGCGGATGCACTTGGTGGCCTTGTGCCCCCGGCGCAGCAACCCGAACTGCAGGGCCGAGACGCTGATGACGAGGGCCGGCCCCTGAGACACGCGGGCCCGTCACTGGGAGTGGGCTCTGTGCCCCGTTTGTCCCCCACCCCCGCCCGGCCCACCCAGCCGCACCTTAAACGTGGCCTCGATGTGTAGCACCACTGGCCAGGGGGAGTCTTTGATTTCACACAGCAGGTCCTGGCTGGTGGGGCCGGGGACACCGCCCGTGAACTTCAACTCAAAGTCCTCCACCTCACTGGGCGCTGGGGGAGGGGGAGAGGGAGCTGAGAAAGGAAGCAGAGGCAGGTTCCCGGGTACCTGGGCCTGGGTGCCTGGCCTTCACTGACTTCTCGCCCGTGGGTGCCGGGCTGCTGCCGGAGCTGATCACGGGGCACCGCGAACCCGCACGGGCCCCGCACGCAGGCCTCCTGCCCCCAGCCCCCGGCGGGCCCCCCTCGCCGCAGTACCGATGGTCCCCATGCAGGGCTCCACTTCGATGATGTGGCAGTCGCAGATCTTCCCCCACGTGTACCTGATGCGGGACTTGCTGTTGTTCCACATCTGAAAGACACACCCCAGCCGTCAGATCCGGGCCTGTGGAGGGACACCCTCCCAGCCCAGTCCAACAGCACCCACCCCGCACCGCAGGGCTTGTGGGCGCCAGGTCCTGCCAAGGACCCATGAGCACAGGAAGGGGCTCCCCAACCCTGTCGCTTGGAGGATGCTGGGAAGCTGGTACAGGGACAGGCGCGCCCAGCCCAGCATCCGTGCAAACCCAGCGGGTCCCGGGGCCTGGCACCCATCCTCTGTGAGGCGGGAGGCGGCCACCGTCCGCCCCTCCAGCCACCTTCCCCTCACAGCTGCGCCAGGGCAGCACTACCTGTGCCAGGGCCCTACCCTAAAGTCCTTCTTCACGTTCAGGCCGATGTAGTTCTCCCCGGGGATGATGAGGGCGTAGGGCTCCAGGAGGATCTGGAAAGGTTCCGCGGAGCCTTTCACCTCGACCTCCAGGACGATCACGTCCTTCGCGGTGTAGCAGGGGGTCTCCAGGTGGAAGCTGAACGCAGAGCACCGGGGCTAGGACCCAGCCAACAGCCCGAGCAGCCCCGCCCGGCCCTGCTTCTGCCCCAGGTGTTCGGTCTGGTGAAAAGCAAACCATCGCCTACCACGAGCCCCTAAATCAGACCTGCCAGTCAGCGCCCTGAAACGGGGATGAATGCCTGTGGCCGCCACAGCAACTCAGCGTGAGGCCTGGCCAGGGCAACCGCCCCTGCTGCCTGCAGGGACCACAGCGGGGCACCGGCCTGGGATCCCTACAGGGCTCTGGCTGCGGACCCCTGGCGGTTGTCTAGGGGGCACTGGTAGCAATGCCCACTAAGGGGCACAACCTCCGCCGCACCCCCAGGGGCCACCAGCCTGGCTGCCCGGTGGTAACAATGAGCCTGGGCCCAGCCCCGAGGTTGCAGGGGGGCCTGAGCTCTCAGTGAGCCCAGCGGAGTCAGGTGGCCCGTTCACCCCTTCCTGTCATCCTTCCTCGCAGCCCCACGGGGAAGGCAGGCCCCGCTCCCCACCTCTCATCCAGGGCCCGGGCCCTGCTCACCCCTTGAGCTCTGGGACATCCTCTATCACCATCTGGAAAACGCTGTGAAAATCCTTCAGCTGCAAGACAGACACAGCGCCCTGGAACCCAACTGCATGCCAGCCTGGCCGCCCCCGAGAAAGGCTGCGGCCGAAGCCCCAGAAAGGCCCTGAGGGTGCCGTTTCCCTGCGGGGCTCCCACCACCGAGGGAAGAGGGGTGGCTATGGGTGTGCCCCCCCACAGCTGAGCCTGGGGGGCAGGGAGAAAAGGCTCTCCAGACCCCAACACTGCCCCCAGTGTGTCCCCGGCACCACCCCCTCCCAGGACAGGCAGTGAGCGGCTGGATGCTGGGCTGAGAGGCAGACCTGCTGACCTCACCAGCGGCCCCTGAGTGCCCTCCTTCCACCAGCGCTCATGCCCTCTCACCCGGAGGCTGCTAACCTCGCCCTCGGGGACCCGTGCCTCTCGCTCTCTGGGGGCTGCTGGGGGCTCCACAAGGATGGGGACACCCCTGACGGAGCTGACACCAGATACCCCAGGCGGACGAATGGAGGCCAGGGTCTGGCTGCAGACGAGGTGAGTGCATGAGCAGGAGCAGGAGCAGGAGCAGGCAAAGCGAGCACCTTCACCCTGACCCCGCACATCCTCTGGCCCCTCAGCCAGCGTCAGCCTCCCAGGGTGCGGGATCTGGCCAGGCCCCGCAGCGGCTTCAGCGTCACCACAGAACAGGCCCCGAGGGTGCCGCTACCGTGACCCGCCCATGCGTGACCCGATCGCGTCACCTGGTGAGGGGAAAAGCTCAGGATGAACTCGTGGTCCGCGAAGGGGTTGAGGGTGCCCCTCTCGGGGGTCATGGCGAAGGCCGTCTCCCTGTCGGGGTAGCTTTTGATCCTGTCCGGGCTGTAGGTCTCTCCGGGCATCAGGGCCTGCAGGTTGGGCATCATGGTCTGCCAGTGGAAGGACAGCTCCACGTGCCTGTGAGGGCATGGGCAGCGGGTCCCAGGTCAGGTCCCAGTTCTGTCAGGAACAGGTCCTCGCGTCCCTGCCCGGCCTGGCCCCCCTCCGCCAGGTCAGCCTCAGGCCCCGCCCGTGGAGGAGCCTGGGGAAGGGGCAGCACTGGGCCAGGGTGTCCAAGCTGGAGGCCCCCTAAGAGAGCCCCCTCTCCCCGCCGCCAGCAGCTGGAGGTTAGGGCCCCAGGGACGCGGGAAATGGCACACACAGGGCGTCATGCTCCAACCATCGCACTGCAGGGCTCTGGACGCCCCCAGATCTCAGGAAAGTGTCTGCAGTGTCTCCCACCAACATGAGAGTTGCCCCATCGACCCCCAACCCCGCCCCCACCTCTCCAGCTATGGCCTCCCAGGACCGCTCTGGCCGGAAAGGTATGTGCCCGCTGGGTGTCAGGAGCGGTACAACTCCATGGCAGTGGGAGGGGCGGGACTCTGGAGGCAGCTGGGTGACAGCCTGTGTAAGGCTGGGCTGGGTCACCAGGCAGCCTGACTAGAGGCTCCGTGGTCTGTCCTGGTGCAATGGCAGTGAGCACTGGGCCCACAGGCCAGTCTGTCGGACCCTGGGACTTGGACGGCCCCCCATCCTGGGCAGGGCAGGAACGCTCTGGAGCCCCGTTCCTGCCTAAGGATGGTCCAGGATGATCAACGCTGCCCCATGGAACCTGCGGTGATGGGAAGATATCTGCGCTGTCCGGCATGAGGTCACCAGCTACCAGTGTGGCCGAGGACTTAAAATGTGGCTGGAGCCACTGAAGAAGTGAGTTTTTAAAGTTACTGAATGTTCATTATCTCCACTGAAATAGCCAGAGGTCGCTAGTGGCCATCACACTGGGCAGCGAATCGGGATCCCTCCATTCTGTGGCCAGACTGCTCCCTGGCCCCTGGCGGGGACCTGCTGCCTCACTGGCTCTCGGGGCCTGGAGAGGAAGGAGAAGGGGGGGGGTGCCAGGGGGCTGAGCATCGGGGTCACTCACGTAGCGTTTCTAATAAGCAGCTGCCTCCTCGCTGTGCACTGAAGGTTTTCAGGCTCAAAGCGTATGAAGTGCTGGGCTGTTAAGTCCGTGAGCTCTCCAGGCTCCGGCTGGCTCTTCTCCCCAGAAATATAGACCAGCTCCAAAGCAACCAGCTGCCCCATTCCTGACGAAACAGGGTGGCCAGGTTTCGCTAGGGCTGAAATCAGGACCCTCTGGCCGAAGGCTGTCGCAGGACCCACGCTACCATCCACATGCAACTTGGTCATGGCCCCGGGAATTGTACACAAGAGAACTGGGGGCCATTAACACATAGATTCACGTCCCCACGTCTTCACAGACCAAAAGGAGGTGATTCTTGTAACCTAGCATGTTGCAGACACTCAATTAGTGCTGGCTGAGTGAAACTGGATGGATGGATGGACGGACGGATGGATGCGGGGGGGGGCGGGGACGAACAGATGGACAGATGGAAGGAAAGAAGGAAGAAAGGCTGGGTGGAAGGAAGGTTGGATGGAAGAAAGGAAGGACAGACAGATGGGAGGGAGGGAGAGAGAAAGGGAGGATAGATGGATTGGACAGAAGAAAGGACAGACAGATGGGAGGGAGGGAGAGAAAAAGGGTGGGTGGATGGATGGAAGGAACAAGGGCACCTTGAAATTCAGCAGGGTGCCCCCCTAGCCCTACAGGAACCTAGAGGTGCATCGGGGTTGTTTGTATGAGAGTCACTGGTAACTCCCAGAAGAAGTTCAAGGTGAGTTTCAAGGTGAAGGGTGAAAGGTTTCGCCCAGGTTTCCATCTGTCTCCCACTAGAAGGCTCCCTGGGACTGTCCCGGAGGCCACACTGGCTTGGGTCTCCAAGGTCTGACCAGAGCGAGAGGCCCCAGACTAGACTCTGGTGCATGGAGGCTGCAGCAGCCCTCACGGTGTCCCGTGATGCCCAGGCCAGTGCGACAGCTTCCGGACCCCCACCCACCCCACCCCACCCCAGGCACACACGCCAGCCCACCTGATGTCACCAGCTCCCTGATCTGGCAGTTGTCGCACGCCATCACGAAGGTCTGCTCTGCCTTCCCAAAGCTCGTTGGGAGAAACCAGACCTGGGGGAGACAAGGCTGCCCTGTGACCTCCCACTAAGGGGCTTCCCCCCACCTCCCAGGCTCCTCTTCTCCGACACGCACCCCGTCTCTGCTCTCCACTTCTGCTGCCCTCCCTGCTGCTCCCCCTCCTACCTAAGGCCAGGAGTTTCAGCTGCCGCTCCACCCCAGAGCAGTGTCAAAGGGATAGGAAGAGCCAGTTCACAGGGACCAACACACACAGGACAACATGGGGAACCTCATTCAAAACGTAAATGAAAACCACCCAGGACCAGAGGTTTCACTCTTCACAGTGGCGGAGAGCAGGACGTTAGCTCTCACAAATGCTATGATGCTCTATCTTGATTTCCTTCAACGTAATCTAGAGGGATGGGTGAGGATTGGCTGGAAGAGCTGGAGGAACGTATGCAGAAAGGTTCACCAAGAGCTCACACGCATGAGAGCTGGGAAATGAGAACACTGTATGTGTTTTAACATGTCCAAGCCCAGCTGGTGTGGCTCAGCTGGTTGAGCGACATTCCATGCACCAGGTCCCCGGTTCAATTCCTGGTCGGGACACACGCCTGGATTAGAGGTTCGGTCCCTAAGTTGGGGGCGTGCAGGAGGCAGCTAATTGATGTTTCTCTCTCATCGATGTTCCTATCTCTCTCCCCCTCTCCTTTCCTCTCTGAAATAAATAAAAACATGTTTTTAAAAAAACAACCTAAAAATATCCAGGATAACGGTTAAAAATATTTGGAGAACGTACTGTATTGGCAAGAGTGTGAGGAAAAAGACACCTTCACATGTTGGAAGTATAATTGGTACGATCCACACGGTGGGGATTTGGTCAACACGTATCACAGTATGAGCAGAGACACCCCCCCGCCCCCAGTCAGCACCTCCACTTCAAAGACTGTATCCTGCAGGCAGACTCGGATTTGCCCAGCGGATGTATGCGTAAGTTATGTGCAAAAATAGCCAGAGATCAGAAAAAACTCTTCCTGGTCATCAGTGGGGAACAGCTGAGCTCCCGACTGTGGTTCGTTCACACAGTGGGATACTGCGCAACTGCAACAACATAAGGGTGATTTCTAAGGGGCATCACCGAGTGGAAACACACAGGACCGAGCCGGGGTGGAGTGGGCAGCCATGGGTCCGAAGGAGAAAAGGGAAGAAAGAGCGTGGGATCTGCTGGCTGAGGCATCGCATGTCTCAGGAAGGGCCCCCGGAAGCCGGGCGAGCGTGCGGCCTCTGGGTGGCTGAGGAACTGGGGTGAAAGGGAGCATTTCACTGTTTATCTGTTTGTATCTTATGAATTTTTAAATGTGAATTTACTTCTTAATCGCAAATATGAATAAATTTTAAAACAGACCCCCGAACCACCAATAAACAAAATACAGGGATGCAGCCAGGCCAGCGTGGCTCAGGGGTTGAGCGTTGACCTGAAAGCCAGGAGGTCACGTTTGATTCCATTCCTGGTCAGGGCACATGCAGGCTTGATCCCCAGTAGGGGGTGTGCAGGAGGCAGCCAATCAATGATTCTCTCTCAGCATCGATGTTTCTCTCCCTCCCTCTCCCTTCCTCTCTGAAATCAATAAAAATATATTTTAAAAAAATACATAAGGAATGCAAAGGGAAAAAAACTCTCCCCTGACTCCCTCACTGCCCCCCACAGACTCCTGCTGCGGCCCTCTTCCTTTTCCTGGGGATCATAGGAAGCTGGAATGAGGGGGGCATCCTGGCCTGGTCAGAGGTGACCAGTGCCAGTTCCTTAAAGCCATGGTGAGGCTCTGACAAGACTTGGGCTATGCCAAGAGGATCCAACCTGCCCCTCAACAGTAGACAAGGACTGACAAAGCCTTACTGTGCCCCTGAGTCGGGGAGGGAGACAGGGGCAGGAAAACATCCCATTTCTCAAAGGCTCTTCTGGGGAACCAATGAGCAAGTGTGATGAGCAGAAGGCAGCACTTAAAGGGGCCGGTTTGGAGCGGAGAAGCCCACAGCCAGGGGGGTCAGACTCTGAGAGCTTCTGCAGAGGCTCAGAGTAAGGCCTAAGGAAGGCGAGTCTTGCTGACTATATAACTGAGGATCAAACAGGAAAGAGAGAACAAAGCCAGTCATCACCCGGGTACCCCCTTATGTATGTGTGTGTGGGGGGGTGCCCAAGAGAGACTGAAGAACCATGGGAAGATCCTGGAAGCAGCCTGGATGCTGGTGAAAGTGACCCCCAGGCTGACAATGCGGACAAGCAATGCTCAGGTATCACGACGGAGAAGCTAGGGCAGTGATGGCGAACCTTTTGAGCTCGGCGTGTCAGTGTTTTGAAAAACCCTAACTTAACTCTGGTGCCGTGTCACATATAGAAATTGTTTTGATCTTTGCAACCATAGTAAAACAGACTTATATTTTTGATATTTATTTAATATATTTAAATGCCATTTAACAAAGAAAACTCAACCAAAAAAAATGAGTTCGTGTGTCGCCTCTGACACACGTGCCATAGGTTCGCCATCCCTGGGCTAGGGCTTTCGGCACTTCCTTTGGGAGAAAGGCCATAAGCCAGTCAAGTGACGTCACCGCACAGAATGCAGGGTCAGGCTCCTCCACAGAAACCGCCCAGGCTGGGACCGGGGTGGGAGTGGGGATTTGGGTCATGAAAACACAGAGATGACGAAATCATGCAAGCCGCTGAAGAAATAGCCATGACCAGTCATTCGGAGGAGGAAATACAGGCCCTACCTCCATCAGTATCTCCTGCCCCGGAGCCAGCTCGAACACCGAAGGCATGATCCCAAAGGGCAGTTGCTCCACGAAGCCAGAGATCGTGAGGGCCTGAAAGGAAAGCAGGTTACACAACAGCAGGGGCAGGATCGGTTGTGTAAAGCCCAGTGTTCGGGTTGCACCCTTCTCTCCTCCAAACGTCTGTTCAGCAGCGTGAAGGATCTTCAGGATCTCCAGTCCCTGGTGAGCGAAGCAACCGAGACGCCTTCACTCCGCAAGCATCTGCTCGACCTTCACGGGGCACCAGGTGAGGTTCTGAAGGTTAAAGTCAAGGACGCTGCAGAGGCACTGACAAGGTTGCCACTGACAAGCGATTCAGACACAAAGCAGGAGGCCTGAGACATGGCCTCACCTGCCGGGAGCCGGTCCGTCCTTGCTGTTTCAAGTCCTGGCCCTCCTACGGGGCCCTCCGTGGCAGGCGCCAGCTTCCGGGTCTGCCTCCATCCCCGATGCACCTCTGCCTTTAAGCTCCTGAGTCACAAGGGCAGCTGCCATCCCGTCGGCAGCCCAGGTGCCTACAGGCCTGGTGCCTACACAGGAAGCCACTTAGCACCCCGGGGACACAAAGCCATGCCTACAGGTGCCTACAGTCCAGGTGCCTACAGGCCTGGTGCCTACACAGGAAGCCACTTAGCACCCCGGGGACACAAAGCCATGCCTACAGGTGCCTGGCAGGTAACAGAAACGAGTGAAATGTGTCTCTGGAACACGTGGCCCAGTGGATCTATCACTTGTTTTCCGGAGACACAGGCACAGAGAAGTCTCCCCACTGTGAGGAAAACAGCGGTGTGAGGGTGACGACGCGTGAGCGCCGGCTGCTGCGGGTACAGGTGCAGCTGAGCAACAGGAGAGGAGGCACACATGTCCTGCTTCCTGACGGGGCCACGGGAAGTCCTGGCCCAAGGCTGCCCGTCTTCCAAATTTCCCAGAGACCCTGGGAATGCTGATTCTGATGCGAACTCTCCCGGAGATGTTTCAGCACCACGCCAAACAACGTGCCCCCAGGATGCAGCTGAAGAGCTAGCTGCCCATCTGTGACCTCCGATGTGATTCAAACTGTTACTGCATTTGCTGCCACAATGACCGCCTGGCTGAGCAAATGCAGTGACAGTGAGCCAGGCCTGGAAGGACAGGGGAGGTGATACGACTTGCCCAGGGTCACGCGCGTGTGAGCGGCACAGCTGGAGCCACAGCACCGGTGTCCATGCGCGCGGACCCTCGTTGGGAGGGAGAAGCTATCAAGTTCCATTTTCCGTGTGTGCGCAACCTCGGGTGCACAAGTCCCTCCCCCGGTTCCTTCCTCTGATGGGGCTGCTCTTTGCCCGGCAGCCTCTGTGACCACTCACCCTGAAACTCGTGGGCGGCCAGGTCTTCTTGGGGATCACACAGAACTTGGCGGCGCTGAAGCCCACGTTCTTGCAGAGGAAAGTGCTCACCTTCATTTCCCCGACGAGGCAGTAACCACAGTCCAGCACCGGCGACACTGCAGGGAAAGACAGCCCGTCCCCGTGAATGGGCCCTGCTGCCCTTGTCCTCCTGAGGCCCAGCCGGAGAGCACGGCCCCTGCCAGCACCCCGACCAGAGAGGGCGAATGGGGACATGCCCTGACCCCTGTCCCACTCCTGGCTAGAGCAGCAGGGGTCAGCACCCACCGTGAACTCAGGCCTCCGCCAGGGCCACCCACATGGCCCTGGGGGGTTGTGGTCACAGTCCCAGCTTCCAGCCTGTACCCAGCTGAAGAGGCTTGTGATGGAGGGAGCCCAGCCAAAGTCAGCTTTCCTGAAGAA
>NW_006291554.1:244732-246227 GCF_000327345.1 Myotis davidii
CATTCCCGCAAGGCTCAGGGCTCCTTTCAGGCCTCAGTGTGGCAATGCTGGGGTTAGCTGGGCTGCGGCCTCCTCCCCTGCTGGAAGGAGACTGTAGACACTGCTAGCAGGTCCCTCCTCAGCACCCAGAAGGCCCTGCCAAGCTGTGTGCGGCCACCAAGGGCTCAGGAGCCAGCAGTCCTTGTAGGGACTCGCCAACCCTGACTGAATCCCCGGGGGAGGCGGGGAAGAGCAGGGGACACACTCACACGTCAGCACTGGGGGCGGCCTCCGGGCCTGCAGGGGAATCAGGAGCGGGTGGGCTGACTGGGTCTCAACCACAATGAAATCATCAAAGTCCCCCAGGCAGTCGGGGAAAAACTGGACGGTGTACTGGCAGATCATTCCGGGAGCCACCATTCCACTGTCTCCTGGGAACATTCCTGTGCGTGACAAAAGCGACAACTGAGGATCTGGGGACCAGGGCTTGGGCTGATGTGACTCAAACAGACCCTCCACCGCTGGGGCTGCTCTGTGAGCAACTGCCTCTGGGCCAAGGCCAGGCCACCAGGGTGTGTGTGTTGGGGGGATGGTCAAGGGGGGCGGGGGTCAGCCTGCAAGGGCAGGGACCCAGGTCAAAATACCAGGGTGGGGAGTGTGACAGGGCCCATCCAGACGGGTGAGGTGATGCCATGCCTGACCCTGTGGCTTAGCATTTATTTTTGTGGCCAACAAAGGTCTTTAAGATGCCTGAGCTGAATAAGGACCAGTTGTTCCTGAGGATCAGGCTGTGACACGGGACGTTTGTACTGGTGCAGGTGACAGCGTGAAGGGAGAGGGGAGGCAGGACAAGGGCCTGGAGGGAGGTGATCAGAGGAGGAGCTGTTAGGGTTCGAAGACCCCGCTGGAGGGACCAGCAGGCAGGTGTCCAGCAGAGGGCGAGCGGCTCCCAGGGACCGCTCATGCCCAGCTCCGGACACAGACCACAGACCGGGAGTCACCGGGTGACCGCCAGGTGGCCCGGAACTGGGTGTAGTCTAGACAAGGCCCTGCCCAGCTCACCCAATCCCAGAGAGAAGTACGGAGTGGCGGGCGGGATGACTCGCAGGGTGCGGCTGGTCGAGGTGGTGTTCTGCAGGGAGATGACCATCTGTGCAAAGACAAAGGCAGCTCTGAGGCGGCCACGCGCATGGACGGACGGCATGAGGCCCGGGGCAGGGATGTAAATGCCATCAGCTCGGCCACGTGTTGGGAACGGCTGAGCTGAGCGATGGGCATGTGGGGACTCATGAGGCTGGTCTCTCTATTTTGTTTTCTTTTTGGAGAAAAATAAGCTACAAGGTGGAGCATGCAGGTAGAAGCAGTCTGACCTAGTCTCTGCCCTGCTTAAAAGACCTCACACACGCTGACCCCCACCAGCACCCCGCACAATGCCTCACACAGACCGATGAGGAGCTCAATACATGCACCCAACTTTGCTTCTATCTGGTGAGACATTACACTGCGGGGGGCGGGG
>NW_006291554.1:246270-248312 GCF_000327345.1 Myotis davidii
TAACACGCCCAAAGTCATCCAGCGTAAGAAATAAACATTAAAAATACGAATGAGCCCCACCCCGGCCCCCGACCGGATAACAGCGCCATACATTGAAGTCTGTCATCACAGTTTTAGTCACAGGCATGTCTTCCTAAACCAGCATTTAAGTCCACGGTGGGCAGCACAACATATTGCGCTAATCTGTCCATGAACCAGGCCCGCGTGTGGAGAGACCCATATTGGGGTTTTCGTTTTCACTCTGCTACTAATGGCGATGAGCATCTTTTCGTAGGTTTATTTGCCATTTGGTTTTCTTCTTGTGTGAGTTGTCACACAAGAGCAGTTTAAAAACTCGTCCAGCCCTAACCGGTTTGGCTCAGTGGATAGAGTGTCGGCCTGCGGCCTGAAGGGTCCCAGGTTCGATTCCGGTCAAGGGCATGTACCTTGCTTGTGGGCACATCCCCAGTTGGGGGTGTGCAGGAGGCAGCTGATCGATGTTTCTCTCTCATTGATGTTTCTAACTCTCTATTCCTCTCCCTTCCTCTCTGTAAAAAAATCAATAAAATACATTTTAAAAAAATAAAAAATAAAAACTTGTCCACAAGTTCTTGGACATGCTTCCCATTGAGAGGGGAGATCTTGTTGCCTGGGCCGACCTGAGCGATTTACTAGTATTTGTAACCTACAGCAAGCTGAAGAAGTAACGGCTTTCTCTACTCCTTCAAGGTAACCTCCAAGGTCAGGTCATAAAAAGTGATGCCACCTCTATCTTGCTCGATAGGAAACTCGCTGGAAAGCTCTGCTGTTGACTTAGAGCTGCGTGTACAGTCCCATTACCCTGAGGTGGCCACCGGAGAAACCGTGGTGATGCTCCGGGACACAGCTGCAGCTCTCTGCTGACAACCAGCACACACACACACACACGCACATGCATACACACACATGCATACACATGCACACACACACACGCATACACACACACACACATGCTCGCACCTATGAACCAGTTAAAAGTAAAATAGGGCATCTTTCATTGGCTCTCGATTTGCCTTACTTAGCAGGGGTAGACAAGACAGAGAGGTAGACCCATATTCAACTATTCACCGATTCGGTTGGCACTTTTTTGCTGAGGGCCTACTGTGTGCAGACACCGATAATGAGATGGGAACACAAACCTAGAAATAAGTCTTGCCCTTGTTGGGCTTACTTACAGCCTAGTGGAAAAGGTTAAAATGAAACTGTGCCACGAAAGAGCCAATGGTACAAAAAGAGGCTGCAATAGGGAAATCTAATCCCGTCAGGAGAGGGCAGGGTGGTCTTCCGGACAAGCAACAACTAAGCAAGTGGCAAGGGATGCGCAGCAGACCAGGCCGGGCCAGAGGGAGGACTGCCCAGCAGTCGGTTCCTCTCACCACAGGCGCCCGCAGCCGGCGCCTTCCAGCCCTGCATGGAACAGTCTTTCGCAGGGTCCCGGGCAGCTCCCCCTTCGCCCTATCGCTCCCCAACGAAAATTATTTTATCTCCCTTCCCCTGAGTCTTTGCCAACTTCCCCAACTGCCTTTGAAATGTGATAACCAGACACAAGTCCCAAAGATAACATATAACTATAAGTTCAAGAGGAAAGTGAAATGATTTAACATTTCGCATTCAGGACTAACATATCGGAACCATGGCTTTGCGAGTGGCACTCCTTCAACTGCAGAGTACCATCCGCGTGACTGGGAGGGATTGTCATGGTTAGGCCTCGGGGTCTTCGCACCAGGTGAGCAGGGTTGGCAACTGCTAGGCTTGGTCTTGACCTGATTCCCCAGGGCGGTGGGAGGCTTGCACTCATTTGAGGAGGAAACTGGGGAAAGGGAATGAGGAAAATTCTCTATCTACGGCTCTTGGAGGAATCACTGAATATGCTGTTAAGTGCAAAGAACAAGGTGCAGAGGACAGTGAGAAGGAGAGGGGCTTCCAACAGACCTCTGTATTTGCTTATGATTCCAAAAAGAAACAGTGGAAGAACCCAAACTCGTGAAATAGTCACCTATAGGGGTACTGAGAGTACACGGAAG
>NW_006291554.1:248419-260013 GCF_000327345.1 Myotis davidii
ATAGAAGTTAGGAAAGTTGTTTTTAGAACAGGGAATCACAGCTCATCAAATGCAGAATAACAGCATTAGAAACCACCATTCTGTAACCCTAATTTTTTTTAAAAAAATGGATCTGCCCAGCTGGAGTGGCTCAGTGGTTGAGCGTCGACCTATGAACCAGGAGGACACGGTTTGATTCCTGGTCAGGGCATATGCAGGTTACGGGCTTGATCCCCATGTGGGGCGTGCAGGAGGCAGCCGATCCATGATTCCCTCTCATCATTGGTGTCTCTTTCTCCCTCTCCCTTCCTCTCTGAAATCAATAAAAATATATGTTCTTGAAACCCATCAAAATAAATTAAAATATAAATAAAATTAAAAGAAGGGGGAAATAAGAGATATTTTAACCAGACGTAATATTTGAATTCTGTTTCAAAGAAACCAACTGTAAGTTGACTTTCTAAAAACAAAACAAATGGAGGAAAATCAGACATGGATGGATTTTAGTGGATATTAAGGAACCATCATTAATATTGCTGGGTGTGATAATGGTTATTTTTTCTAAAGTTCTTAGCTGCTAGAGATACTGAAGTATTAACTGGAGAAATGACATGATATCCAGGCTTTTCTTTAAAATACTAAATGTACACATGTGCCCACAGACAGACAGAGAGACAGATATATACACACATACACACACACACACACACACACATACACACATTTTTACAAAAATTGTGCGGTAATAGATGAAACCACATTTGCAGACTGGAGTTAACTATTGGGTGGTGGGCACACAGGGTTCGTTATATATAGTCTTTTCCTTGTCTTGTGTATGGTTTTAGAATTTCATAATAAAAGCTTTTAAAAAACAAGGAAGCAGATGGAGTAGATATATCAAGAAATAAGATCTCTACCTCGTAAACTGATCCAATTTCATAATCTGTGAAAAATATGACTGGTGGGTTAGCGATGAACACCGGCACATCAGCAGAGCTGCGGGCAGGCAAAGGGGGGAGAAAGGCTGTCAGTCTCATCCGCGTGGTGAAATACCATATAGCCACCAATTCATGTAAAATAAATACATCCGAGCCATCACAGAGATTCACAACATGTCACTGGCTGGTTTCTGTTTGTTGTTAAAGCAGGTTACAAAATAATGTCACAGCATAATCGGATCTTTGTAAAACTCTCGATAGCTACCTATTTCATTTTCAGTATGCATGGGGGAAACTCTGGATGCTTAAACACCAATATGTTAACTGGGATTTTAATAGAGTCATCTTTTCCAATATTTCTTAATAAAAAGATACTATTTGTCTAATAAAGAAAGGTTAATAGTTTTCAGCCCATTAAGACTATTAACTCACAATGCAACTCATCTTCTTCTTAAGGACAATTTTCTTCTTAAGGGAACCTAGCTAAAGGCACTCTCTTTTTAAAAATATATATTTTTTATTGATTTTTTTACAGAGAGAAAGGGAGAGGGATAGAGAGTTAGAAACATTGATGAGGGAGAAACATCAATTCAGCTACCTCCTGCACACCCCCTACTGGGGATGTGCCCGCAACCAAGGTACATGTCCTTGACCGGAATCGAACCTGGGACCTTTCAGTCCGCAGGCCGGCGCTCTACCCACTGAGCCAAACCAGTTAGAGTTAAAGACACTCTCTTAAAGAAAAACCTTTGTGATTAATCAAATTTTAAACATTTGTATTATCTAAGACACATGAACCCCAATGGAAGGAGCATGTGCTGTAGGGGTTCCTCCCATTTGACTCAGACTGTCCGGATGTTAGCAGACTAACATGCACCCCTCTTCCTCAAGTCACCAGCAGGTCAGAAAAGCACAATCCCAGGACTCTGGGGACACCCAAAGGCCACGTCTGGGGGGGCCCTAAAACCCTGCTCTGTTTCGGTAATGACACAGTAATTAGTTTGTGTGTGTGCCCTGAGTTGAAAATCACTGCTTTCGAGTAAAACCCAGAAGGTCCGGGTCTGGTCTGAAGGATCCTAGACCAGGGGTGGGCAAACTTTTTGACTCGAGGGCCACAATGGGTTCTTAAACTGGACCAAGGGCCGGAACAAAAGCATGGATGGAGTGTTTGTGTGAACTAATATAAATTCAAAGTAAACATCATTACATAAAAGGGTACGGTCTTTTTTTTTTTTTAGTTTTATTCATTTCAGACTGGCCGGATCCGGCCTGCGGGCCGTAGTTTGCCCACGGCTGGAAGGGCAGAGCGGTCAGCGGCCCGGCTAAATAGCAGGGGGTGCCTGCCTGCTGTGAAAATTCTTACGGTTAGGTTTTCTGAGAATGCACGTGGGGAGGGACACACCTCAGCTCTCCATTCTGGAATTCTCCCTCTGGCTTCCGGGGCGGGAAGATGAGCGACCTGCCTCCCCGCGGCGTGTTGGGAGGGAAGAAGCGCGGGTTCCTCAGGAAGCAGGTCCTGTTCTCCATCTTGGCCAGCATTAGCCGCTCCAGTCTCCTCTGGGGCATCGGCAGGTGGTTCATCCAGCTCTTGTTCCTCGGAGGACTGGCTTTCTGTGAGGCGAGAGTCAGGCCAGCAGAGGAAGGTGTGGGCTGACATCGTGGCAACCGCACAGCCCACGGATGGCCGAGGCCCACCCTCCCCTCTCCTCTGCTGTGGACTGAGCACAGCTTCCTGCGTCCCTGAAACTCCTTCCCCTCACCCTCCCCCTGTCCTCGCCCCCCCTCCCCTCCCCCTTTTCCCATCCCCTGCCCCCCACCCCTGCGCACAGGCTTCAGCGCTCACCTTGGCAGTTTCCGTGGTCCTGCCTTTGGCCTTTAAGCACGCCAGGCTGTCCATGGTGTAGTCGGACTCGTCTTCAGGCCTCCTGGGAAGCTCCCTGCAGGGCGGCGCTGCGGGCTTCTTGGTCCACTCTTTCTTCGGGGTGGCATGCTGCTCACAACTGAAGGTCAGTTTCAAATATCCAGGCTCGCAGCTGCCTGTGGAGCCAAGGAAGCAAACTGCGTGGCCACACCGAGGGGAGGGGCCGGACGTTTCTCCGGGGACTAAACAAACCATCGAGTTTTGCCCTAAACTTTCACATTTACTATCAGATGGGCTTGCTCTTCAGCATATAGGTGACTCCCGGACCGTATTTTATGTCCTCGATGGCTTAGGACTTGAGCGGTAAACTGTCTGTTGTTGAACACGAGCAGGCCACTGTCCCCCACACACACATGTTCACATACCCCATATGAGAACATGCTTCTTAAAAGCTCACACGGGAGTCAATGTTTGTCCTGGCTTTTTACACCTTAAAGAACATCCCCTAGAGCAGTGGTTCTGAACCTTCCTAATGCCGTGACCCTTTAATACAGTTCCTCATGTTGTGGTGACCCCCAACCATAAAGTTATTTTCGTTGCTATTTCATAACTGTAATTTTGCTACTGTTATGAATCGTAATGTAAATATCTGATAGGCAGGATGTATTTTCATTGTTACAAATTGAACATAATTAAAGCATAGTGATTAATCACAAAAACAGTATGTAATTATATGTGTGTTGTCCGATGGTCTTAGGCGACCCCTGTGAAAGGGTCATTCGACCCCCAAAGGGGTCACGACCCACAGGTTGAGAACCGCTGCCCTAAAGGTTAAAGGAGAACATCCATTGCTAGCAAGAATGCAGTGAAACTGGTCCTACTGCACATTCCTCAGCACAACGCCTGATAAATCCTCAGTACGTGTTCACTCCCTCCTCCTCCATCTGCATCAGATAGTGGGTGTCCAACTAACTCTAGAGGACTGAGTGGCTTAACCTCCCCGACACCTGATTCTGCTGCCGCATTCTGGCCTTAAATCTCTATGCAGCTCAGTCCGTCTGTGGGCTCTTCCCACATCAGCATGCTCAGCTCTCTGGATCCCAATCTTCCCGCCTCAAATGCCTTCTCAGCTCCAGAGATCAGCAGAGTCTCACAGACCAGGGCTGCTGGAGAGCTCTTCTTCTGAGCTTCCACCAGTGGCCATCCTGGTGTTTGGCCACAAAATCCAAACAGTGGCTCCCCCAAAACTACCTCCCTGCTGAAGCCCACAACCCAGGTTCCCACCCCATTCATTCTCAGAAGATTATACCTCCCACATCACAAGAAACTAGCCCAATCAATCTCTCTCTCTCTCTCTCTCTCTCTCTCGCTCTCGCTCTCGCTCTCGCTCTCACGCGCACCTATCATGAGAAGCACACACACACGCACTCATCCTTCTCAGTCTTCCTCCCCAACCGTCCTCCCATCCTCAGAGGGAGAAAAGCTGCTCTGGTCCTGCAGGGGACAGGGGGAACCCCCAGGGCCATGCTCGGACTCCATCAGGAACTTGCTCCCTTGCTTATGCATGTCTCACTGAAATACACGTGGTTTTTGTATTTGAGTTTTGTATTATGATTCAGTCAAATACGTTTCTAACCATTTTTTCTACCTCTTGGCGTTGAGTAGCTAACAAGAGCACCCTATTCCACATTGAAGAGTTGAGACTTTTGTCTTGCGTGTGTCAAGGAGCATGCTCAGATCTGACCCTCCCAACAGCCACTATCAAAATGAAAGAAAAAGGGGGTGGGGAACCGTGTGAACAAGGAAGTGGCAGCAAACGTGGTCCTGCTACTAACGGGCTTCGCTGGGACCATGGCAGAGGCTCCGAGGGAGCGCACAGGCATTACCTTTAGGCGCAGAGCAAAATGGCACTGGATCGCTGTAGTAATCGTCCGGGCAGATCAAGTGATGCTTCTGTAGCAACTTGTTGTCCACGCACCATCTGAAGATCGTCTTCACTAGGTACAAGGGAACAAGGACAAGGGTGTTTCAAGCCAGACTGACGTTGAAGAAGCTACCCCCAAGCTTCCTTCATCCTCTGAGCATAACCATCTCACAACATTCTTCCTCAGAACCCTGTGGTCATTCTGAGATTTAAGAAACGAATCAGCCAGTTGACCAGCCACTTACAAGAGGACAACCATTGGGCAAGGCTGTGCTGTGATATGGTTTCGGCTAAAATATTGTTACTGACAGAGAGGCCTATAACAAAACAGCACCAAGAGAAGCGTGGTCGAGTGAACAAAGGGCCACAATTCTTCATTGCTTCCGTAGCCACATCCTTGGCCATGTGGCTCCTGCTACTTTAGACAGAGCTCTCACTTCACCCTTGACTTTGGTCACATGATTGATGTGATTTGCTGATGAGATGTCGCCTGTGGTTTGAAATGTGCTTGTAGAGCTGAGCTTTCTCCCTCTTGTGTCTTTGCCACTATCATGAGAAGCGCGTCCCTGCCCAGGAGGGAAGCTCCTGCCCCTTCATTCTGGACCCCAACATGAATCCACGTGGAGCAGACCTGAGCCCAACCTGCAGCAAGGAACCACATCCAGCCAGACCCACAGCTTGAAGCCGGTCCAGCCGACCAAGTCCAACCTAGATCATCCAACCCCCAGCTGACCCACAGACACATGAGAGAGAAAATCTCATTAACAGAGTGGGGAGTCAGTGATTAATATTTATGGTTGATGAGCCAAGAAATAGTCGTCAAGACGTCTTAGTTAGAGGAGAACAGAAGAATTACAGCTAGAAATGCCCGCCGTTAGCAAATGGACTGAGGTTGAAAGAGGTGAGGTGGAGCATTTTTTTCCCAATGGACTTTATTTTTAGAGCAGTTTTAGGTTCTCAGCAAAACTGAGAAGAAGGTACAGAGATGTCCCGTGTACTCTGTCTACCCCCCCACCCCCACATTCATAGCCTCCCCATTATCAGAGGCCCCCACCAAAGTGGTGCATTTGTTACAACTGACACATCATCATCCCCCAAGGTCCACAGTTTACACTAAGGCTCACTCTTGGCGCTGTACATGCTAAGGGGTTGGACAAATGAAAAGTGACATTCATGGGTGAGGGCTTTTTATATTCCATTAGAAGCTTTCCTAAATTACTTAATTTTCTTAAACCGTGTATAGTAATACATTGATAAAAAAAAATTATGGAATAAAGAGGATGAGTGGAGGATTTGGAAGTTTTCAAACTTTGGTGCTCGCTCCATTAACCAACATGGTGATTTTAAATGGCCTCCCTTTTGGAGGGTCCTATAACCAAGGGTAGAGGAGAGACAAGTGAAGAATACATGTTTCTCCCATCATATGTTAGTTTGGGGATTTTGAGATTTGGCTTAGTTACTGTAATAGCCAGGGTTCAATCAGGAAAACAGAAATTACTCTACGTGAGTCACATGGTAAGGGCTGGTTTGAATGCAGGGGATTATAGAGGGGGAGAGAGAAAGTCAGGGAGCCATCATGAACCATTCAGCCAGCAGCCCTGAGGCTGGGGGTTCTTGAGGAGTTCCCTGGAAGCTACTCTGAAACTCACGGCCGGCCGCTCGGTCGCCTGCCTGCTACTGCTTCTTGTGAACAGTGGCCTCCCCTTCCAAAACTCACCAGGGGCCTCTGACCATCGGGAAAAGGCACATTCCGGGAGATGCTTGCACCCTCCCCACCTCCCTCCGCCTCCTCTCCTCTCAACACAGACCTCAGCAGGGACTGGCAGCAAGGCCAAGTTGACACAATCTAGCCCAGTTCTCAAAGGCTTTGGTGATGGTCTATTTGAAGCATCACGGGATCAAACTTTCATACAAAAGGCAAAGGCCACGCGGGAAGATGTACCCTCTCCCATCTGATACCGTTGCCTCCACAGCCCTCCCCCGGGGCATGGGTGGTTGGGTGTTGGGTCTGCAAAGCAGGGAGCTGTTTGTGTATCTGAATCTCTGGAAAGTCTCTCTCCTTGCCGGGCCTGGATTATGTGCCGGGTGAGCCTTGGGAAACCCTGCACGGCTCTGTGACCACCCTTCCCACCTGGGCAGGGTGGGCCTCCTGCCCTGACCCTGTGCTCCTGAGCATGACTCTGTAAGGGGTGGGGCCATCCAGTCCTGCAAGATAATGTGGAAAATTTACCAGCAGGGGAAGGGAATGAAAGCGTGAGATGTTCTGCAGAATTCTGACCTTTCTCCCTTGGCCTGGGGACATTTGTGTGTGTGTCCAACCCTGTGACGGCTGTAGCAGCCAACAGAGGAAGGCTGCCTCTGGGCCTCAAGGAAGGAAAGTTTCAGGGCCTGTCCTCTCCATCAATCATCTAAGTTCAAAGAGGCTGTGGGCCTGGCTGGGTGGACTGGTTGGTTGGACCATCACCCAGTACACCAAAAGGTCACAGGTTCCATCCCCAGCTGGGGCACATGTGGGGTAGTGGGGTGGGGGTAACCAATTGATGTTTCTCTCTCACATCGATGTTTCTCTTTCTCTCTCTTCCCCCCTCCCCCTATCTCCCTTCCACTCTCTCTCTAAAGTGAATAAAAACATATCCTTGTGTGAGGATTTAGAAAAAGAGTTTCTTGGGTCACCTTGCTGCACACGGAGAAGAAGGGACCAGAGGCATGTTCAGGAAACTGGATTAAGATCTCTACTTCTACTTTTGAAACAAAAAAGAACATTATGAGCAGAAGGCTCAGAAACCTGAGCAGAAAATATCTGATTATGACTCAATATTATCTTGAGTTAAAAAAAAATGAAGGTAATTGCACAATTCTTCTGACTGATCTTTGTTTCCCAGTTCTCAATGTTTTAGCTCACTTTCATTAAAACACACACACACACACACACACACACACACACACACAAAACCAAAAACCACAACCAACCAATTATTTAATCTCCTTTGATCTCTAGCCAAAAGAATCCTATGAAAGACAGGGACACACTGACTCCCAAAGCTCAGGGCTGATTATCAGGCAACTAATAAAACCTCACGAGAATCCGCTACCAAAAATCTCTGCCTATACACATGGCTGAGGGAGGGATTCTGCAGCTCCATGGCTCTGCTGTGGTGGAAGGGGAGCAGGAGATGTGGAGTCTGTGCTGAGAATTTACTACCTAATGGGACCTTAGCCTCTGAGGCGGCAGGTCTGACAAAGGACAGGTCCTCCTGCTCAGAGCCACCCCCTGAGGGAAGCTATCGAACCACGCGTGACACTGTGTCTGGTCAATGGTTCTTCAAATCTGGGTCCCAGCCCTTCTGCGCAGTGGGGATTTAGGGAAGTTATTTTATCCTCTCTCTGAGTTCAGTTCCTACACTGATAAAGTGGAGAGAAATCTACCTCACAGAATCATTGGACAGGTTCAGTGGGAGAACCTATCATCCCATGGTGTAATGCCTTTCTAAGCCTCTGTATCTTCTACTTCTCCCTCGCTCTGAGCCACAGATATGTCAGGTCTTCCAACCCTAAAACCACCATCCCTTCTGCCTACTGCACAGGAAAATAATGGCTTTCAGGGATGCGGGAGGATAGATCAAAGTTTTTTTGTGGGAAATAAAAGGGAACCAGGGCTTCTTGGAGAAATGGCTAATTCTAGGTCTGGGGCAATAAACACACAAGATGAGCCTTCTGACCGTTCCAGAAGGTAAGAGAGTCATCAAAGACCATGTGTCCAAGAGTTAGGAGTCAACTTGAAAAGGCTCAGTTTGGCCAAAGATGGGACGGCTGGAGCATCAATAAGGATGATAGATATAATTGTAGTTATGAAATCCACGAGTTCATCATAGTACTGAAAACAAACTAAATAAGCCTCATCAGTCATGTTTGAAAGATGCCTGGGGAACCAACTTATTATTTTAAAAACTGGCGAATACGGGGAAAGAATTAATTCTGCTCATATCTTGGGGTAATCAACATAGTTGCTGAAGTTTCTCTTTATGGAAGTATTCCAGTACCATTAGCACTTTATTATAATAAAAGCGTAATATGCTAATTAGACCTGACGTCCTTCTGGACGCCCTCCTGGATGAAGCCTGGGTCCCGGGTACCTGCTGGAGGCCAGAGGGAAGCCGGTGCCGGCAGCCAGGGGAAGGAAGGCCTACTCTTGCATGAATTTCGTGCACTGGGCCTCTAGTTTTATTATCATTTACAACCCCCAAGGAAACAACAGGTCCAGGCAAAAGCTGCCAGCATCATGGAGAGAGAGAGACAGCAGATACCATGTACCTCCTGAAGGAAGCACACAGCACCAGTGAAGTGGTCTTGCTCCTCCCTCTGCCCCCAAATTGTACCTAAACCTCATTAAGCCTCTAGAACTAATGACTGAGTAGCAGGCAATAGGGGGACCATAAGAAAGGTTAAACACCACCACAATGTTGAAATCAGCAAAAGCAGACTGTGGACACATCTGTAGGAAAAAGAACACAATTTCTTTAACGAGTGCATTGATTAAAGACAGCATCGCCATCGAGGTGGCTGGTTAAGGAAGAGTTTTCAGCAAATGCTGGTGGTGCGGTGATGGAGCTTTGATGAGGAGCAAGATCTTGGAGAACCCTGAGAATGCCTCTCTGAGAAATACTAAGAAATTACCACTGAACTCGGTGAATTTAAATTCCTGTAGGTTCTGTGTTCGGAGGGTCAGCCTGGGGTGTAAACCTAAGGTCTTCTCAGGTTTTTCTGAGCCTTTCCTTGGGCATGTGCAAACATATCTTAATCCCTCATGTATCCAGTTGTTTTTGAATGTCACCGTACTTATTGATTTCAGAGAGAAAGGGAGAGGGGGAGAGAGATAGAAACATCAATGATGAGAGAGAATCATTGATCCGCTGCCTCCTGTGTGCTCCCCTACTGGGGATTGAACCTACAACCTGGGCATGTGCCCTGACCGGGAATCAAACCGTGACCTCCTGGTTCCTAGGTCGATGCTCAACCACTGAGCCACGCCAGCTGGGCTAGAATGTATTTATACCAACCACTGAACAATACACTTAAGAATGACTAAGAAGGTAAATTTTATGTTATGTGCATTTTGCCACAATAAAAAAATTGGAATAAGTTGTCGATACCATGAAAGACAGGAAAAGAGAAAAGAATTGTACCAAATGAAAAGTCTAATAAAAGAGACATGACAAGTATATGCAACATGACTTCCTAGACAGGATGCCTGACCAGTGAGGAGAGAGGGAGCCACTGTCCACCAGCTGAGAAATGTGAATGGGGGTCTGTGAACTGGAGGTTAATGTTGTGCCGATGCCGATTTCTGGGCTTGGAGGGTTGTATGCTGGTTATGTAGGAGAGTGTCCCTGTTTTGAAGACATGCACACTGGAGTGTTTTATGGTCATGAAACATCACATCTGCAACTTGCTGTCCAAATGTCCAGGTAATGACTGGCGAGTGAGCACTGGAGCAAATACGGTAATACACTCACAGCCGGGGGGTCAGGGTGAAGGCACAGGGGGGTTCTTTATACACACCTGGGGGCATCTTGATGCTGGGCTCAAGTGCCTGGACTTTGGCCTGGTGCGTGGCCCGCTCCTTCTCCGCGATGGCCCGTGCACTGGCCTGAATGATGTGTCTCTCCAACATTTCAAACTCATCCAACCGCTGCTTATAGAGCTTCCGGATCTGGCGGGTGGACGATCAGATGCACAGATGTGTGAGATCACATGGCTTGACTCAACCTCACCCCAGCATCAGGGCTCTTTGGGAAACACTGAACTACAGAGGCCATCGGGTCTACCCTGACCGATGTGAAAACTGAGACGCCCAGAGGAAAATGGTTTAAAGGCATCAGAGGACAGTCAGGAACGGAGGCCAGCTGGAAAGCCTGTCTCCTGACTTCACAGTAGAGAGCCGCCATCCAAATCCTGAAATTCCAAATACAAGTCAGCACACCACGTGGTAGACAGAGGGTTGTGCCACCCAGACCCCCATTCGAAGGACTTGCTCCTGAGCTGCAGGCGGCTTAGCGTGCACACAGCCTCCAGCTGCCCGCCCTTCCGAGTCAGCTCGGCTGCTTGAGGGCTCTCAGCTGAGCCTCCGCGCAGGGAGTCACGAGCAGGCAGCCCCGGCAGAGAGGCCTCAGGTTGGCTGCTTTCCTCTTTGCACAGATGAGGAGGTAGAGCTGCTGTTCCAGAGACGGGGCATGCCGCCTACCATCCGGGCACGAATGTCCCGGCTAAGACTGTGGTTTCCCATACAAAGGCAACAAAGGCAGACCCCCCCCCCCCAGGAGGGGGAGTGACTTTCAGCTTTATCTCCAGGGAACAATTATTCCGCCATCTGCCCCAGTCACAAAATACAGGCGTACCTCGTTTTATTATGATTCGCTTTATTGCACTTCACAGGTGTGTTTTTCTACTAATTGAAGGCAAGACCTTCCACCAGCAAAAAGATTACCACTGGCTTTATTGCGGTGATCTGGAACCAAGCCCGCAGTATCTCCGAGGTCTGCCTGTATACTGTATAATGTGTGTGTGTGCAGAGACATGAAGGTAGGTGTTACAGGTTTAGGCCTTCTGTGTGACGCGCGGGGGCGCAGGGCCGGGGCCCCGTGTTACCTGCTGCAGCTCATCCACGAACTCCTCGTGGACGTCATCCTCGCTGCCGCGGGCCTTGATCAGATTTGTGCTCACGTCGTCGCCGAACACCTCGGCCGTGTACAGATTCCGGAAGACGCCGGTGAGCAGGTGCGAGATGTCCTGGGTGCGCAGGGAGGTGGGGCGCAGGCGCAGCAGTTGCGGCTCCGGCAGCTGTGGGAGCGTGGGCAGCGAGAAGCGGCGGGGCCGACTCCTGAAGCTGGGATGG
>NW_006291554.1:260069-260515 GCF_000327345.1 Myotis davidii
GGCGGCAGATCCGCGACAGACGCGAGGTTGTCGTCCATGTTGACCCCGCGAACGCGTAGGATCCAGACTTGGAGGAGTGGCGGTCTCTGGCTGGTCCGGGCTCCATGGCAACTAAGACGCCGCTAACGGCACTTCCGCTGCTGGCCCCGCCTTTTCCGCTTTGCCTCCCTCGTCCACAGCGTCGTCGGTGTCGTCATTGTCATAAATACGCTCCTCACTAGCGTCACCTGTGTTCAGGTGAGCTTATTGGAGAAAAGGTTAGAACTCAATGGAGAAAGGGTTAGTGGACACAGCCAGGACAGTCTGGTTGCAAAACCTTGTTCCTAACTACCTATCTTCACCCGTCCGTTCTGGAATGTGTTAAGCAATCGTTAATTCGCTCTTTTTTTTTTCTTTTTAAATACATTTTATTGATTTTTTACAGAGAGGAAGGGAGAGAGATAGAT
>NW_006291554.1:263969-268300 GCF_000327345.1 Myotis davidii
TGCGACGGGCCCCACCAGTAGGGAGCGAGCGGGAGCGCAGGGCCGGGGCCCCGTGTTACCTGCTGCAGCTCATCCACGAACTCCTCGTGGACGTCATCCTCGCTGCCGCGGGCCTTGATCAGATTTGTGCTCACGTCGTCGCCGAACACCTCGGCCGTGTACAGATTCCGGAAGACGCCGGTGAGCAGGTGCGAGATGTCCTGGGTGCGCAGGGAGGTGGGGCGCAGGCGCAGCAGTTGCGGCTCCGGCAGCTGTGGGAGCGTGGGCAGCGAGAAGCGGCGGGGCCGACTCCTGAAGCTGGGATGGAGTGTTTTTCTACTAATTGAAGGCAAGACCTTCCACCAGCAAAAAGATTACCACTGGCTTTATTGCGGTGATCTGGAACCAAGCCCGCAGTATCTCCGAGGTCTGCCTGTATACTGTATAATGTGTGTGTGTGCAGAGACATGAAGGTAGGTGTTACAGGTTTAGGCCTTCTGTGTGTAGTATGTATTTGTATAATTGTATGTTGAGTGTTCCTGGAACGTGGGGAAAAGGTGACAGGGACTTGGCTCTTTCCCAGCTGCATCCCGGTGCCTGGAACAGCGCTTGGCAGCCGGCAGGCGCTCACACTTAGCTCTTTTAATATTTACTGTATAAGATTCTGTTTCAGGTCTGTGCCGGGAGCTGGAGATACCAAAGTTAGAACGATGCTGCTTCTGTCCTCAGTAGCTCACTGTGTGTGTGTGTGTGTGTGTGTGTGTGTGAGAGAGAGAGAGAGAGAGAGAGAGACCAGGAGAGAGAGACACACACCAGGGTGGTGAACAAGGTGGGAACAGAAACACAATGACAGTTTAGCGGGTTAAGGCCAAGCTGGAGAAAAATGTTGGTGGTCATGGAACCACAAAGGACAGGAGCTTAATCGGTCTATAAAGTGAGTGTGAACAGTGGTGTTTGGAAGAAGTGAAGACCAAGCAGAGATTTAAAAGAATGAGTAGACTCACCGTTAGTCATCAAGGCAGTGGAAATTAAAAGCACAATGTGAAAGCACCACACACTTCAGTAGACTATGAAGTCAGTCAATCAATCGACAAATCAATAAAAACAAATGAACCAACCAACCTAGTGCGGGTGAGATGCGAAGCAACGCGAGTTCTCACCTATTGCAATGGGAATGCAAACCAGCCTGGCAGCTCTGGGAAAACAGTCCCGCAGTTTCTTATAAAGTTACCCACACGGCAGCCCTTCGCTTAGGTATCTCCCCAAGTGAAATAAAAACTCATGGGCACACATAATCCCACATACAAATGTTTAAGGCAGCTTTATTCATATCCTCCAAAAACTGGAAAAAACCCAAATGTCCCATCCACTGGTGAAAGAATAAACTGGTACATCTATCTATATATTAGAATAATCTCAACAATAAAGAGGAAACAGATTATTGATACACAACAGCATAGATGAATTATCAAATTGCTAACCTAAGAAACATTCAAACCTGTAGAGGATTTTTGTGAGTTTATTTGAGCCAAACTGTTGACCATTGCCTGCTAGGAAACAGAATCTCCATGTATTGAGACAATGTTCCAGAGAATAGCTGGGGTTTGGTTTTGTTTGTTTTTTTACCTACTCTTATAAAATATCATCAAAGGAGAAGATGTAAGAGGGTTACATGAAATCCACTGGGGATAGATTAGGGAGGTGGGAGAAAGCAAAGGGCAGAAGTTGGGGGGCTCTGGGATTGGATAAAAAGTAAAATGATAGACACATGCTTCTTTTACATATGATAGTTAACAGTCGTCATGATAACAGTAACAATGAGGAAACTTGTGGTTTCGCCCTGGTGCATTGCTTGTGCCCTGAGGGAAGGTACAAGTTACCCTGACATTCTCAAGGTATGTTATCGGAGATGCAAAAAGACAACAGGCTCAGCTAAGATCAAAGTTGATCTTTGTCAGGGAAGATACCGGCCTAGGACGTGACTACCCACTATAAACTGCTTTTTAATTTTAAAAATTTTAATTTCAGACCATCCTTTGTGGTTACTTTAGGTCTCTGAGCTTGCAAGGCCACCACACAGACCTTCCCTGAGCTAGTCAGGTTAGCATGTGGCCCCTTTTCATCCACAAAATGCATCATGCTGGGTAAAAAACAACCGCATTCCAACAGGCTATGCTACGGAATGATTCCATCTATACACCGTGGAAAATGCAAACAGAAAATAGGTCAGTGGTTGTCAGGTGCTGGTGGTGAGAATTAGAATGGGCTCCAAAGGAGCACGAGGGAATTTCTTGGGGGTGATGAAATCTTCTGTCTTGTCTGGTAGTGGTTACAAAACTATGGATTTGTCAAACCTCGCGGACCTCAAACCTCCAGCTGCCAGCTCTTCTGAGTTTTCTTCCTTCCTCTCTATCTGTACACTCTAAAGGGTACATTTTACTGTCTATAAATTCTACTTCAATTTTTTAAGTGAAAAGAAAAAATAAGGATGAGTAAGCCAGGAGAGAAGGAAAAAGGACAGTCCCTGCAGAAGGTCCCCATTGCGCAAAAGTTGGGAGAGAACACTGCACACGGGGGGACATGAGAGAAGTTCAGGAGTGGAACTGATGAGAGATGGACCTAAAAGGTAGAATGGACCAGACTTGTTGATGGATACTGGGAGTGAGAGAGAAGAGGGGTCAGGAATGACTCCCTCATATCCTGTGTGTGCGACCAGGTGGATCCCTGTATGATCTGTTCAATGAGATGTTCGGGAAGAGGGCTGCTCCTGTCCAGGGCAGCAGTTTGACATCACATGGACTGTCATCATTGGCACAGCGTGGCTTCTGCTCACGGGCGATACAACTAGCTGCTTTTACTCCCGGGGTGCGTCTGTGTGCCTTACAGCCTGAAACCCACTTCCTGAGATGAGCCCAGGATGTTTGCCCACAGACCTGGCCCACTTCCGCTTCTCTTGGTTGGGCGTACCTCCCTCGTGGGTCCCTTCCAGTATTTCGTCCTCAGGGCTGGCAATCTAGGGCCCCTGCTGATGATGTACCTGAGAGAGGCCCCTGCTCTGGCTTTCCTTCAGTTGCATCCTTCTCTATGGAGTGAGGAGACCGCTAGGCCAAGGTAACTTGCCCCAAAATTATTTGCCTAAACGTCCTGAGCCATTGACAGGGCCTGTGCAGACCTCTTTAAGTCCCTCCTCCCATTGCTCACTGGTGTTGGCACTAAGGGTAGCTTTGGTGGGAGGTGGAGGAAGCTTGGCTAAATGGGCTGGTTGTCCAATTGTCTACACCAGCGGTTCTCAACCTGTGGGTTGCAAACAATGAAAATACATCCTGCATATCAGATATTTACATTACGATTCATAACGGTAGCAAAATTACAGTTATGAAGTAGCAACGAAAATAATTTTATGGTTGGGGGTCACCACAACATGAGGAACTGTATTAAAGGGTCGCGGCATTAGGAAGGTTGAGAACCACTGGTCTACACGCATGCAAGGTCCCCAGTGGTGCACAAGGGAGATGTGTGTGACAGGAGACCTGGAACAGTCTGGGGGCCTCCATTGCTCTGATACTAGGAGTGGGCCAACTCAAACCAAGCGGTCTTAGTGAGGAGCAGTTCTTATGGAGGCTCCCTGGCCCGCTTCCTGTCCTTGGGAAGGGCAGGCCAATGAATACTTGCCATCACTTTTGGCCCCTCCATCCTGCCTCAACAGCCTCAGAGTAGGTCACAGGGAACCTGGGACCGCCTGGGAGGTCTCCCCCTTTTCCGATCCCTCCCACCCACTGGCTTCAGTCCCCTCTGCTCTGTCCAGGCTGATGTCTCTAGCAACCTTTCAATTCCTCCCATGCCAATGGCCACTCCTCTGTCTTCCTCTCCCTCCACCTTTCAGCAACTGTGCTGAAACTCCCTCTTAAAGACGCACTCTCTTCCCTTGCTTTCCCCTTTCCTCTAAGCTTCCCCCATCTCCTCTCTTCTCCCTCTTCTCCTGGTATCTCTCAGCCCGATAAGCTGGATTCACCCCTGATTCCACTGTGCCGAGCATTCAATTTGTTTGCTCTCTGACCAACTAAATAAATGAATGGTTCAAACCAGGCACAGTAACAAGGGCAGGGACCACCTTTGCACCACTTGGCAGCCCTCCCCCGGGAGGCATTCAGCAGCACAAAGGGACTTTCCTGAGCTGCCTTCTTCGCTTTCTAACCTGTGCTGCCCACCAGAATTTTTCTTTGTGTATCTCTGGGTTCCCACACACATTGCTTGGCCTTTTTTAATTGTTTTACTTTTAAGATTCAAAAGTTATATGTCATCATGGTAAAAAAATAAAATAAAATAGTGCATAAAGAATAAAAGTAAGTGTC
>NW_006291554.1:268361-272516 GCF_000327345.1 Myotis davidii
CTATTTTTCCTGCCTGTACAAATATCAGTATCTATAGTTTTTTAAAATTTTATTGAAAAGCACAAATGAGCCCTGACCGGTTTGGCTCAGTGGATTCCCGGGTTCGATTCCGGTCAGGGGCATGTACCTTAGCTGCGGGCACATCCGCAGTTGGGGGTGTGCAGGAGGCAGCTGATCGATGTTTCTCTCTCATTGATGTTTCTAGCTCTCTATCCCTCTTCCTTCCTCTCAGTGAAAAATCAATAAAATATATTTAAAAAAAGAAAAAAAACCCACAAATGACATCATATTGTACATTACACACACACACACACACACACACAGCCATTTGCGTTCTTTCACTTATGTCCTACATCATCTCACAGAAAACTGTTTGTTTTTTTTAACCAGATGCAAGAGAACCTGATGTATGGAATGTAAGTTATGTGCCCAGGCCCCTGCTAATGAACTTTACCTTGCACAGTGTTTTTGTATATAGTATAGAGATACTATCATATCTCTATATAATATCATATCTCTATATTATATAATATCCTAGAATTAGAATTGCTTTGCCAAGGGTATGCACGTTTAAATATCTGAAATACTGCCAAATCTCCCCCCGGGAAGATGATCCCAGAGAGGGCTCAACGAGCATTCTGTGAGGGCGGATGGACACTGAAAACATACTTTGAGCCATATCCCGAATTTTATCCCACCCCACAACTCCCTCCAAAACTCCAGACTTGTACATTCACCTTGAACTCGACACCTAGCCTTGAGTGTTTGAAGGCCCCTCAACCTCACGTGTCCAAAACAGAGCGCCTGCTCCTCCTCGGCCTTCGCCATTTCAGTTACTGGAACTCTGCCTTCCCGTGGCCCAGGCCAAAAGCTTGGCGTCACTCTTGACTCCTCTTGCTCTCACAGCCCCCACCTGTCAGCTCTGCCATCACAATGCACCCAGCCTCCTACCAGTTCTCCTGACCTTCATGCCTCCCTCTGAGGTCTGAGCCGCCACCCACTCTCACCTGAATCGCTGCAAGTGCCTCCTCATGGGGCTCCCTGCTTCAGCCCTGTCCCTCCATGATACTTCTCTTCCCAGAAGCCAAAGTGATTCCTTTAACACAAGTCAGCCGTGTCCCTCCACAGCTCAAAACCTTCAAAGTGCTTCCCGTTTTCCCCAAGGTATAAGTGGACGCCCTTGGAAGGCCCCACAGGACCTGGACCCCATCACCGTCTGTCCTCCCCCAGAATCCACCTTCCTCACTCTCTCTGCTCCAGCCACAGGGTCTCCTTGCCGGTCCTCCAACCACCACACCCACCTGCGTCAGGGTCTTGGCACTGCCCTGACTCCTCTACCACAGAGGTCTCCGAATGGCCCACTCTCCCGCCTCCTTCAAGTCTTTGCTCAAATGGCACTTTCCCCAGAAGACGCAGCCTGGCCAACCCATTTAAATTTTAACCCTCTCCCATTATTGAATTCCCTTACTCCTTAAATCATCTGTATATCTAATGTACTAAATAATTTACTTCTTTTGTTTCTTACAGCATCTCTTCTTTCCATTGGAACATAAGCTTCATGAGGTGGGGGTTTTGGTAGTACTTGGTACAGAGTAGGTGCTCAATAAATATTTGTTGACTAAATTAAAGGACAGAATAGTTTTGAAACTGGAGTTTCAGTTCTTCTTCAGTTTGCTCATTCCTTAAGTGTGCCTCCTCCCTCAGATGAGGGTCTGAGGGCCACGCCCCTGTCTGTTCCCCCACATCCAGCACTGGACTCTGCCTGTGGAGGGGGGCAGGATGGGAGTGAGTGTGGGACTTAGTCCACAGTGAAATAAACATCACAGTCACACCCCTGGCTGGTGTGGCTCAGTTGGATGGAGTGTCATCCTGTATACTGAAGGATTGTGGGCTCAATTCCCAGTCAGGGCACATACCTAGGTTGCAGGTTTGATCCCTGGTCGGGGTACATATGGGAGACAACTGATCAATGAATCTCGCTCACATTGATCTCTCTCTCTCTACCTCTCTCTCTCTCTCCCCTTCTCTCAAAAATCAATAAGCACATCCTCAGGTGAGGATTGAAAAAAATCAGTTAAATTCACATATGAATATGCAATAAAATTCCACAAATATAATTATAGAAAAGTAACCCCAAATTGTCCCATACTGACCTGGGATTACCCACAGGCCCAGACACCTTGTGGTCTGGTGTGGCATCCTGATCCTTGCACAGTCAGTAGTCTCTTCCTGACTTGATCTGAGCCTTCACTTCCCCACAGCTACTCCCTTGGGGGAGGCAGCCTTCACTTTTCCTCCCGAAGCCCCTGGACTTGGGTCCGGAACCCTCTGGAGGGAGCTCAGATGGGGTGTTCCAGCCTTCGCAAGCATCGGGCACACTCTTGGGCCAAGAGCCGCGGGATCAGTAGCAGAAGCCAGGAAGAGGACAGCTGTGGGAAGCGGGGATTCCCGTACATGTCTGTCCAGAAGGCACTTATTCATACCAGGACTCAACGTCTGTTACTTTAGCTGATTCCGACCTCAGAGCTGCAAGATGTGATGGGACTTGCTCAGGGTCTCAGGGAGCAGGAAACAGCAGAGCCAAGGTGTAAACAGCCCCTCAGCCCCCATGCCCTGGGTCAGGGGCCCCAAAGACAAGGAGGGGGCAGAATAAATCTTACCCACCTCACCAGCTTGTCTAGGTTTGTTTCTGGGGGAGGCGTTGGGCAGGGCCAGCCCTGAGAACCCCGGGAGCCTGACCATCCTGAAGGTTGGCATTCAAAAGTGGTGGAGGGGCCAAGGGAAGCGACTTGAGGTAGTCACTGGCCCAAACACTAGGTTTCAACGGTCCCCAATCATGCCAGAAGCCTCCTCCCCCCAAACCCACCCTCACACACACCCTGAAGACAGGATGGGCAGCTGGGGAGGTGGTGAGAGGCCTGTAACTCCGCCATTAGGCAACTAGTCTTTGGGCAGGCATGACCTCTCTGCGCACCCGGCTGAGCCTGCTGAGTCACCGGGATCTCAGGGCATCTTGTAGAGGTAGCTGAGAGCTGGGATTTGACAGGGGGATGGGCGGGGAGGCAGTCATTTAGGCACCTGGCAAGTTTAGGCAGAGGGAGCAGAATCCAGCAACTTTGTGGTTGGGTACAAAGCCTCTTGCTGGGCCCTCTAGTGACTAGTCCCTCCACGCACGTAGGTACAGGCATAACCACCTCACAGGCTTTACTCAGCAGACACAAGCAGAGTGCCTCCCGGCCTGTCAGAGAGAAAGGGGCGGAGGGACAGGAGAGGTGAGGAGGATGCTGGAGTGTGGGCTGACCCCTCAGAGCAGCAGCAGGGTGTGGCCCGGCCCTCTCCTAGCAGAACCTGGCTGCATGTGCCAACTCTGAGTCAGCCACGCCTATCCTGCCCAACCACCCTGGCCAGGGAGGGGCTTCAGCTCCTCTGTCTGGGCCTGAGGCCAAAAGAGGGCCTATGTGAGGGGGTTGCGGGTGTGCAAAGGAAGAAGGAGCCCAGCTGCAGCCCTCACCAGGGGCATCTGGGGCAAAGGGAGAGGTGGCAGTCCCAGCTCATGCCCTGGTTTGGGCCTGAGGCTCAGAACTGGGAGGTGATGTGAAAAAATAGGAATGATGCATTGTCCCCACCCCCAGGCCAGGCTCCAAAGTGAGGCCCGAGCAGAAGGGAAACCCAGGAGGGCACTGCCAGGGCTGCCAGGGCTGGGGTGGAGGACAGGACCACCACAGTGAACGCCAGGTGAAGGGGTTGGGGGAAGTCTGCGGAGGGAGGGGCTCAAGTCCCCAAGTCCTGACCCATTCCCAACCCTCAGAACCAGGAGACAAGGCCACCCAGGCTGGCTGTGCTGGGAAGGGCTTCTCCAGAAGGGGCCCAACTGGCTCTGCCTGGGAGACCCATGAGGGCCACACCCCTCGTCCTGGGAGGCCCTCTGGGGGCTCTCCCAAAGGGGCCCTCCCAAAGGGCGGTGGGCAGGGGTTCTCTAAGTACTCTGTAAAGAGGGTGTCTGGGTTCAGGAACTGAAGGTGGGAGTCAGGGGTCCACATAGGGACCCCTTGCCCGGACAGCTTCTTGGGAGGCCATCCAAAGAATGGAGCCTGGGAAGACCACCCGACCCGGCTCCACACCTGTCAGCCGCTCTGCTGCCCAGACTGCCAGCGC
>NW_006291554.1:273572-283944 GCF_000327345.1 Myotis davidii
GATGCCATCAATGTTTCTTTGAATTGCTCTTTGCTCTCCAATTAAACAGAAAAAACAGTTTTTAAAAAGATGATCTACTACTCTACTCTGGTCACTACACCCACGACTTTAAGTAGTTTTCTACCTGAACTTGTCCTCAGAGTACCAGAGGCTCATGAAATGCTCTCTGAAATATCGCATGCGCATCCTCCTGGCTGGACCGGGCCAAGCCTCAGCTGGGAATGCCTGCGCCTCCACCCTTTGTCCAGCCGAACTGTCTCCTCTGACCCCGAACGGAGCCTGAGCCAGCTCCTGGCCCTAACGCGGTCCCTCCTGGAGGGAGAGCAGCCGCGGGCTCCCGACCCCAGGACCTGGAGGCCTGATGGCTGGACTGGACCCCAACCTGGACCTGGCACGTTTTTTGCTCCAGCCTGGGGGCTCGCCTGCACTTGGGGAGCTTACCCTCTTGTCCCCACCCCCTTCCCCAGCGTCAGTCAGCTCAGCAAGCCCCGCCCCTCTCACCCCAATCACTGCTCAACCATACCTCGTTCAGTCTCCTAGACCCCTTAGGGTGAGAGACTTCGTGTCCACTACCTTCTAAACCAGACCTGGACATTACAGGTGGGGAAGAGCAAGGCAGCGCCCCCCGCTGTCCCACTCGGAGGTGTTCTTACCCGCCAGTCCGGGTCTGTCTCCTTTCCCAGTTGCCCAGAGCTGTTACCCTCATACCAGTAGCCCGGGCTCCTCGAGGCAACCTCGTGTCATGGGATCCCCCCTCCTTCCTTGCTCCCTCTTCTCTCCTCAGGCCAGAGGTGCCCCAATGCTCCTGCCAGCCTGGCAGGAAGGGAGACTGGCAGCTCAGAGGACCACACTGGGGACCTTTGCTTTCTCTCTCGTCATCCCTGAGCTAGTCTAGCGCTGTCTGCCCCGCACACTGCCACCTCTCACACGCCTGCCTCCCACTCAGACCACCTAAATGCCCTCGGTCGCCTCTGGCACGGCTGCGGCCTCAGCCCATGTCGGCATGGGCTCCACCTCAGGCATCTACGCCTTTGTCCAGTCTCTCTCCCCTGGCACCCCGGTGTCTCCCCAGAGAGGAAGCTGCCTGGAGGCTCAGCCAGGGCCTCCCAGTCCTGTGGCGTGGGCTTGGCCGCCCTGGCCCATCCTGTCTGAGACCTGCCTCTCTGGGTATGACATGTCCTTTCTGTCCTCACCCCCAGATGCATGCAGAGGCAGTGTAGTAGACCTGCATGAATTCTGGGCAAACTACTTGGCTTTTTCATCAAGACAAATCCCTTGATTTAATTGTGCCTCATCTGTAAAATGGGAGATAAGAATACTACCTACCTCATAGGATTGCTGTGAGGATTGAATGAAGTGATATCTATAAGGCAGTGGTTCTCAACCTTCCTAATCTTTAAATACAGTTCATCATGTTGTGACCCAACCATAAAATTATTTTCGTTGCTACTTCATGTTGCTACTGTTACTTCATAACTGTCATGTTGCTGATGTTAGGAATCGTCATGTAAATATCTGATATGCAGGATGTATTTTCATTGTTACAAACTGAACATAATTAAAGCATAGTGATTAATCACAAAAACAATACGTAATTATATATGTGTTTTCCGATGGTCTTAGGCGACCCCTGTGAAAGGGTCGTTCGACCCCCAAAGGGGTCGCAACCCACAGGTTGAGAACCGCTGCTATAAGGGACTTAGAACAGTGTCTGGGACCCAGCCTGTGCCACGTTCCAGCAGGAGGCCCATCCCCCAAGTGACCATGCCCTGTGAGTTGCTGCCTCATTTTTGGGAGATAAGGTTACACCCTAAGGCAATCCCGAGCCAGAAAAAAATGCCTAGAACTGGATTCAAGAATCAGGGGCTCCTTTCCAAGTCTGAAACCCTCTGACTGAAGTTCCAGGCCCCCCATCTCCGCCTAACTCACTTCCTCTGCTCTCTCCATGCTGGCCAGGGCTGCACTGGCTTCTCGAGCAGGTTCCCAGATGTGCCCGAAAGGACATAACCTTCCAGGGCCCTGTCCTCACTGAACACATCTACCTCCACTAACTTTTCCTACACCGAATCCCTTGCGCCCCATTGTGAGAACTGGCATTTGTGAAAGTGGAAGCAGGTGCCCTGGCCGGGTGGCTCAGTTGGTTGGAGTGCTGTCCCCCCACACACCAAAAGGTTGTGGGTTTGCTTCCTGGTCAGGGCACATACCTAGGTTGTGGGTTCGATCCCTGGTGGGGATGTGTACAAGAGGCAACAGGTCGATGTCTCTCTCTCACATTGATGTCTCTCTCTTTTCCTCTCTCCCTCCATTTTTCTCTCTCTAAAATCAATAAAAACATATCCTTGGGTTAGGATTAAAATTTTTAAAAAGGGGAAGGCAGGCTATATAGGAAGACGCTGGCTTCGTCTTGGCCTCCGAAGACCTGGACTCCAGTCCTAGCTTTGCCTGATATTGTGACCCTGGGCAAATCCATTTGCCTCTCTGGGCCTGTTTTCTCATCCACAGGAGGGGTTCCAGGCCCACACTACACAGACACACGCTAATCCACCCTGATCAGTAGCTTTTTGTGTGCCATAGGCTACTTTGGCAGTTGGTGAAGCCTGCAGGCCCTTCTCAGGATCTTGTTTTTAAATGTACAATAAAATACATAATTCAATGGGGGGGGGATGAGGACACATTTGTAATACCTTAACTAATAAAGAATTAAAAAAATACATAATTCAAAAGGAGCAAATTATATTGAGATGTGATTCTGTCGTGGTCCTCTAGTTAACAACCCATGCATGGTTTCTCTCAAACAGAGGTTCCCCTTACACTCTGCTCCCCGCCCCTCTCCAAAATGAGTAACAATTTGTCCGTGCCCGTTTTGCAGCTCATCTACACTAACACGCTCTCATGACTTACGCTCTGTGGACATAATTCAAAAGGAGCAAATTATATTGAGATGTGATTCTGTCGTGGTCCTCTAGTTAACAACCCATGCATGGTTTCTCTCAAACAGAGGTTCCCCTTACACTCTGCTCCCCGCCCCTCTCCAAAATGAGTAACAATTTGTCCGTGCCCGTTTTGCAGCTCATCTACACTAACACGCTCTCATGACTTACGCTCTGTGGAGTGACTTTCTGCAAGTCACCTGGCGCTTCATTTTATCGTTGCTGTGCTTGTCTGTGCTACTAACTGGCTGTGCCAGTGACTCACGGCCAGCGCTGGGGACGGGAGCTGAAGTGAAGAGAACCATTCAGAGGCAGGGAGCAAGAGAGGAGTGAGTCAGGCCTGCAGGGTGGTGTCCTGACCTTGGCACACAGTAGGGGCTCAATAAATAACTGCTGGGTGAGTGACAGAGAAGGTTGTCACTTGATGAAAGGTCCCACTGTTCCCCTGCACACTGGCAGCGCAGTGTATACAGTGGCAGGCGTCCTCGTGCATTTATCAAAGTAAGCCTGCGTTAATGGACTCATTGAAGATCAGCTTTTTTTTTTCCCTTCAAGAATTCCATTCGCATTCCGACCCTTGGAGATTACCCACTCAGGTGGGGAGACAGAAGGAAACAGGCCTGCCTGAGGTCCACAAGTGAGGCGACAGCCAGCTAAGTCACAATGAATTCGTTGAGTAATTTTGGTAAAATATTTGGCTGGCGAGGTGGTCTGGCACAGCCTTCATCCCCTTCACAGCCTCCTCCGGGAGACCCCAGCTGGTGTTTGGAAGCCAGGCTCAGGCTCCACCCCCGGCCGGACCCCGCCCCTCGGCGGAACACCGCCTTTCCAGTGAGGACCCTCCCGGGGTTCGCCCCCGCTGGGCCCTGACCCCGCCCCCGGGCCAGCTTCCTGGGTATAGCTCTGCCTCCACCCCATCCCCTGCCCAGGCCCGGCTCCTCCCTGTCCCCACCTCTTTGGCTCTGGCTGTGCCCTCGATCCGCTTTCTGGCCTCTGGTTTTCGTCACTTCTCCGCTTCCTCCTCCGGGGCGCCCCGCTCCCGGGGTTCTAGCTCCTCCTCTGCCCGCCCGGATTCCGCTCTCGCCCCACCTCCAGGGGCTATCGGCCCCGCCCCTTTCGGCCCAGATTTCCCTCTCGCCCCGCCTCTAGGCCGGAGGCCCCGCCCCTCCAGCCAGGTTGTAGCCCCGCCCCCTCCTAGTCTCCGCCCCCTGCTCCCGCCTCCTTAGGCGCCCGGAGACTAGTGCATTGTCCCGGGCCAGGCTCGGCGGGCGGCAAGGCCACTGCGGCGCATCATGCAGTTTCCGCGGGGCCGGAGCCACTCCAGAGAGCTCTACCTGCAGGAGCAGAGCCTCAAGGTGGCGGCGCTCAATGGGCAGAGGCTGGGTAAGGGTCGCAGGGAACACCGACGTCTGTGGAGACTGGGAGGCAGCTGGGGCAGGAGGCGGACTAGATGTTCCTTTGATTGGACCTGTTTAGTATCCCTGGGAGTGTGTGACCTATTGTGGGGCCGTGTCTGCAGGGGTGGCATGTGGGGTGAGTCCTGGGGGCATTGGTTACCCCTCCTCCTGACACACCCCAGCTCCTCCAAGCCTCCCTGCTCCTTGTCACCCCTCCCTCCCTCCCTGTTTATAGATTTATGAGGCTCCACTGGGTATGTGGCCTGGTGCCGAGCTGGTGTGACTGTCATGCTGTGAGATGATCTGCAAGAGTGTGTGGTCCGATGTGATGCTGTGCTGTGTGCACTATGGGTGACAGATGTGACAGGGGGTGATCCAGGCGACTGAGAGATTCTATCACTTTGCGTTATTATGCAGGTTTTGTGGGCTTTCTGACATTACTACCTGTGCCAGTGTACCCCTGAGTGGTGGCTGCACCTGGTAATGTTTCCTATCATGGACCCTTGGGCAGGCTTCTGAGTCCTGACTCCACCATGTAACTTCCCTGAGCCTCAATTTCCTCATCTGCGAAATTGGAATAGTGATAGTGCCTCCCTCATAGGGTTGTTAGGGAGGTTAAATACATGCGCTAAGAGCAGTATCTTATTCGAATACTAGCCATTATTATGGTGGATGCTGTTATTATCATGATGATGATGATAAGGCACTGTACGTTGTGTGGCTGTGTGTGACTCCGTGTAACAATGTACATCACTGTGTGACCTGACCTCAGTATTGCTATGTATTATTATGAGTCCCAAGCCCAGTTTGTCTCTATTATGCACCCCACTAGGTACAAGGTCAGGACTCCTGGGACCCCCTTCCCCCCAGCCTCCTATTAGTGCCTACAGCACCCTCTCCTGGGCACTTCGTGGCGTGCAGCGGGCCTGGGCAGGTCAGTGAGGCTGCAAGGTCTGCCCGGGACCCTTGAGCTCAGACGCCTCTCCCCTCACCCCCACAGGAGAAGGCAGTAGAGCTAAGTGAACGGGGCTGGGTGAGGAGTGCCCACACTTTCTGGGTGGTGGGGCGGGCAGCCCAGGAGCCTCGGAAACAAAGGGCCTCCAGGAGGCTCAGAGGTGGAGGTGCCTGCCCAGGTTTCCCAGCGGCCGGCCGAGAGGGCAGTGTTATCAACTCGGACCTTGGAGTTTCCCAGCAGCCGAGAGGGCAGTGTTATCAACTCGGACCTTGGGACGGAGGTCTGTGTTTGGAAGTCACGTCGGCAGCCAGGGGGCTTATCTCTGTCCGACTGCAGACAGGGCCACAGCCTGGCTCCGGGACAGGATGAATATGTCATCTCCTCACAGTGTTTTCCAGAGCTGGAGGGTGGAGCTCACCTCCTCCTTTCCCACCCCCTCCCCCACAGTCCCACCGGTGCCGTGGGCAGGGGCTGGTCCTCCTGTGTGCCCAGCTTGGGGGTGGGTGCGGACTGTGGGATCCCCGGCAGGCGCTGAGGTGCCTAGTCTGGCAACCTGGGGGCTCCCCTCCCCTTCCTCTGGCTGTGAGCTCCACAGACACCACCGGCAGTTTAGGAGCCCCCTTCTCCACTGGGCTTCCCCTGGGGCCGAAGGGGAACTGCTCCCACCGAGGCAGAGGGGTCTCCTGGGGTGGAGAGACTTGGGACAAAGGTGGGGGAAGGTCACATCAGAAGATCACCTCTGAGAAGGCTCCGAGGCGCCTCCTCCAACACTGCACTGGCCCAGCGCTGAGGGGACCAGAGGCACAGATTGGGAAGGGAGGTGCCCAAAGTGATAGGGGGGCGGGTGTTAGCCCTGGACTTTGTCCCCCGCGGGAGGCAGGAGCCTGGCAAGGGGAAAAGAGGATGTGGTGACGGAGGCTTACGTCCAGAAAGTTCTGTGGGTCCGGTGGGTGTGTGGGCCTGGCTAGGGAGCGGGGAGGCCAGGACAAGGTGGGAGAGGCTGTGAGGGGCTGGGAATCTGGGCTCAGAAAAGAAAGGCCTCCACGCCTAGGCACAGGCCCCACAGACGGGACCCACCCGGTCCCTGCCGGAGCAGAGGAGAAAGACGGCTATGGCCACACAGTTTTAATATTGGTGACAGGCATGAGGCGAAATGGCCAATGGGCTCTGAACAGAGCTGGCTGCTGGACTGCCTGTGGCTAGGGTGATATATACAGATATAGATATATATAGATATAGATACAGATGTAGGTTGATACATACAGATACAGATCTACAGATACAGATATAGGTTGGTACATACAGATACAGATCTATAGATACAGATATAGGGTGATATGTCCAGGCACAGCTATAGATGTATCTCACTCTATGTTACAATGATAGGTTATTAGAGTTGGGGTCTCTCCTTGATCACACTTGGTACAGGGTCTGCTGGGGGTGAGGGCTCCTGGGGAGCCGGGTATAGTTTCCCTTTGGTGCCTCTTGCTCAGGCCTGGTGGGACAAACGGCATTGTAGCTTTGGGAGCCCATGCCTCAGGCCAGCCTGGGTCTCCGAGAGCAGCAAGAGGGTGCCAAGCAGCCAGGGCTCTGGTCCTCGCTGTGGGACTGGGGCTGGCTCCAGCGTCTGAAAGGACTGCACTGTGACTTAAGGGCGCTGTACCAGGAGGCGTCCTGGACCCAGGATATTCAGTGATGGGGCGGCCATGGAGGGACAGGGGCACCTCTCTCTTCTGGGACAAGGATCAAGACCCACTCAAGTAGGTCCAAGTCAGGGGTGGCGATCATGGTGAGGGTGGCAGAGATGGGCACAAGGGCCCCAGAGTAACTACAATGTTGACATTAAGAACTAGAACGGCTTTACCTCGGGACCTTCCCAGAATCGTGCATCATCTCATTTAACCTCAGCCCTTCCCTTTGAGGAGGCTGCTATTTCTATCCTCAGTTTACAGACGGGACAGTCCACCTCGTCCTTCAGAGCCAGGCTACTTCCTGGGGGGGCTGGTTCCCCAGGGACCAGGAGTCCTTAGATTAGCTGCCCTCCCTTTGTCCATTCAGCTGTGGGTGGCAGGTCAGTGTATGAAGCGTGGCCTTGAGTGGGTAGGCATCCAAGGTTTACACGCCCTCAGCTGGCTCAGCGATGACTTCGTGTGAGGCAGGGCAGGTTGGAGCATGGCTGAAGGAGGGAGACGTGAACAGAGAGATGGGGACGAGGCTGCGGAGAAGCGGGCTCCTAGAGCAGTGATGGCGAACCTATGACACGCGTGTCAGAGGTGACAGGTGAACTCATTTTTTTGGTTGATTTTTCTTTGTTAAATGGCATTTAAATGTGTAAAATAATTATCAAAAATATAAGTCTTTGTTTTACTATGGTTGCAAATATCAAAAAATTTCTAGATGTGACACGGCACCAGAGTTAAGTTAGGGTTTTTCAAAATGCTGACACGCTGAGCTCAAAAGGTTCGCCATCACTGTCCTAGAGGGCCTGGAGGTGGGCGTGGCCAGCATGGGGTCTGGGACAGCAGGGACACCGGAGGAGGTGGCATCTTACGAGCTCTGCCCTCTAGGCCTGCAGAATGACGAGGACCTACAGGCGCTGCTGAAGGGCACCCAGCTCCTGAAGGTCAAGTCCAACTCATGGCGGCGAGAGCGCTTCTACAAGCTGCAGGAAGACTGCAAGACCATCTGGCAGGAGTCCCGCAAGGTCATGCGGAGCCCGGAGTCCCAGCTCTGTGAGTGCCTGGGGCTGTGGGGGAGGAGGCAGAGTGTGCCACCCATGCTTGAGTGGGGACACTGGTGCTGGCTGGGGGTGGAGGTCCATCATGGACCAGGTCCACAGATAGGGAAACTGAGTCCCAGCCCGGCGGGGTATAGGTCAGGCATGCAATCAGGACCAGATAGGGGGGCACTGCAGCTAGCCAGAGTCTGGGGGAGGGGGCAGTTAAAATTGAGCTCTGGGTGGGGCTGGAGCGCGCAGGACTCAGGACTGCAGACGGAGATGCTAAAGGCTTCTGGGCGTGAGGGGCATGTAACCATGACCACAGGTGGGGAAAGCAGGTTCGGAGGAGGGAGGGAGCTGGATAGCGCTGTGTGAACGCGTAGGTATCTGCCCAGGCCCTTGTGGGGAGCAGGGAAGTTGGGCGACTAGACTCCTGGTGTGGTGAGGCCAAAGCCAGCCCAAAGTTGGGGCAGATAAATCCTGGTCAGGACATAAGGTGGGGTCCTTCCCTAGGACTGGGGCCAGAGCAGGGAGATGGGGCAGAGCGGGGTTAGGACACAAAGAGAGAGGCCTCAGCAGGGTAGCTCCCTCGAGGGCAGGGGTCCGAGGGCTTTCCAGAAGCTTCGGAAATGGCCCAGGAACCCAAGGCTCAGGCCTGCAAATGGAGAGTGTCCCCTACCAGGCCTTAGGGGGAAACTCTGATGACGGCTTAACACAGACTGCCCCCGAGGCTTTGTCACATGCGAGGTCTACGCTGCATCTCTACTTGGTGGGAAAACTGCAGACCAAGGCTGTCTGTCACGGCTGCCACTAGCCACCTGTGGTCACGGAGCACTTGAAACTCGGCTAGTGTGACTGAGGAACGGTACTTAACTTGGTCGGATTTTAATGAATTTCTACTTAAATGACCACATGCGGTTGGTGGCTGCTCTGTGGGCCAGTGCAGCTGGGTCTCTCACAGCCCAGACCTCAGGAAATCCCTCGCCCATTCCCCTCCCTTCGGCCGTTTGGGGACAGGCAGGGTCAGCACACAGGCAGGCCTATAGGGAATGAGGTCAGACACAGTGACAGGCCCAGGCAGTAGGAGGGTCACAGGAGGAAGGGGAGGGTCAGCCCACAGAAGGGACCCCAGGAAGGGTCTGCCAGGCCTCAGGACCCTGGGCAGAAACATAAGAAGGTATGGCCTGCTGACCTGTGGCCTCAGGGGCCAGAGGTGAGGCAGGACAGGAGCAGGGGCAGATGCGGGGAGCTGGGCTGGGGCCTTGGGGCTGTGGGCCAGGGCAGGGTCCGAGGGGATGGAGACTGAAGCTCTCAGAAAACCACCCTCAGGGCACATCTGCCGCAGCGCGGCTGGAGTGACCCTGACCTTGCCTCTGGGGCACCAGCCAGGCTTCTTCACAGGCCTCTGCCCTGATATGGAGTTTCCCGCTACACGCTGGTGGGTGGCGCGCCGGGAACGGGCATCTTATGCTCTGAGCCCTGGGGCTTCCTGGGAGCCCAGCAGCCAGTCCATATGAATGGTTCCCAGTGCGTGCCTCCCACCTGTGGGGCTGGGGGTGGGGGCGGCAGCGGAGTAGAGGCTCAGGCCTTTCCAGACCTGCCCTGGGGAGGTGAGACCCTCACACTGGGACGGCGATGAGCAGAGGGCAGGATAGACTTCCAGGCAGGAGACCCCATGTGAGCAAGAAGCAGGGCGAGACTGAGGACGGGACGTGAGTGAGGGGGCGGCAGGGGTGACAGGTCCAGGGCCGGGCGTCGGGTGTGGTCAGGTGAGGACAGTCGCCCAAGAGGCTCCCCTCCATGTCAGAGACACTGAGGCAGGCCTTGGGCTGTGCTTGCCTGTCGGCTGCTTCCCTGCCCTGAGGGTGAGACTGTTGTCCTCAGCGGTACTCTATCCTCAGGGAAACTGAGGCCAGGTGAGGGAGGAGTGGCTCCCCTCCCCCAGTTCTCTCTGCCTCTGCTCCCTGATCCCTAAGTCTCCCCTGATTCTGTCACCAATACCCCCCTCTTCCCCCCAACACACACACCACCCCACCCTGGTTCCCAGGGCAGACAGGCATTATCAGCAGTGGAGGCATCTGGACTTTCTCTCTGGAGTGGGTGGGGGTGCCGGCCTGGGAGCTCCAGGGCTCAGGCTTCCTGTTTGTACTCCAGCCTGGGTTGGGGGCAGCTGGTGTGGGGCCTGGCGGGGCACAGGAGGCTGTGGGCACAGGGATTAAGCAGAGATGTCCCCTGAGCCCTAGATGGCTCAGGGCTCACGTGTCCCACTTCCCAGAGCCTGCCGCCCGGGCTGGGCACATGGCACACACATGGGGCCTGCAGGTGGCTAGGAGACCCTGGGGTGCTCAGGGTGTGTGCGGGCACGGGGCGG
>NW_006291554.1:284044-287298 GCF_000327345.1 Myotis davidii
CTGGTCTTGGACCCAGGACAGATGGTGTGGATGCTCAGGATGGGGGTGGGGCAGGCACAGAGCCTGGTGGGATTGGCTCCCAGCCAGATCAGGAGGACATATTGGGGGTTAGGGAGGGTAGGCAGGGCCTTGCTGCTCCCTGAAGCCTGGAAGGCTGAGCTCTGAGGTCCGGCTCCTAAGGGCAGAATGATGTAATCTCTCAGACCCCCCAAGGGCATGCTCAAGTCTGCCTCTTGGGATCCTGGAGGGAGAGCCTTCCTGCACCCTCATGGCCCAGGGGTTCCCTGAGTTCTGCACACATACAGACACCAATGGGGTAAGGTCCTCTTTACCCCCCGACACAGCACCTCTCCCTCTGTCCGTGCCCCCAGACCCCAAGGTGAGGGCTGACCGAGGGTGGCTCGCGTCTCCTGAATGGTCAGGAGGGGGGCCTGGAGGCTCACACGACCGTCTGAGGGGAGAACGGATCCAAAGTCAGTCCGATCAGGAGGGTGTGTGGCCTCGTCTCGGTCACAGGCCCCAAGCTCCAGAATGGTCTGCTCTGCCCCAGTCCTCTCCCAGGGCCCTGCTCCCTACAGCACAGAAACAATGGGGTCCGGGGTCCAAAGCGCCTGTCCCACCCTAAAGTCAGTCCCGCTCTTTGCGTTCACCCTGCCCACGACAGCTGTGTCTCACACGCCTCCTCCACCTCGGTCTCTGCCTTCCTGCCTCCTTCCCCCGCCACTGGCGGTCCTCCTGCCGGCTCCTTGCCCTCTGGATCAATGCCTGAGCTCCAGCCCCGCCTCTGTCTCTAAACTGTGGCCCCTTCCACTGTGGCCTCGACCATGTCGGGGGCAGGGGCTGGCCTCATGCTTCTCTCTGCCCCCGCCCCCTCCTTACAGTCTCCATCGAGGACATCCAGGAGGTACGGATGGGACACCGCACGGAGGGCCTGGAGAAGTTTGCCCGGGACGTGCCCGGGGACCGCTGCTTCTCCATTGTCTTTAAAAACCAGCGAAACACACTAGACCTCATCGCCTCGTCACCAGCTGACGCCCAGCACTGGGTGCAGGGTCTGCGCAAGATCATCCATCACTCAGGCTCCATGGACCAGCAGCAGAAGCTGCAGCAGTATCCTTTTGGTGGCAGGGGGACCCGGCCCAGCCTGGGGATCTGGCAGTGGTTGTCCCCAGGTCAGCCTGGGTATGGAAGATACCCGGCTCAGACCATCATACCAAAGTAGCACAGATTCGGTTAAACAGCATAAATACCTTTTCTCACAGTTCTGGAGGTTGGAAGTCCGAGATCAGGGGGCCAGCATGGTGAGAGCGCTTCTCCTAGCTTCTGGATGGATGTCTTCTTTCTCACTGTGTCCTCACACGGCAGAGAGAGAGAGGGAGAGAGAGCAAGTTTTCTGGTGTCTCTTCTTATAAGGACACTAATTCCATCAAGAGGGCCCCACCTCATGACCTCATCTAAACCTCCCAAGGCCCCATCTCCAAATACCATCCTATTGTGGGTTAGGGCTTCAATACACACATTTTGGGGCGGGGGGGACATAATTCAGTCCCTAGAAGAAGGGAAGCAGGGGAGGCATCTGGAGCCCTTTTTGGTCCACTCTGACCCAGGCACCAGAGAGCTATGCAGCCCCCCTCCTGCACCATGCCCCCCCGCTTCCCCCGCCTGTAACCAGTGCGGAGCTGGGAGGCTGAGGAGAGTCGCCTGCTTCAGTGGGAGACCTAGTCTCTGGTATTTAAATCACCTATTTCTCAAGGTCAAGGCTGACGGGACAGAGGATAGAGGTCAGAGAGACGTGGGGGTTAGTGCCCCATCATGACAACATGATCAGTGGCTTGAAATTTGCTGTTTCCTATAAAGTAAGCCCCAAGTGCTTTAGTCGAGTTGGCTAACAGTTATATATTGAAAATGAGAGGACAGACCTTGAAATATTAACAGGGTTATCCCTGAGGCTATGGGGGATTTGTTTATTTTTCTTTATTTTCTACATGATCTACAATAAATCCTTTTATAGAAAGGAAATAAATATTTTTAAAACTGGAAAGGGTTCAAAGCCAGCTAATAGGAAAAAGACCCCGTGCTAGGATGTAACATTTCCACTCAAGAGGCCACCAGGTCCTGCCCCTGGGATTCGGATTCCAGTAAGTGGGGCCTGCAGGGAGCCGTGTCTACAGTGGCCTCAGTCTGCCTGGGCCCAGGAGTCGATATTGGGCTTGAACCATGGCTCTGGCTGGGGCTCTGGGGGGACGTGGGCTCCTGGGTTCTTTCCTTACTTCTTGCCCAGCTGGATTCACTCCTGCTTGCGAAAAGCTGACAAAAACAAGGATAACAAGATGAGCTTCAAGGAACTGCAGAACTTTCTGAAGGAGCTGAACATCCAGGTGGACGACAGCTATGCCCGGAAGATCTTCAGGGTGAGGCAGCAGGGAGCCCTGGCCGTCGGGTCCTTGGCCCTGGGCCAGGGCCAGCGCTGAGCCTGCCCATGGGGCTGTCCTGGCTTTGCAGGAATGTGACCACTCCCAGACAGACTCCTTGGAGGACGAGGAGATTGAGGCCTTCTACAAGATGCTGACCCAGCGGAAGGAGATCGACCGCACCTTCGAGGAGGCTGCAGGCTCGGGGCAGACCCTGTCCGTGGACCAGTTAGTGACCTTCCTGCAGCACCAGCAGCAGGAGGAGGCGGCCGGGCCTGCCCTGGCCCTCTCCCTCATTGAGCGCTACGAGCCCAGCGAGACTGGTGAGGGCCACACCCGGCTGGGAGACCCCTGGGGACACTGCAGTCCCAAATAGGGAGCTGCAGGAACGGGGGTGCCTCGGGACCCCGCCAGGATTTGCCGGCCCATGAAAGCAGGCAGACGGCAGACAGGGCTCCAGCCTCAGTTCCTCCTTCAGGGGGTTCTGAGGACCCCTCTCCCAGGAAAGAGGAGAGGAGACTGGGCAAGCAAACACTGTCCCTGCTTCCCCCTTGATGCCCATCCTGGGCCCACCTTTGAGACCCGGCCCTGTCCTGGAGGGGGCCCCGGGGCGCAGGCACAGAGCCGGAGGAGGTGAAGTCCTGTCCTCAGGGCCTCCCAGCGTGGGGGACAGAACAGGAGAAGACAGGGCCCCGGAGGTGGCTGCGGGTGGGGGGCTCTGACGGGTGCCCGCCTCCCTCCCAGCCAAGGCCCAGCGGCAGATGACCAAGGACGGCTTCCTCATGTACCTGCTCTCGGCCGACGGCAGCGCCTTCAACCTGGCGCACCGGCGGGTCTACCAGG